>NW_027526407.1:46061587-46541587 GCF_048455015.1 Haemaphysalis longicornis
GTGGCGTTCTTTGTGAGCTGACGAAATTCTCTGCTGGCAGCTTCATCGTGCCGCAGGAACTAATTTTCTGCTCGGAATGTTGAAATTCAGTATTTATTAGTCTGCTGAACGAAGCGTGCACGGACCTCTTAGACGGCGTTTGTTGGGTATTACGTTTATATTGTATTGCCAGGCCAATAGGTAGATTCGTAAGTTCGACTCGGAATAGGCAGCTAACGCTTGCATGGCGGTTGCAAGTTCAGTGAAAGACTGGTAATTTCAAAATGGCGGCGAGAAGACGCCTGCTACTTTATTGGTAATTTTACTGCGTTCAGATCAGTCACAACCATTTTTTTGATAGTTCGCAGCTGAACGAGGTGGTACATTTTTGTACGAAACACTGAAGTGCAGCCTTTCTTCCAGGAAATAACTGCGTAAGATTAGGATTTTGGAAGTGCAGACATGCATGTACTTACTGCATGATATGTCACTCAAATTGCTGTTTACGAATGTGCTTACTCTACCACTTCTCTGGTTTGAGACGGTTATACATATTCTTAGCTGAAAGCGTTTACCGCTGTCGTGTCTGTCTGCGGAACACACTCGAGAGTCCAGCTTGCCTTCCGTGTCCGTGGTGCATTTTTATCCAGTAGCTGATGTTTATTAAGACCATCTCTGTAAAACCATGCTCAGGATTGTAAAGCTCTGGGAAAAATGTGGGCCATACACTGCTAACTCGTTTTTTAAGTATCACCATCATCATCATCATCACAATTTATTTTTTTTTTGGGGGGGGGCGCCAATTTCGCCGAAACACATTGGTGGTGACCCTTCATGTTTACCGGGAAGAAGCTTTGTTTTTTTTTTTTTTTTGCAGCAAGCGTTGTAGTTAGTAGCTGCGCCATGTATGAACATTTGGTCTCTTTTTTTTGCCTGCTCAAAGCAGCTCTGAGCAGCTCCAAGCAGCTCCGTATTTTATTTGCCCATAGAACGTCTACCGCGGGAGCAGTTGTGGGCTGCTTGGAGCTGCTCAGAGCTGCCCTAAGCAGGCAAAAAAAAAGAGACCTATTCTCAGCCATGGAAACTACCGCGCTTAATAGAGATCTTTTTTAATTTCACAAAAGCTCGATTTTTTTTTCACTACAGCCGAACACATTGCCAGAACGGACAAACGATTCGGATCGATTCTGCTTAGCTTTAAACAGCAAGAGAAAAACAAATAGTCCAGGCGGCGCAGTTTCGGATGCAATGGTCGCAAATATCGTCGTTCCTCCAATTTATTCGGGAATCCGGAGTGTATTTGTCATTTTATAGATTTCCGGGCTTGGATACAAGGTCCACATCATGGCCCCTGCTATGATTGGTTTAGGAATCCCACGTGTATCTGTACATATATTTGATGGCGCAGCCTTTTGGCCCCCGGTACCTGGGTTTCGCGGCGCCGGTGGCGGCGTCCGCCACCTCCGTGTAACCGATTGAGCGAACGTAACAGAAAGAAAACAGAGAGGAGCGTAGGCACAAGTGTGGTGGCGAGGGTGGCACGCGCGGCTATGGCGTAACCTCTCTCCCCGCCTTCCCCTCACACTTTCGCCATGTGTCGCCGCTGGGGAGCTCCCTCCTTCTCGCACTTTCCCCAGACGCTGCTCCGTTCTGCGCTCATCCAAACCACGTGACATTTGCGCGGGAGGTTTAAACACGATTTGCAGCAACTTTCTTCGAGCCGGCGACGCGCTTTGAGATAATGGCAGAGTAGCGCGCGCCGCCGTGCGTTCGCTGATAACGCGATCGCTTCCTGAGACGCAGCAGGTATGCACCGTGACCGAGAAGACTGCAGTTCGCGCGGCGCACAAATTTCGCTTTAGCGAGTATAGTTATCGTCAGTGGTTTTTATTATGCTAGATAGAAAGCGAAGAAGCTAGTGTGCGCATACGCACTAGGGTGCACGAAGCAGCTTCGCGCACATTTTTTGGCTGTTCACAGGGAACGTTTAATGGAAGAAACTAGCGGATACTAGGGACGACACCTTTACCCACGATCCTCCGCAAAGTTTCACCCAACAAACGCGCTCGTCTAAACGGTGTCCCCTTGTCATTTCGATTGTAATCGACCGGCTTCTACATTGTTATGAAGGCTGGTTGTATCACTTGAGCGATGATGAAGAAACCGATGGCGGGGACGCGTTATGGGATGCACTTCGTAGATTTTTTCATCTGGGCAGTGAAAAGGTATATCTCTCAGAAACCACTCAACGTCGTTAACTCACCTCCATTTTAGCTGTAGGGCCCGTGCCCGTTAACCCATTATCATACTCATGTCGCTGCGACGGGCGGTAATATAATTCTTGTTCGTAGCATAAAGCCGCCGAATCAACATCGATACCTCGTGAATTCCTAGAGACATCAATAATCACCATAACCTTACTTTCATTTTGCCACCCCGGCTTTCGTCATTACTGCATGACGCCCACTTCGACAAAACAAGAAAAATAGTAACGATCAGGTTTTATTGAAGACGTAATAACAGAGGCAGCGACATTCATGATGATGATAATAGCGGTGTGCCGAAGTAATTGCAATATTGATGGGGTCGTTTTACAGCATAACGCAGTTATCCATAAACAACATATAGTGTGAACCCTGCAGCACGGGGATGATATCGAATGAGTACTAAACCACTAGTGGCCTGAAGGATGCAGTCAGTATGGACTTAGGAGTAACATTTAGCGTAAACTGTGAAGTCGGCATCAAGAAACATGAGGGTGAACTGACAGCGGTAGTTTCTTGTTGTCCACCAGTTCCCACAGGTCTAAAGTTCTCCGCGGTGTGTGTAGTCGCCGAGTTCCTTGCAGATGGGCTCATACACCTGGATGCTGAGTTTGCCGCAGTTCGCCTTGTACACCCTGTTGCACTCGTCAGGCACCTTCTTGTCGATGTGGGATTCCGGCTGAACAAGTTGACAGCCTGCAAATTGGAACGGAATAATTGTGTGAACACAGAGAACACAAGGATCTTCATACGGGTCGATGCCGATTTCTTGTTTGGAAGCTAAATAATACTGTTTTTAAAGCAGAGAGAAGAAGCCATCTGCTGAGATACATCAAGACCTTCAAGGAGTACATAGCCTCCCTGAGACGGTACTATCATCTTCCTATGTACTTTGCAAGTACCACGGCAATACAAAAGGCAATGAGGTGCTCTTGTCCCACTGCCTGCTTTCCCCAGCCCTGACAATACCTTCGTCACCCTGCTTCAAAATAAAAAAAAATGTGCGCCAATCCACTCTGTGAAGGTGGTTGGAAAGTGTAGCTTTAAACGACACCCACAACGATTACCCATGCGGCGTCACTTCAATTCACTCACGGGGCTCTACAAAGAGTGAAACCAGAGACAAGTGAATGCACTTAACCACACCCTTTATTGCTTCAAAGAGATATTTTTTTGCTAAGGTGAAATTAATGCATGATTCATAAACGGTGGTTTGTTGAGTTTTACTGATGAAGCGCGTGAGTGGGAACTCTTTTGTTTATAAACTTAAAGGAATATCAAACCTGGTGTTAGACGTATCTTACTTCTTCTCTTCCGCCGCTGACGGAGGCGGCGAGATCAGCGGCAGAGACGGAGGAGAAGTGAGATGTCATGCGTTGGTGTAAGCTTCTTTATTTTTTTAACTCCTAGCGCATGCGCAATGCGCGCACACGGCCGCTACATATGGCGAATGCAGAGCGCATAGCGGCGCGAGAGGTCGCGTGACGCTATCACGTGGCATCCAGCGAAAACGCAGGGGGTAAACCCGCACATGTGCTTGGTGAGTGCACTGTCTGTCTCCCCCGTCTCCGTGTGGGCTCGTAGCTCATGGGCTCGTGGGCTCGTAGTTCGGTACAGTGAGGGGGATGTACGGTAGAAGAAGTGCTCTTGTGCTTCCAGTCTCCGTTCATTTCCCCGTTCATTATCTCGGTTGACTCAGAGCGAGCGTAAGATGCGCTGAGTTTTAATATATGTAGAAACATGTGTCTGCACTGAGCCCGGTGCTGTGTTCAGAGGGCGTCTTATAGCTTGCAGACAGCATGCATGCGCTAACGTATGACAATCTGTTTCCTCAATTTGGCCCATGAGATTTTTAGCTGTTTGTTGATGGTGATGATTGATAGTAGTATCCCATTTGTAGCGGAGTGATAACGTGTGTCATCTTACGAAGAAATCTAAAAAAACTAATACAGCTTTGTTTGACAGCTCTTATGGCAGGCACAAAGAACTTATGAGGCACAAAATACTTATTTTTTCGTTACAGATGGTAGATGATCTAGGCAATATTCTCTTCTCTTGTTTTCGTCCACTAACATGATCTTCTTTTTATCGTCTCGACAGCCTTGAAGTTAACTCCCTCTGTACTACCCTTAAATAATAGGGCTTCTGGAAGCCGAATGTTTCCCTTAAGCGGATTTGGATGGATGCTCTCGCATTCTAACAACATGTGCCGCATGGTTTTTGTTTATTTTCCACAGACCACGCATACCCCGTCATTTTGTGTATAGTTCCCCACAAAGCTCTTAGTTCGCAAGCAACCTGCTGTAGCTTCAAAAGGCAAAGCACTGCCCTTGGAATTATCGTAGAAATTTTCCTTCCTGATGTCCCATTTCTCAGTTCTGTACATCTCTAACGACATTTTAGCTTGCATTTTTTGTTTGTCATTGCCCGCAAGCGCCATCTGGAGGCAGAACCAAGTAAATCCCCTTAAAGACTCTGAATAATTGTGGGCGGTGATTGGGGAATGCTACGCGCATGCTCCAGTCATATGAGTGTCTGTTCCTTTCCTCTGCTTGGTTGTTAACAATGACCGGGTACACCAAGATCTCACCTACGTCATATCTGTCACGGAAGTGCCGTCGCCAGAAAAAGGGCCATTGACGCTGCGGCGCCCGTATTCGAGCCCATGCTCATTCGAGCCCTCTTGCCGCAGCGGGAGGTACGTGGCGCTCTACCGACTGCGCTATGAGCAGCGATGTGAGCAGGTCTACGAACGCGCCTTATGTCCTTCCCTATGACTAATTCAGATCGTGCTGCCGTCTAGGAGAGGCGAAGCGAAGTTGCGCAGCACGATGCTAATGAGCGCTGACAGTTGGCGTCTCGATGCCAGCGCCTTCGTGTACGGGGGACGCGTGAATTGAGGCAAGGCTCCGCTGTGGCGTTGTTCCCATGACCGTCGTGTTTCAAGCTGCTGTTTCTGTGCATGTGATTTTTGGTTTTGTTGTCCGAAAATAAACCGGTTATATTTTTTTTTCGTGCGTGTCGGTGTCACTTCATCTGGCGGGGTCAGGCTCGTGAACCCTTCGCAAATTAAGTTGGTTCCTTTAACATTCAACTGATCCTGTGAAGGCACCTTTCACTTTGATGTTTTACTGATTCCTATGACAGAGGGATCAACCACAATTTTTCCGCAGTCACAAACCATAATTTCATGCTTACGGCAACACGCTGCGCATTATGCGAACTTACAGAGTCGCTGCAAATAAACAAAAAAAATGAAGTTATTTCGCTTGCCTTTTCCGCCAGTTTTTAGTTCCTCCACCAAAATGGCGCATGATTTGTCAGGGCTGATGTACATGAGCTTTCGCTCAGTCTCAGGCTCTCCTGAAAATAGAACAAGGGGCACTCGTGGAACATAGGGGTGTTTGCTCAACATGCGCTCAGGGGTAGCGTTACAAATATGAAACGCTCAACAATTAAACCGAAGCTGTCATCCTCTAATTACTTCCCCAAGCGTCCTAAGCTTTAGACGCATTCTGATGATGTTTGCTGAGCACGAGGTCGCGGGTTCGATTCCCGGCCGCGGCGGCCGCTTTTCTGATGGAGGCAAAAAGCAAAAACGCCCGTGTGTACGAGATTTCGGCGCACGTTAAAGATCCTCAGGTGGTCAAAATTAATCCGGAGCCCTCTACTACGGCGCGCCTCATCGCCTACGTTGCGTCGGCGCGTTAAACCCTGCAATCAATCAAATCAATGATGTTGCTCTAAGCACATCACCATTCTCAAATCTTACATTTCTGCGCAATAACGTTGCTTATGGCGTCATCGGGTTGTTCAAATGGAGTAGTCAAGAAATGACCCCCCTACTCTAAACTGTCTTGCTCTCGATTACCGATAAACGGTTCCGTGAGCTTAATATCCCACACTTCAGCAGATTCCTCGCCTAAACACGATAGCCTAGGCTTGGTACTACGATAACCTTGGTATTGCGAAATAATATGATAGTTTTAATGTAAACTCCAGTTAATCAGGCTGAACGATTGCAAAATAAGACATTAGTGTGGCAGGGCTTTAGGGCACTTTTTGCAATTGACGAATGACGCCACCTAGTCAAGACAACAGGTGTCCTGTACAGTTCTGCTGTTGCCGTGAAAAATGAACGATAATTTAACAGCGTTACGGGCTCCTCAAAATTAAATTACATCTGACGGAAGTTTTGAATATCGCATGTTATAGCGATACCGCAATCACCGAATGGCTAGGACGCAAACACTTACAGGACGTTGAAGGCTGGGCACCATCTTTTCGCTTTTCGTTAACGAAGGGACACTATAAAACTCTAAAAAAAAAACACCCGCATATCATTTCACCCGGGTTCTTCTCAGAAAACGCGATGTGGATTGAGCTTCCCAGCTTGAAGATAGCATCCAACCCACGGTCGCGGGATTGTACAAATGGAACTCCGTAACTTACGTTTGTAGTTTCAATGTGGATTACCCCTATTTTCTGTTCCTCTGGGGCTTCATCACTTGACATGTATCGTAATACTGAAGAGATGATTTAGATTACCTCATGTGTTCCTCTGGAACTTTGTGGGGTCAGTTCAGGAAGCAAGTAACTTGAAATATATTTTGCTACCTGCAAAGTCCTCGTTGATGGAAGTATTTGTAGCAACATATTAACTGTCTTATCATTCGAATAAAGGATATATGTATGCTGGCATCCTGTTACTTTTGAGACTGCTAGTGATAGCAGGGGCAAGGCGGAACTAAAGCGGGTAATGGATAATTAATAAATAAATGAAAAATAATTGAATAATTCAGTTATTATTTGCTAATGCTGGCCCATGAAGAATGGCAATATATAATGAGTGAAAGTACAAAGAGTGCATTAACAGGTTCGTACATATATAGTATGTTACAAACACCTCTAAATGCTAGCCTAGTACAAACACAAAAATCAGGTCGCCTAGTGAGGCGGCCTATGCGATCACGCCGGTAGAAAGAGAAGCTTATAATTTCAATTCAAACATAAAAGGCTCGGTTTTTGGACAGGTGGCGATTTTTAACAGCGTGATCGTTTTTCTAGCTGCTTCATAGGCATATTTTTTGACACCTTACCTGGGCCGTGCATGTAGGTGACAGCGTTGTAGTCTTTGTGGATACCGGTCTTTGTGACTGTGAAGGTGATGTCCATAAAGGCCCTGCGAGCGAAGAGGGATTGACGTAGGAGATTTCGCGTTCATAGTTTAGGCGGCGAGCAATAAACTGCGGAAACGGCCGTCAATCACGGGCGCTTAATTTTATGCTACGTTACCTTCTAATCGACTACGTGTCAAAGCGTGCCGAATAATCCCGCTCAGTCACAGGTTCTTCCAACATTAATGAATTAAGTAGGAATCATGGTGCGCTGAGCCAGTGTTCCTGACTTGTCTTAATAATAGAATAATGTAAAAAAATGGCGACATCTACACACCGTGGATGATGGCGAAAGGGCGGAGTACGAGGACTCGAAATGGCACCCAAGTTGCGCCCTAAGTAACATCCGATTTGCGCCCCGACCGTCATTCGATTTGAGTCGTGAGTTGCATCTTGATTACTCCCTAAATGAAACTGCAACTCACGGCTCCAATCGAATTTCGCTTGATTTTCGCTTGATGGTGGTGTGCGCACGGATGGACGCGGACGGCCATTGGGATGTCCCAAGGTACTCCGCACCGTTACAGGCGAGGGAGTAAGCCGTTTGACTCTAACTTACGGTGGTAGCCCAGTGGGTAAGACGACTGACACTAACTCTGTCTCACCTACCAGACACAGGATGGAATCCTGCCCGTGCCTATGTGATTTTTTGCGATTGCAAATGCTATGCGCACGGACGCGGACGGACATTGTGCGGTCCTAAGGTACTCCGCACCTAAAAAAACGGAATGAGTACGCTGGCCTCCAGTACGCTGACTTGGTTACGAAAACGGACGCTACGCAGATGAACTGTACGTTACATACATTAGCAGGAATGCTGCTCAAAAGTATGTAGTGTTCTTGCAAAACAGCACTCCCATTTTCTGCATCAAGAGATAACGTTACACTGCAACATACGTGCAAATCTCCGTAAATTTGCTTTGCGCTTTTGTTTTTCCGCTGTTATTTCTAACTAGTTTTAACTGCGTGTTTAGGATAGTCTGTCACATTGTCACAAACCGGTAAAAGTATCAAAATGCGAGTAAACCGATAAAAACCTTTACAGACAAAAGTTGCCAAAGTCAGGCAAGGACAACCAGGGGCGCATGTGCGAAAGACAGACACTCTGGGCGAAAAAGGATGGGTTTGACCTTAATTGTTTCTGACTTATTAGGTGCGGAGTACCTTAAGACCGCACAATGTCCGTCCGCGTCCGTGCGTATAGCATTTAAAATCGCAAAAAACACACAGGCACCGGCAGGATTCGAGCCTGCGTCTGGTAGACTAGACAGAGTTAGTGTCAGTCGTCTTACTCATTGGGCTACGACCGTGTTTTTTTCTTTATTACCTTTTTGGCATTACAACAAAATACAACCATTGAGTAAAATGAACTTCCTGCACTCGGAGGTCACACTTTGGTTAAAATCTTTTCAATGACACCAATTCATCCATTACAGGCAGCCAGTCTGATGGCTCACATTGTGCTTTGTATACTTCCCTGATCAGAGCAACACTTTCTATGAAATAGTCTCTTGCAGGTGGAGCGTCCACGTCAGTATGTCTATCAGCCATTTTTGGTTTCCATAGACTGTGAAGGCTCAACAACATCAGCATGTCATATGGGACTCCGCTTTCACTGCTCACTGGGAGAAAGCGAATACCATATGGTGAGACCGGCAATTCTTTTTTCAATGTGCGTTGCAAGATGTTCCAATGAAACACCGCGTCAGAGAACTCCAAAAATATATGTTCTATAGTTTCTGCCCTTGGGCATACCCTGCAGTTTACAGTTCCTGGAACTGAAGCCAGGGTTTTACGGCTAATGTGCCACTGTGGAGTTGAAAAAGGAAAGTCTTGCTGGAAGCCCGAAGAGCATTGGGCTACGACCGTGAGTTATTACCCGACAGTCAAACGGCTTACTCCCTCGCATGTAACGGTGCGGAGTACCTTAGGACCTCCCAATGTCCGTCCGCGTCCATCCGTGCGCACACCACCATCAAGCGAAAATCAAGCGAAATTAGATTTGAGCCGTGAGTTGCAGTTTCATTTAGGGAATAATCAAGGTGCAGCTCACGGCTCAAATCGAATGACGGTCGGGGCGCAAATCGGATGTCACTCCGGGTGCAACTTGGGTGTCATTTCGAGTCCACGTACTCCGCACCCTCGCCATCATCCACGGAGTGGAGATGCTGCCATTCATTTTTCTGTCTTTCGCGCATGCGCTTCTGCTTGTCCTTGCCTGACTCTGACAAATTTTGTCTGTAAAGGTCTTTATCGGTGTAGTTGTATTCTGATACGTTTATGGATTCGTGACAATGTTGATCTTCTACGCGGTTTTACATGTGTTGTTGCGATATATTGACTCCATCCTCGTTCTCTCAAATTAGGCGTGTTGGCTGATAAGTGCGGTATATATGCGGTGGTTGGGTTTTTCTGCCATTAAAGTTGGAAGTTAGCGCACTGTGTGCCTTCTTCTGTGCTTTGTCTCTCGTCTTGTGCTGCGCTTCGACCCGCCGCTATGTACCAACTCGCCCAAATCACTACTCTGCGAAGAAAGAAAACTGCACCCACAGTTCCGTCTGCTGGGGGTACTGCCGCGTGCGAATCCGGTACTTGTACTTCCGTTCGCTGATCTGTTCCAGCCTTTGCGCCGATTCGCACTTGTCTTGCGACTTGAAATTGAAGTTGCGATGTCTCACGAAGATTTTCTCGGTCAGGTTCAAGAACTGCGGAAGAGAAAGAAAAAAATTACTTTCTAAACTTGTGTAATTCAGCAGGTCCAAAAAAGGCAGTTGTTTTTAAAATACGATATTTTCGCGAAATCATACTTTCATAAATGTTACCACTATCACTATCGTACCATCATCGGGGTTGTCAGCGAAATATACTCACAAGACAGGACTAAGGCTTCTCTTCTAGGATTCAAATTTCTCCTGTCCCGTGTTTCCGGGATGCATCTTTTGCTCTGTATCGAGTTATCGGTCCCTTGATACGTTTAGTACTTCTTGAGTGACCGTACAAGTCAAACCACTTAGCACTGAGTCAGTCCCACATTTAAGATTAAAGCAACGTTACCTGCACCGAACAAGGCTCGTGAACGGAAATCAACTGAAGAACCGTAACAATCGCCATTTCATTCACCGTGAAAACGCATCATCTGGTCACCAGCACACACTGGCCTAATGGGAAATGAGAGAGCCAGTGAGACTGCTCGAGAAATTGTTCGGCGAGAGCCTCATACGACCCCTAAAGGTATCCCGTAACCTTTTGGTATAAGAACCGCCTCCATACTTTCGGCGGTATCCTCGAACATTTCCGCCATGATCGTACCTGTTTCCCACCACCGCATCCATCGCTCAGTCGAAGGCATGCAGTCCTTCTCAGGCAGCTTCAAACATTATCATTCCCCACTCCACATACCATGTCCATCGTATATCCTGCGGAATAGAAGGACGCTTGCCCCTTCTGTTGTGTGGAACGATCCTCACTTCACCACATCATTTCGCCATGCCCAGTAATACCGGCATTACGTAAAAGAAATCATCCCATCCTTCATAACATATCATCCTTACCAGAGCCGGAGGATGCCATCTTTAACCCAGCTCCTCTCGTGCGAGAAGCCCTCGCTCAATTGGCTGAAGACACCCAGCTTATAAAATATCCGGAGCCCCGCTGTCTAGATGACTGAGTGAACAACTAAGTGGTACTATCACTGCAACTTTTGAGCAAAATAGAGTTGTTACTACTACTACTGTGCGCAAAGCAAATAAAGCATACAGACCCGCAACTTAAAGTCCAGGGTTGCTTTTGTGGCAATTTTCGCATACTCGGGGGAATTTTTGTGACCATTACGGCAGTCTTAAGGGCTGCGCTGGACTACTGGATACAGAGGCTTTGTGCGAAAGGGAATTTTGCTTCTGCCGCGTCACGTGTGTCGCTCAGGGGACGGTACAAGCCTAGATAACTATTCCCGCATGCCTGGGTTGTGTTGGACACCAGTCACATAACGTGTGATAAAGAATCCATAGAGGGTACATCAGCGAGCGTTGACCCTGCTCCTGACAGCTGAAGGCTAAGGACCAGTCGAAATGCATTGTGAAATGCAGCGTGTATACGGTGCTAAATTTGGTCCAATGACAGCAGTGTCTTAATCGATAGAAATTCAGAACAGCGAAGCTCTTGTAAGTTGAGCCTTGTCGTAAGTCTGCTGGAGAAACGGCTTTACAGAAATGGGTTCTCGGACGCCCTAATAGAAAGCGCAGTGGTCTCTCCGCCGGTAGCCTCTCAGAAACCGGTTCTCAGATGCAGCGATAGAGGGCGCAATGGTCTAGCAGACCCGGGTTCCTCTCCTTAGCGCTAGGGGAGGAAGCGGGTAGGGGGCCTCACGCTACCGACATTTAGCTGCCGATTCCGCCGCGCTAACCCTAGAATTTGCGCAGGAACGGCGCTGCCATTCAAGGGCGAGCACCCGTTGACGTTCGAGCCGGTACAAGATAACCACAGCTCCGCGATTTCAGCAGATTTGACACTGGGTGTAACTGAGCTTAATGTTTGCGAAGTACGAGAGGAAACGGAAGATCTTCCGTGGATGGTCCAGGCGCATGTTGCAGTGGCAGACGAATACGTCGCAATGATTGATGCAGCCACATGTGTTTGGCCCGGCTGTGGAAGATCTTCCTCTTCCTGCCGCCCTTCCCGATACATTCCCACGCACACTAAAAGACAATCGTGCTCTTCAGCTTCACCGCAGTACACTTGTTTGACAAATCTATGCGACGAATAAGGAAGTTTTGTGACGATGTCCGGCATACGATATGACTTGAAAGTTCGGTCTATACGGTAGTATCACGCAATATAAACATTACTTTCTGCACTGCGCTGCGTCATAGCGGAGACCATGGTTTTGAGTTACATACTACCAGCGTAGCGGCCATTCGCCGAATTTGTTTCGTTGGCGGCGTAGGTTAGTCGCCCGACTGCGTTGTTCTGAAGTTAATTACATGATTGTCTCTCTCGTTACGGCCATCACCGCCGCGGGTTCTTTCCTTCTGTATATGCCTGCACTTATGTGACCTACGGGAATTTGTAATTCACGCTTCCCGTGTGTTGTGTGCACACCTTCACAGCACATAAATGGAACGGGTCGCAGCCTTTCGGCATAATTAACTCTGAGTGGCAACAAGGTACGGGAGCTTGTGTAGCGCGCGGGCCTCACAAACGCTCGAGGCTGGATTGCATCCAGGAAGGCCCCTGTTTTCGTAGAGGTCCTGCCACTCAGACTTCCTGATGGTTTGAAGAAAAGCAAGTGTTAGAAAAACCATTCTTTGCCACCTTGCTATGTTGAAACCGCGTAGTTGCAGCTTTACGGGTCATCACAGTTCATTCAAAATCGATTCCTGTGTAGTTCTTATGCGTAATGCAAAGTATTTTCGCAAAGCTAATATTGAAGGCAAACGCCTGCTTTGTGAGCTGTTTGAAGTTTAACGCGTTGCTCTGCGAGGTTCTGGAAACGCGGGAACAATCAGCTTTAAATATATGGGCAGTAACTTTTAACAACGAGCTCGTGAAAATGATTGATTAAAAGTATTCCCAGTTCTGCCAAGTAATTTTACAGTGTTCTTGTGCAACTCAACTCTTTTATGTCACCAGAATACCATCTTTGTGCAATCGTTTAACTGGATTCCTGAGCAGTTGATCTTTTGGGTAAAAAAGTTGGGCGTAAAAAAAGTACCAGCTAGGCGAACTGATTTTCATGGTAATTTAGAGCTCGTTTCGGTGGAAATTCACTGAATTTCCTTCTACGGCTTCGCTTATTCAATTTGTAGATGTGATCCGGTATTAAGCTTATTTTTCTATTTATTCGTGTTTTTGTCCTCTGGTTGTTTCCAGCTTCTCTTTGAATGTGAGACGGGTAACGAAAAAGCAGTGATTCAATCCGGCTGCCATTAAGGAGCTTAGCCAGTAGCGCGCGTGTGCTACAAAGATTTAAAAGTCGGAGCCACTTGTGGGAAGAGAATGTCTCTCGGTCGCTAGATCGTTAAGCGCACGTCAGAAATGCGGACAGTGGAATGGTTCGAGCCGCAGCTGGAGAATGAAGTGCCGCGACGGACGTCATAACGAGCGAAGAGATTTGGAAATCAGATGCTGCTCGAAAAAGAAGAGGAAAATAGATGAAGTCATGCATTTCGAAAGCAACAACTCAAAGATAAAAAAGAAAATGATAGGAAGAATATTGGAATGAATAATAAACCGATACTTTGTGAGTTTCCGAAATATTAACAATAATTCAGTATATCGTTGACAGCTATCGCTCAGAAAGCAGTTGAGACAGGGACCTGAAGTTCTTTCTTGGCATGTAATCAAATTTGCTTGCATGTGACAATAAATTAGCCTATGAGCATGTAGAATTACATCCGACTGTCAAGCAATACTAAAATACGGCCTTAAGCTACGATGATACCCAGTTCCGCAGTTGGAGCTGATCGCCTACAGAAATGGCAACCAATACTGGCATTACAAGCAGCAATCACTTAACTACCGCGCTTCCCTCACTCTCTGTCGTCCTCAGTCACTGAAATGTTAGAAGCTGCTGCTAAAATAACCCGAGTTTTTCTTGACTTTTCGCCGAAGCAGGCTTCACGCCAGCGTACCTTGCAGTGCGTGCAAAGTTGCTGTACATTCTGCTCCAATTTCCCTTGCATATAAATACACCAGTCTGCTGGTTACATCATCCCACAGATGCACCAGTCTACATGAACCAGTATTCTAGCTAGTGATAGGCTTTCTTGTTTATAAATCCCACGGCCCGATGTTTATCTAATGATCCTCAAGTTCGCCTATTTCGTTTATTTTACGTAGGAAATCCACGTAGCAAACTTCTGCCGACATTTTTGTTCTACGTGTACCGATGCGTGGGGACACGTTGGCTTCAGTCATCGCAAAGTCACAGCGCTCCCTAGATGCCTGAAACTGATGCGAGGGAGTTCAGGTCACTCTCACTGCTCCCGTTGCGCGATGGAGCTCGCATCGGCTAATTCGTCCGCTGGCTGTGAAGCTTGTCCTCTTGCCTGCCCGTGGAAAACGTTACGCTGGTTTTGCATCTTCATATGCTCGAAATAAGATTGTACTTGGGAACTATCTGCGTTGGCTGCAAGGTTCTACGTGTCCTAGTGCTGGAGTAGGCAACGTAAGTTTGTTACAACTTTGTTCTGCAAATGCCCAAAATGGCTCGTACCTCGCTAACTAAACGTAAAAGAGAAATTAGCGACAATGTCTAGCTAGTGGTTCTCGGTAGACGTAAGCATTGGTTGTGTAATCTGGTAGTGTGAAATATAGCAAAAGTTAAGAAAAAGAACCCGTTAAAAATCTCCCGTAATTTTTGTGTGGTTACTCCCTGGGGAACGTCTTTCGCAGCGAAAGAAAACTATTTATATTCGAAGCAACAAGAAAAAAAGAAAATCTTACGTCTTCCATATGCTGCCTTGCTTGGTTGTGCGGGTCTTCCTCGTACGGTGTGGTTTCTTTTCCAGCTGGGACTTCAGTGCCCTTTGGAGGGTGCTTCTTGTCGAGCACTTCGTTTTCTAAAGCATCTTCCTGTCTCTTGGGTTTCGCCTGCTTCTTTTCAACAACTATTTCGTTTTCGCTAAACTCGTACTCTTCTTCGACTTTCACGACCTTCTCCATGGCATACGAAACGCTTGAGATCACCGCTAGCGCGAGCAGGACATGTCGGACGAGGTTAGTCATCCTCAAGGCTCGTGTCGAGCGAACTGACTGACCCAAGCCCGAACCAGAGAAAAGAGCGACGAGACGGGATTACGTTGGCCAATAAGCCATCTCCAGTCTGACGCGCGCATTCCGGGCCGACCTGTGACAGTCTTCCACGTCTTCACTTGACTTGAAACCTCTCTTTAGAACAGCTTAGCAGCTTGTGCTTTCAAAACGCCACAAAGACAGAAAAGGCCAACACTTTGTTATTTCTCATTTATTTCTAACGGAGCAGACACAGGCCCTTGAGTTGAGCCTTCAAACGTTAGATATTTGAATACGCCCGAGAATGAATCACTTCTGCTGGAACAAAGTGAAAGAGCAAAGGTCTGCCGCTGGCCTTTCGTACGAAAAGCTTTGTCGGGCATGCTTTGCTGCTTTTGGAATGGAGAAAAGCGCCTTAATTATACATTGGACAAGCAAGCAGTGTAGAAGAGAGATTTTTTATGCGAGAGGCAAGCTTTTAGCTCTACGTCAACTTCTCAACGGCAGCTTCCAGAGTTGTGCCTGCATAATGTGCTGCCGTTTTGTTTTCCTTATAACAGTTGCGTGTGTATTTTAAGGAGCGTGTTTTCTAATGTCTTGATGACCGAATAAAACTGCTTGGTGCTGTAGAACTGGAACCCAATCAGATGTCATGCCACAGCGATAGTTTAGAATTGCTTGGGTTTGGGCGAGTTGGTTTTCCATATCGACTTGAAATTTCAGCTTGAACAAAAAAACGATAGGACTTAGGAAGGAAACACGGACACAGTGCTGTGTCCGTGTTTCCTTCCTAAGTCCTATCGTTTTTTTGTTCAAGCTGAAATTTCAAGTCGATAGTTTAGACTGAGAATATGTAGATGGGTTATCTTTAAGAGGTGTTTTAGCTCGAGCCGAACTCGAACAATCCGTACCAAATTTTTGCCTGAAACGGAAATAGCTTTACGAGCAGAAAACCACATTATAGGGATATGAGTAGACGTATAGTGGGGTGCTATGTGTTAATTATAGCTCCGGAAGTTTCCTGGGGCATGCCGAAGTATCGACACACAGGCCAAAGGCATCCGAAAAACCTACTATTTTACGATCTCCACCTAACAGCATTTTATAAATTGAATGAGCTGCTTCCCCAGTGGAAAAAAGGCATCAATTTGCGGAGTCTTCGTAGTAGATTCTGGCTCTCGATCTTTATTTGCAGCGAATTCAAGTTTTAAAATTTCCGATCGTTTATTTTATTTTCAGCGATCGTTCCTAATTTCCTGTTACGGAATGGTCAGCGACTTGCTTGTCAACCTTTTCGAATTTCATCACAAATAAACTAATCCACACATCCATCCATCCTCCGGCCGTTGCAGTTGAAGTTTAGAACTTCTAACCTACTCAGCCGTAATACTACCAAATAGGTACCAGTTTGACCATTGAGGGCATTGCAACGGGGCTAAAATTCGTTTGTAGAGCTTTTGGGCGTATCGTAAGTGTGTTTTGTAATGAAGACTTCGAAAGAAGAAAACTGCGTAAACCAACCAAGGTCAGCTACCAGGGAACGTAAGAAGTTTGTGTAGTCGGGTTGAAATGCTTTAATTAACATATTTCTAACAAGCCTTAAGTCATGAATTTTTCGCGCTGTAATACGACAGTTTACAAAATGGAAGTCTTGTAGTTTATACCGACTTGTAATTTTCAGCGTGCAAAAGTAAGTAAATCAGGGCTTGGAGACCAGAATTCTTCCTACACTGCTAGTGGCTAAGTTTTTGCAATTGCCGAAAATTCTAGTTTTGGGAAATTTGTTGCACGTTTTACCGGGTACTTGTTCAAAGAGCGAGCTAGAATTCCTCGTGTTAAAAAGTTCGAATGTCACTGAAATGCCAACAGTTTTATAAGCGCAAATCCACAATCAACAGGCGGCGCACGTGTCATGTAGGCGACTAGGGGTGTCGTTGTGCTGCATAATTATGACAAGTTTGCAATTACGTGTCACTAACTCCACTGTTTAGCACAATGGCGCTAATTGTATTCGCTGTCGTGGCGGCTGTGTTTCCACTGTAGGCAAAAAGCACGAACACCTGTCGATATTTTGGTGGACACCACCAAATATGCCCTTGTGTTCAAAACTAATTATTCTGCCCGCCTGCACCATGTGCCTCTCATGGCCCGAGTGTAGGTAGCATGGGGTGTGAAACCAGAATTTTAAATAGTCTGAAATCGCCTCACCTTACGGGGGCTATATTATGCAAAACGGAACAGGTTTGTTTGTTACTCTCTTCAAGTTGTCATCAAGTTGCACAACATTCCACTAGTGTTCCTGGTTTTATTCATGCACTTTCAGCCAGGAAAAAGGGGCACTGTGTCTGAGATGCACTGTAGGCGTAAGTCAGTGTCAACCTTGAAGCGGGGTTGTTAATACATGTAGGTTCTGAAACACTTCAAGGATTCAAGGATTTTATTAAACATTTTTTGGTACATACGCATTGCACGTAGTTATTAGTACAGAAGGAGGTCCCAAAGTAAAACTGTCGGGGGGACCTCCTGTTAATAAATGCGAAAATGTTGTTAAAAATATGTAGGCAGTCGAGGTACGGGTCAGTTTAGCACGCTAATTGAATATGCAAACACTATAACAAGAAATTCTGCAATATTATCTCAGAAAAAAAATTGCGGAGCGAAACCTTTTAAGATTGTGTTTAATTTTTCTTCATGCTAGTTGCCTCATTGATTCTTCGCATTCAAAGCAACAAGTTTGTTTTATGCCAAACCTCCTTGCTAGAAAGTCTTTGTTGACACGCACATGACCGCAAACGGGTGCACATATGTATGTGTTATCACCTTTAATTTTGTTTCAAAGTTAGGTTAGCACTGATGAACCCGTCATCCAAGCTCGATAAGCCTTGGTTCTAAAAGGCACGTGGCAGTCCACTTCAGAGTCCCACCAAGGGCATGCAACTCTAACGCAGCTGCTTGGTCATCTTCTCTGCTTTAAAAATGTCAGCTATAAGTGAGATAGCCATTGATTTCGCATGTGTGAAAACATGAAGTTATGAGGCATCGCATAAGACATTGCATAAATGGTTTGGCCGGAACTGGCGTTCCTTTCGGTCACCACATCTCTTCTACTAACGTCTTCACCATTGCCTAGGGCGCTCAGTCCTGCAAAAAAGCACACCCAGTCTCGTTTGAGATCCCAGCTGTTTCCAAGTGCACGCGTTCAATGCCCACAGTTCCCAAAAGTGATTCGCCATTTGTGCAGCGGCTCAAAAGCGTTCGATGAGCGTACGCGTGGAGATTTGAAAGAGCACGCGAGAGAGGAGCTATTAATGTAACGTTCGCTGCCATTTAGTACGACTGGGTCATTCGGGGAGCGTGGAGCACGGTAAAGTAAAAATTAACGAGAGCGTGAACGGCCCCCATCAAAAGCATCTTTATGCAGCGTTAAATATTTCGTGGTTTCAGCTCCGGTCTCGTTCACTTTGCAGAATGCGCTGATTCTGTGATCACCATCAATTACACTTAATACTACTTGCACGTTTTAAGCATACTATTGATCCAGATGTCACGGGAAGGGCTGTTATGTTAGTTTATGATAGGAGCCCTCGAATGCAGTATAGAGATATCCCTGGTAGACTAGTGGTGGCCTTGGTAGGGGTTGCACTGGCTCGAATTCTTTTGTAATTTTTTTTCATTTCCCTTATTTTTTTGTCAAATTGTCTTTGTGATGTCTTTTTTTCAAGCTTAAATTTTATGCCATCGCTTTCTTTTGACGCCAGGTTGTTTGTCATGGGGTCTTTGACAACTTTTAAATTTCTTATCTCACTTTAAGTTGTATGCCAAATAAAACTACAGATAGACTCAAAAAAAGAATATGGAGTGGGCTACTAGAGGAATTTCCACCCTACTTAGACTGCGATTCGCACGAAGGTTTTTGGATTGTTGTCACAACGTTTCGCGGAAGAGTTTTTCTCGACGGTTTCATCATTGATAAGAATCTTCTGCGCTAGGCTTTTGGTAGATGTTGTACTCTCAACCATGTGACCACATATATGGTGATCGGAGGCGCACAATCATGGATAACCATTTTATGCTCTTTTTTCACTGCTAATAGGCTTGTATTTGAATGGAATGGCAGAATTGTTTGGATTGCCATCACAACTTTTCGCGGAAGACATTTATTCTCGATGGTTTCATCATTCATAAGAATCTTCTGAGCTAAGCTCTTGGGAGATGTACTCAAAAAGATGTGACCACATATGTGGTGCCTGGGGCGCAAAACCATCGATAACCATTTTATGCTCTTTTTTACTGCATATAGGCTTGCATTAGAATGGAATGCCCGGAGGCGTGATGTAGACTTCCTTCGGAAGACCGGTTAAAAGATGAACACATTTGTGCGGCTTGCAAGCACAGAATTATCGACCATCCTTTCGTGTTCTCTTTTTTTTTTTTACGGCGATATAAAATTGTGCAAGGTACTTGTGTTGGAACCGAGTGTCTGTCCAGAGGCGTGACGTCCTTGGAGGATCGATGCATGGTTCGGAGCGAGTCACTCGGGCCTGCAGCGCGCAAACTGCCTGCGTATAAAAATAAAAAAAACTCGGGAAACATTTCATTCGTCTTGGGCATAACTGTGCCACTTAATGGATGAACTGAGGTTTCTTCAGAGGGCGAACACACTTGTAAGTCGTCCATCTCGTACAGGCGCAAAGTTTCTGCAGCAGACTCCATACAATACTTGAACAACGGAGTTGGGCGGCTGTTCATGCGTCTCGGACAATTTTCATTGCTTGGTTGTTCATAACACGGCTATTTACTCATAGCAAGTGGGTAACCAACAGCACTGCACTATAGCAAAGCGCCGCAGCTGGGATTCGCCACAACAAAACAGAACGACCAATCAGCGTAATCGAAAGTGCGAGGTTGTATTAAAGTAAAACAAAGGATCTGCACTCCGACAACAGAGGAAATGCACGCCTTGCGCTGTCGTTCCAACGCAGATTTATCTTTTTCGGTAATCTCTTGCTGGGCCTTGTAATTTGCGAATTCTGCACATGTGGCCACGCTGATTGGTCGTTCTGGGGTGTTGTGGTGAAGCTCAGCCGCGGCGATTTCTTAGAGTGTATGCCAGAACCTATGGTATAGCCCTCGGCAACGAGTAGCCACCCCAGGAGAATTTCAATTGCAGTTAACCGCGACTTGATTTTCACAGTGGTATTAATTTTGCTTACGTAGCCGCCTTCGTAGCCGCCCATTTCACTTGTCACTTATCTCTGTCTAAATGATAAATGTATCATAATATGTGTTCAGGAACTAGACCCACGCCATGGCTCTACTGAGAACACCCGTTGGTTGGTCGGTTGGTTGGATCCGGAACAAGAATGGCGCGTACCCACTCTGGGGGATTGGCGAAGTCTTATTGCGATTTCACTGTTGAAGAAGCTTAGTGATTAGTTTCAAACGAAGGGAAAATAGGCTACAGTGATGCTGAAAATTTTGGGACCAAAAAAATTCAATACTACTGTACCAACAGGTATTTCAATAAACGATTAAAAATTGGTTGATGCGATTGATTAACAAGGCAGCGACCTGTTTCGGCAATAAATGAGTGAAGAGCGCGGAAGACATCCCCGTTGCACCAACCAAGCCCGACTGCCCCAAATGACAATAAATTAGGCACAGACAAGGCGAGAAACAGGCGCCGGAGGGGAACCTCCGGGTAACCCGTTTAATCTTCCTTCTCCATTAGCTCATGATGATGATCTGCACGTTAGAAATGGATCTTCTTCCTTTTTTCAACATCCTTTCGGCCGCGATAGTGATGCATCTATGAATAAAAAAAGACTTGAGGAGAAAAAACATGCCAGAAAAATAAAATTCTAGTAAGTTCAGTAGCCTGGTAAGAATCCGTCTAGCCGTTCCGTCACCGTTCGTCAGCAGCTTAACTTTCCATCGGTGCTTTGACGGCTGATGCTGCTTTCTAATGACGGTCTCCGTTAGGATCGGCGATGAAGGTACCAAAGCTTTCTGTTGTATTGGAGGGAAGAAAGCTCGGGCTGTCTCGCGTCGTCTCTCACATCGTCATGGTCGGGATCGCAGTTGTCTCGACCGAACCTCTCGTGTCTGAACACGCCTTGTAAATGTGGAGGAACTAGCTCCACTCCGTCTGGCGGAATTGGATCGTAGTTCAGGCGAATGTCCACAAACTGCGCGATTCGTCTTTAGTTTGGCCTTCTTTTTCTGTTTGCTTGGCTTGTCCCGAAGTCTTTGTCTCTTCCGCCGGTTCATGTCGGTGCTTATGGCATTACTGGTCGTGATCAGAGAAATTGAAATAACCGGCTCCTGATGATAGGGAACGTACTCGGTAGGTTGTGCTAAGAGTTCTTCACTCTTAGCGCAGTCTATCCGTGACCACAGCGTAGCATTTGTGCACGTGCTCAGGTCGCCTGCTGGCAGTGGGATGCTTTCCGCCGTCGTCGCATTCGTTATGAGTGATGGGTCTGCTCCCTCAGATACCTTATTACGGGCAGCTGTAGAGGGGACCAACGAGCTCCATGATGTTAAAACGGGTGGGACTTAAGTGGTTGCCGAAGGTCTCCGTGCAACATTGTTCTTCGCGACATGCTGCGTGGTTATCTCTTTCCGGATCAAGCTTATCTTGGATATCTTGCCATTAGGCAGACACTTCGCGATGAAAATCATGTATAACTACTTGTCAGACTCCTCGTAATCCTTTTCGTAATCTTCGACATCTAGGAGATCTTGTATCAGTCTGTCAAGATTATTTATGTCGTCCAGCAGTTTGGTAAGAGATTCGAGGCGGATTTTTAGCCTACTTATTCTAGGTGTTGGTGATTCCACAAGGTTGTCTGTTGTTGTGACGAGTTCTGATATCCTTGCCCGGAGAGTATCCCTCAGCCGCTTCAGTTGACTGACGGCCTCCCTGTCCTCAGTAGGCTGAATACCCACAGGGAGGGTTTTCTGGATACAGTGCTGCTGCTGGACACTTCCTGGTTCCCAGTGGTCGGTGCGGTGCGTCGAGCAGCCAGCTTACGGGATCAGGATGTCAAACAGTTTCCCGGGCCCCGCGTGCCTCGAAGTCGCTCTGCGCTGTCATTTGGTCTCTACTAGTCTGTTCCTCCCGGGTTTCACGGCACCAAACATGTTGAGGAACTAGACCCACGCCATGGCTCACCCGTTTAATCTTCCTTCTCCACTAGCTCATGTTGAGGATCTGCACGTTGGAAATCGATCTTCTTCCTTTTTGCAACAATAGGGTCCTATATTGGCAGATACGAAAAGAAATCTACGAAAAAAGACAGCAGGCACCCCCTGTAGTGCGTGTCTCCTCTCTGTTTTGCCTACCTTCCAGTTTTCATTGTTGACGCCAGAATTACTATACATAGAATAGAATAGAATAGAAAAAATAGAATATGCGTGACATGACATCCATCTTATGAGGAAGGCGAACGGGTATAAGAAGGATCAGGGTACATGAAAAGTTCATTGTAAATTTCGTTTTCACCGATTGTTAGTGATGCAACAGCGACGAAAAGGTTCTGTAAGAGCACAAGGGGCTGCAACAGATGTTGAAATGAGTTCTGAAGGGTGTTTATCTTACCACATCAAAGTCTGAAATCCAAGTGCATCTCCTACGGCTTTCCTTCCATCGTAGATGCACGTTTATCCTGACAAGTACGTTGGGAAGGGACGTCTTCCTAGGACCATTCTCTCCACAACTTTGCTGACGTCGACAATGGCTACCCGGCGGCAATGGCTACCCGGCGGCTGATTTTAAAAGATTTCTATCATTCTTAACTTGTATAAACTATGCATAAACAAACAAAAAGTATATTCGGAATGCAATGTGTGGAAGCCAAAACATTGAAAGCTAAAATTAAATTAAAACATACTTTGAATCAGTGTACTGATTTTACGAGAGTTGGCACGACCCCCGTCAACGGCGCTTTCTGTTTGTCACTACTGCCGTCCAGCTAAATGAAGGTTATAGACATCCCCGAAATTGTTGAATAACAAATTTGTCATGCTGAAGTACTCAGTGCAGCCTAAAAATAAGACTGGGACAGATACCCTCTGAAGGTGCTACCGCACATTTGTTAGTGTAATGCCTGCTCAACCTGGTTTTAATGTCCTGGCGGGTAGGTCGGGTAGCTTTCTGGCCTCCTGTCACAGCATAAAGGTTATTGTGACCGCAAAGCAAACGTGAGTATTATTTTGAAACGACTATATGCGCAATAAGCTTTGTCGTTGCCCGCAGTATTCATCAGAAAGACGTGTTTTCGCCGCCGAGATCAACCGATTGGACAATCAACCATTCACACTAGAGACTATTCTAGGACACCGACCCCTAGAATCGACTTCGCAGAAGGCAACAAAAGCCCTTTTGCGTTTTATGAAGGAAACAGGCTTAGCCGAAAGACTATAGTGCCCGCAAAGGGACTGAAGTGTGTGCGCGGCCCTTCTCCTTTCCCTTGCTTGCTTTCTCTTTCATCCCCTGCACACCCCTTCCCCAGTGTTGAGTAGCAATCCGGGCTCTAAGCGTGGATAACCTCTCGGCCTTTCCGTTTGCTTTTCTCCGCCCCCACCCCACCTCCTCCCAGTGGCAAAACTCGCACAACTTGAACTTGCACTCGCAGTATACTCACACTCGTATAGTAGTCGGAGTGGCGCTGCTCGCGAGGATTTTTTTTTGTAAAGATTTAGCAATTCTAAACTATGAGTGTCTGTTAGGCCACAGAGAGTAATCCTACCAATTTAAAGAAAGCTTCGTGCGCAAAACAATGAAATGAGCAGAATTCTGCCTGTTTTGGTTTTCGTTCCAATTTCCAACGTTAGTTGTCCTAAGATGGAACTGGCGGCAGTCTTCTATCTATCGCTAGGCCTAACCATTGCTCTCTCTTTTTTTGGAGTACAGTCACGCGTGCTCCGGACAGCTGACCTGGATTTAAAGTTTTCGTTGACAAATAGCGCGAAAAAGTATAATATAGGCGCATGAATCGTGCCGTGGCTGGGATGCGGAGGAGCTGCAAAAGTAAATAACTTTGCATTTATAAAGAGCGCACCAGAAGTCCCGAGACTCTCTGGCGTCCCGGAAACCAGCGAGGGATGCGTTTGCATATAAAGTAGATAGGAAGCCCCGCACCCGGGCTTGCGCGAAAATTGCCCTGATTTTCTTGCTCGCTTTTCTCTGCTCCGATTATCGAAAGGCCGAGTGAACATTTCGCGCATCCTCCCTTGCTCGCATATAGAGGAGGACAGCCGTTATAGAATTGGAAGTTGTCGACTCCTCTCCTTTCTTTGAGTGCAGAATGAATTCTGATGAACAGTGCACATAAATTTCGCGTGCGATGATGTATCGTTGGCAGCATACTCTGCGGAGTAGCCACGCGTTCGGAATGATGACTAGGGGCGGTTTCTGTGCCTGCAAAGGTTTTGGGCAGACACACTGAAGAAACCATGCCATATTTATTTCGCTGTGGTGGTTGCGTTGGCGCTGTCATGGTGACAGAAAGGAGGAAGTGGGTGATGCTGGTGTAAAGTTTGAAAGTCACTAGATGGCGTCTATTTCAAAGACGCTTACATATACAGCATCGTGTTGCGAGCACAGGATGGGCTGCCGGTGGAACGAAATAAGCGTTTTTAGGCGTGTTCTCTTCTTGCTTGTCATAGAGAACTTCCTACGTGAACATCTAGAAGGCATGTAGCTTTCATAAGAACACAGGCAGCGATGGTTTTCCGAGAAGGCGAAGCAACTCACCTGAACTATCACTATGCAGTATAGGCACCCCGCGCGAGACAGATGCCGCTGTGAGCGCAGCACTTTTTCTAATAAAGGTGTCTGTAGAGCACGCTAGGGCATCGACAAAAGAGTCGCTATTTCTCGATTCGTTGTCACCCACTGCCTGCAGCGTGCCGTGACAATGGTCTACGGGGCTGGCACTGAGACAAGGAGTAAAGAAAGGCAGCCGTGATGAATGCATCGATTCCTCCTTTGCTTTTTCATTACCTGATTGGTCGGCTACAGTATCAGCGACTGTCTTGTCACTTGCGCCGTTTAAACTATTCGTGTGTCTTATCTTTTGTTATGACATCACCAAGAGCCCCCCTTGTGTGGGCGCCCGTGGCATTACTCGGGCTAATCATGGCTGTTGGTATCTCGCTCAGGGCGGCGACTCTTACGCGTATTGAATGTTGCGAACAGTGGTCGGGATAAGCATATGGCATCTTTCACAATAGAAATCACGCCCTGAACCACGAGAATGTCAACAAGGGCGCTGCTGCTTGTGTGGCACACATCAGCGCAACGGGCTACTCCATGTTCTGTACTTAGATAAAAAATGTTGTAGCACTTTTCGCTTTATTTGGGCTTCGCACAGTAGGTCACTGCCGGTGAGCTCTACTGCGAAATAGATAAACTCATCCACACTCTCTCCCCTTACTTTTAACTCCTCTGCAATAGTTTTTTTTTTTTCGCGCATGCTTAGCAGGTTGCCCCGGAGGTGTTTTCTGTGTAGTCAGCACTGCCGCATGTTTCCTTTTCTTACCCTTATAACGCTTCGCTTTTAAAAAAACAGTACTGGGTGTTTTTTCGCCTCCAATACAGATTTAGGCTGCAACTGGCACCCTTCCTTTCATGCTCTTGATTTCTCCACTGAACGAGCGAAAAATAAATTTTCTTCAATGATGGCGTCTCCAACTGTACGAAAACACTGCATCGATGCGGTCCTGAAATGGCTTTGTAAAGAGACATTTTGTTGGTAATCGCAAAAAAATAATGGAGGGACATGAAAAGGGCATTAAATAATATTCACGGGACAACTTTCATGCAATTTACGTGTGCCTAATCTCTATCAATAAAACGTTACCGCGTTTTGATCGCAGTATGTGCGGACGCGATTTCCTAACTTCCTGAATTACGGGGCCAATAAGCATAACGTTTGGACAGTACATGCTTGAACAATGCGGGTGCACAATAAAACGTATTATTCAAAGTTCTGCGGGTGTATAATAAAACGGTGTGAATAAGCCTTTAGAGGTTCTTTTAACTTTTATCAGATCTTACATAAATCCAATTTCCTCCGGCCGTGAGATGCAACAACGTAGAAAGTTCTAAAAACAAATATTAAAACCATCTCTTGGCAGCCAGCCTAGCAGCATGGGTTTAGCATGATGGGCCGAGGCTTCCGTAAAAACATAAAAGAATATGCGCATCCGCCGATTGATTTGGAAAAAAGGCCGTTACTTTTTATTTCGGGAGTTTTTGCAAGTAGCGAGGCGTAAGTGTTTACGACGATGGTTGTAAAAGGAACTTTAACAAGAGGTAATATATTGAAATGCAATTTTATCGCTTCCGCTGGAAAATTTATTAAAATAACATGAAGTTCGCTAGTTAATGCTGAACAGCCTGCTAACACGGAATCACAACTGGAGAGTATTTTAGCACACTTCTTGCTTCGCGAAATTATCCTGCGTGATAATTGTGTCTTTAATAAATAAAACAAAAACGTCTTTGCTTTAAAACTTGTGCCACCTATTTTCCGTGACCACAGTGCAGAAGAACCTGTGGCTGTACTACCAGACAAGCTTTTGCAGAGACCGTTGCAATTCTATGTCCTTTTTTGAAACGTTCTTGTTTGTTCAGCGGCAATCCAAGGAACTGTTTAAGTCCACTGTACGTGTCAGCGTGGCCTCTAAACGGGATAGAGGGGGAGCTGGAGTGGCCCCTTGAAGAGAATACAAAATTGGCTGCAGTTGTTTCACCATGGAGGTGAAGGTGCATACGCGACTTGCGCAATCCGGCGTCGCCTGCGATCCTCTGCGTGGTGGTACGGCGCTCGTTTTCATATTCCAGAGCGAGGTTTCTTGTCAAGCATGAATACGTGAATCGAAGTTAGGATCGAAGGTACGTGACTTCACTCCAAACCTTTATTTCTCTTGGAAATTTTTGTTTTGACGAACCCGATATCCCGTTACAGGCTCCTGGTCTGGAACCTCGCGAATTTTTCACATTAATATGGCAATATATTTCTCGGAACAAATGATATCACTAGGAATTTTTTTATGGCAACAAAAGAAAAAGAAACCGTGGGCAGGGAAAAAGAGGAGTAGAGGGGTGTTTTCTTTTCGGTTAAACACAAAGGCAGCGCTTGTTCCAGTGTAAAAAGAACATTTCAAGACAAGGATGACTACGAATAACTGTATTGTAAGGCACGAACTTTGGTTGTTTGAATGTGTAAATATGTGTTGAATAGGATCCCGTTCACTTGCGTACACGAGTACGTCAGACAAGCTGGCACATGTGCTGGTATAATGTTAATCGAGCTTATGTCTAATTTAAAAGGATGACCAAGCACACGTTCGGCTCCGCACTGTAACACGTGTGAGTGCACACTCTACTTTACAACACGTTCCTTTTAGTCAATCATTCTAGTCCGGCATTCCGGGGAATCGCGCCGTAAAGAAGATCGTGTGATTGACCTGTCCAATGTACTTCGATGGAAAAAAAAATTAAGGTCATTTCGTGGCATCTATAAATTGCAGAGCATTGCTGTGCCTGTGTGCGCTCGAGACGAAATCGTGCGATGTTTTGCACAGATGTGAGGCGTGTAGGAGTGTGTTGTTTATAGAAAAAATCACTTGTAAAAAGCGCTCGTCCTTCTGCATCTTTTTGAATCCCAGTTCATCCATCGCAAAGCTCCATGATGTGTAAATTGCAAATAGGCTAGTTTATAGCGATGGAGTTTCGATGGGTTTGATATTTTAGTTTCGAATATTTCTTGCGTAGCTTCAACCTGCATTGGGGTCATAATTTCGTTTTTGTGAATGAATAGGCCACAATAACATTCAACAGTCCGCCTTACAGCCGATTTCCAGGGGCCTTTCAAGGCTGTTTTATTCTTCCTGTGGAAACATAATCGCTAACAATTCGTAACCACACGTGACAAAAAATGGATCGATACTAGGGATTGGTACAGAGTTTTCGTACGCACGAAGCGAGGTATTACTTCTTTGGTTATACGTGTATCACACGCGAGGCACCATCTTTTTCCGAAACCATGCTGGGTGAAGAAGCGAGGACTTCCTGGCGTATTTGTACTGCCAAAGTGCGGCAACTATTATACCCACAGAGATGCAAAGCTCTACGCAAATGTAAAGATGTCTTAATGGGTGCAATTCGTTTTTTGAAATCTCACCACGGACGTCACGTACAATTTATTTCTAACCTCGGCTCTGCAAACCTCACTGCACGCCCTAACGCACAATACACCATTAGGAGATGGCTAACGCTAAAGGCACTTGAACCCCGGATGAAATTGCAGGTCTTAGCATTCTTCCTGACCGATATAGCTGCCCAGTGGTGGGGGCAATCTCCGGGGCTTTAGTTTTCAGAAATGGAGTCTTATTTCTTGAGAGAGAACGGCGTTTTACTCCGCGAAAGAGATGGTACGAGCAACGGGACTCAGGTGCAGACAGGGACGCAGGCCACAGGTTTTCTGACGGCTTCATCTTCCCATTATTGGGAGACATTTCTTCCAGCCATCGCGTCCATGTTGTTTCCAAATTGGCCTTTCCTATTTCCATCCTCGACTCCAAATAGAACGGGGAGCTCGCTCAGCGATCAGCGGTGAGCAACGAGGGCGTGGTTTTTTCACTCGCTCTGCTTCGGGTTCTCTGCTTGTGGAGGTTCTACTTTACCTTTTATTTAATGCGCGTTTTTTATTCGCCCGTGCCGGAAATTTCCTCTTCCGTTTACCGTGAGGAACGCGAGGAGCCCCAAACAGAAAACGCTCGCTGTGTGAGTGACTCGCGCGAAAAGAGCACCTGGCGCCCCTTTCTCCTTTTCTCCCCCTCCCGTGTTCCCCTTCCCTCTCACCCGGTATCCCAGCAAACACCGTCCAAACAAGAAGACCCTCCGAACCTTCTTACGGCAAAAGTAGGCATGGCAAGTGTTCCCGTGTGCGGAGAAGACACAATACGTCAAGCGTAGACGTCTCAAGACGGTCCAGGCTTCGCAAAGAGAGGAGGAATCTCCAACTAGAGCACATGTAGGCCTTCTTAACGCTATGACGAACGATGCCACGTGCCTCCCTCCCCCGGCCTCTCTTTCTTATCCAATTTACGCCTTCTATACTCCCCGTGCGGTTTCGGATCGTTCGATTCGGCCCCGCGCGTGTTATATATTGAATCTGGCCACCCATCAAGAAGCCGCCATTCAGGGCTGCTCCCTTTGTGTCTTCTTTCGATGCTTGTGTGAGGCTGAGGATGAATGCGGCACGAACGAGGGGAGATGGCTGGGGCCGTATGTGCGCTCGTCTGTGACCTTTTTTTTGCCACTTTCCCTTCTTCCCTTACCTTATTTTTCGCTTTCGTTAAACGACAGACGGAGGCTCGTTGCAGAAGTCCACTTGATTTGCGCACGCCTTCTCCCCACCCCTCTCGACAAGCTGATGTTCGTCACCCTTCTCATCTGTTATTGCTTTAACCTTGTTGCATTTCTTCCGTTTACACCCCCCTTTCCACTCTCTCTCTCCCGATGTGGCCTGGAAGCGTTCCTGACGTAATGGGCCCGCTGGTCATAAGCGAGTCGCCGCCTGCCTGCTGCCTGCACGGAATGGCTTCTGGGCGGGTGACGTCATTGAGCCGTCACCTCTAGCTTACCTCCCTTTGCTAGCGGCGTCCGCCATTAAAGGCCTCTTCGCTTTTGGACGGCGGCGGTGGCTTTGATCGGGCTTCTTTGAAGCAGAACGCGTGGCGACACCCCCCCGCTGGGACAGGGAGAGAGTGATGACGTGGCTTTTACGGGGACGGAAGGCTACGGGCGGTCGATCAGCAAAGGGGGAGTCCTGGTGAGCTGCTTCGGACGGGGGCTTCGAGTCTTCGCCCCGCAGGGAGGGCATGTGTAGATGAGTGTGCGGGTAGTTTTGTTTTGGGGACTCTTGTTGACGGAGTGGGAGTGCTGGGATGTCAGTGAAGCGTGACTGACGTAACAGCGTCAGACAACCCGCCAACCAGCCAAACAAGCAATCAGTGCGTTTAATTTTGCTTGGAATACCTGCAAACGATATGGGATAAAAAGACACTCACGAAACAGAACCATAAGCGCGTGTGCTGTCTTTGGCATGGGTCGTTTTGAGCTGCTGGATGCTTGTTCCAGCTTGTGGTTATGCTTAGGTGCGCTTATTTCGTTCGCGCTCACAGATGCACTATGGCGTTCACTAGGTGTCTTGAAAAGAGACAGCTTTGCAACTGCACCTTTTTGTGTTTACAGGCGACTCTCGAAAATATTGTGTAGGTCTGTCGAACAACAATAGTTTTTTAGAAATTACACCTTTGTCCCACCTGGTATTCCGTAGCAGGTGCTTAAACGAAAAACAAAGAAAAACAAAAGTAGAAGTGAGGAAGACGAGTCACCACGAAGCTTCTTTAATCTTGTTTTTGTGCTATTTCTTTGCTGAAGCATATATTCAACCGGTAAAAGGCTTGTCTATAACACAGCGTTCGTACTCTCAGCCCTATCCTGCCCCGCCGGAACGGGATTTGAATAAAACTACTGCGGAATTCGGAAGTCTTAGCCCTTCGCTTTTGCCTCCGACATGTTTGGAACGAGTATGTTTCGGCAGTTTTCGGATGTAGCTGGTTGAAGTTGAAATCGCTGTTATAGACAAGCGTTTTACCGGCTGTACACCAGCTAAGCCGCGTTAACTCCTTTTTCTTCTAACGAGGTTTGTTACTACTTGGTATGCTTTTGTAATTTTCACACCGGCTTTTGCAGCATTGGATCCCCACTTGAATGAACAGTTCGCTGGCTTATGTCATCATTCCTCGGTATTTCCCTTATCGCAACAAAATCGATCCTGGCGTGTTCAATTTTGACAAATAAAGACGGCAAATAGGCACTTGAGTTGGGGACCAGTGATGGGCCCCATCACCATAGTCATCGTTATTGGAAGAGGAGTATAATCTCCTCTTCCAATGACATGCCCCAATCTTGCATAAACGAAGTGTATGCTGGTCATCCCACCACCCATTTCGTCCCGCCACCTATAGATGCCATATGCTGTGCCTTCCTGCGCTTCCAGAATTTCGTATTCCGTGTCATTAATCATATACTGTCCATCTTTGGCATTAACCAACCTTCATTTGAGCGTGAGCAAGAATGCCCGTCATTATGCTATGTTCTCTAACTGATAATGCGCATTAAATTCCGGTCCCTGAGAATGCTACCGAACAGTTTTCTTTCCGCCATTCGTCTGACTGACTTTAGGTTTATTTTAAGGTGTTTTTATAAGACAGTGAAGTCACGTGCCCAGAAAAAGCACCGAAAGGGCACGTAGTAGGTTGTATACATTAATCCCTCCAGAATTTTTAGCTGATTTTACCACGCATTTGTTGGCTGAAAATGACGTAATGACCTGTTTTGTGCTTTCGGTTTTGTCATGCAATAGGCCGAGGTTTTACCTGCGCCTATGGATTTGTAGTAAGGGCTGGAATGATGTTTATTTCAGAAGTGAAACAGAAGCTCTGCGCTAATTGGCCAGGGCAAGACAAAAAGTTAGCGAATCAAAGATGTAGCACTGGAAACATTAGCAAGCATTTTGTTTTTGATCTACTCTTCGTCGTAGCGTTATTGCCACGGCAGCTGGCTGCTAATTAGCGCCGCATAATAATATGCATTGCAGTCGATGGTGGATGCATTTCCGACGTCCGGTGGCCGTCTGAAAAACCCTACGGAGTGCCTTTAAAAATTCGGGAGCACTCCACTGCAGCGAAATTCAAACACATTGCTTCACTCACTCACTCACTCACTCACTCACTCGCTCACTCACTCACTCACTCACTCACTCACTCACTCACTCACTCACTCACTCACTCACTCACTCACTCATTCACTCATTCACTCACTCACTCACTCACTCACTCACTCACTCACTCACTCACTCACTCACTCACTCACTCACTCACTCACTCACTCACTCACTCACTCACTCACTCACCCCCTCACCCACACCCTCACTCAATCACTCGCCCGCTCACTCACTCACTCGCCCGCTCACTCACTCACTCACTCACTCACTCACTCACTCACTCACTCACTCACTCACTCACTCACTCACTCACTCACTCACTCACTCACTCACTCACTCACTCACTCACTCACTCACTCACTCACTCAGCATTTTTTTACGTCCTGTCTTCCCGCCACCGCGACTCTTTACGCCTTCAATTATGCGTTCTTGCATTTACGAAGAACAGCCAAACTAAGAGGGAATGTACTCTGTTCTGTTCGGCACACATTCCCGGCGACAGAAAGCACGTCCCTTCAGCTCATTCGCTTCATTGCCGTTTCTTTCCCCGCTTCGTGCGTTCTCGTCCCCTCCTTTCATCTCGGCTCTGCTCCTTAGCGGCGCCTACCAAAGCTCGACTGTCCAAGATTCCTTTTTATTGGTCCAATGTCAGCGCATTACCTCCTGGGAAAGCAGACGACACTAATTCGGTTGGCGCGTGAGTTCCATACCTCCTCTTGGGGATCGATTTCTAGCTCGCAACCGTTGGAGAGCAACGGTCTTTTACCTCTTCCCATGGTCTCCTTCCGGCGTGTCCGATGGTCGGCCATTGCCGTTTGACAAGCGCTCGGAAAGCTGCTGTTGGTATTTATGGCGTTCTGATCTTGCACCACGAGCTTGGCTTATGGACGCTTCCTGTAAGCACCGGGGATGATAACGTACGCAGGTATGTGTAGTGCGCTCACGCTTGTCGCAGCATACAACGACCTTCGTCGCGCAGTACAGACCAAGCACGCTCATTAATGTTCATAGTTAGTGGGTAAATTGAGAGACACCTTTGCATTTTCAGCTTTCATTACCTAAGCTCGAATTGGGGGAAATGGGAAATTCCAGTATAGCATTAATAATCAATCAACTAACTAATTAATAATAAATTAATTAATTACTTTAGTACCAACAGCGCCTTTCAAAGGCATTGCAGTAGGGGAGAGAGTAGAAATTGGTACGTAAAAACAGGCAAAAAATATGCTTCAAAGCATAATGGGGATACGCACGACAAAGACAGAGATCGCAATGGTACGGCTATGCAAGTAAGAAAAATTCCGCGGCGGCGCATGTTATCGCTTCTTTCTGATGTAGTTCGCAGCCAAAGTTGCAAACGCCGCAAAAGTTTTACGTAAAAGTAATATCTTATTTACTGTGCATTTTGTGGGGGCGATTTCTTGTATAGCCCAGAAAATGGCGATGTAGCCAATGTATAAATAGCACAGGACTGCAGCTGAAATATGTAAATGACGTGTAACATTAGAATTATTAATGACACTTCAAGCGAACGATGAAGCGAAAAAAATCCCGCGTGATCTCTAATTCACACTGGTAGGGAATGTGGTGTTCGGATGACGCGCTTCCTTACCTTAATAAGTGATAAATGACCTCCGCCACAGCAGTGCTAACGCAAATAGTGTTGTGCTTTTTCGTTTTTCTCGTTTGATTATGCTCCTATCGGCCTTTAGACTTGTGCGGCCTTGCCGCGACCGTTTCAACATTTGAACGCTGTAGTTGCACCTTACTTGACCAAGCACCGACAACATAACATGCCCTAACATGGCCGTGCATTGAAGGCCGTCATACAAGATGGCGGGCGGATGAGCCCTTGCGGACTCGCGCGATAACGCGTAGGAAGAGATCGCACAGAACTGAAAATGCGGATGGGGCAATAAAAACGCAGCGTTCCTGGGTGTCGCATAGAAATTATTGCGTCGTCAACTATTGAAATAAGAAGATAAATTGAGCGCCAGAAACACAGTCATGACTTGCGTCGCAGCCACGTTTTCAAGGCCAGCGAGCACGCCTGATTGGCGCGTTTATCGCGTGATGTAAAGGATTGTTTGCGTTTCCGTCGATAGCATACCTGTGGGTGTAATGCTCGATATGGGGTGATCGGATGTACATTCGTTCTGGGGGCGCAAGAACGCCTCACTTGGTATACAGCGAAGCTATATGTCTTCTCCCTAGCTCTTGTTCTCGCGCACGTGTGGAACGAAAACTCGGGGAGTTGTATAGAGCACATGGAAAAACTCATAAAAAATAATAAGAAAGGTACTTAGGGCCGCAATACTTTAATGTCTTTTGTTGCTCCTGAAAGGATGTCTACCCAGCAATGCGTGGGCTTACAAGTGAAGCCTACTTTAGGGAGATTGGTTTAAAGGGACACTGAAGTGAATTTGTCAAGCTCCCGTTTTTGCTTGCACTGCGTAGACTGGCTCAAATTAGCACACTTTTCATCGTTTATCCGGTTGACAAATCAGTAATTATTTTACAAAGCGAGAAAGAAGAAAAACTACCATGCGCGGTTTGCGGCGGCCGCACCAACTAAGGCTGTGACGTTGAGAGGAGGGGCGCCGTGATTGGACGATGCCCAAGGTTAGCAATCACACAAGTTTCGGTTTCGGTTTCGGTTCTGTAAAACATAACCAATGGCTTTGTTGGATGGGCATTCTCAATATCTCAGTAATCATCGTACCGCGCTTCTGCCATGTTGTCGGCTGTAAAATGCACAAGATAAGCCTCCCAGGACGGCTTGTAGTCGTAGCATTCACTAGCCGAGACCTACGCAGTGCATGAACGCCCTCCGCGTACCCGCAGACGCCCAAATGTCATGCGCTTTTCCCCCATATTTGGAGCTTGCCTCCCTCATGCCTGTATCGTAAAAAGCGTGTTCGCACCAGGCCAAGGGTCTGTCATTCTGGCCTGTGCCCACTGTCTGCAAGCAGTCGGTGCTTATGGCAACAGCACGCCAACGAGAACTCGCTAGCGCGCCAGTGCCAGCCTGCGCGCGTTTTGTGAACTAGTTCGTGTAGCCATGAACGTTGCGGTCCAAAAAAAGGTGAACTCAATATTGAAAACATCGGCGGAAAACAAAAAAAGTTAACTTACAAAAAAAAAAGCACGTACCCGCGGGGATTCGAACTCGTGACTCGCAAAACATTCGCGGCGAAGTACTAGCGCCCCAGACTGCTAGGCTACGGAGCTTTTTTTTTTTTTTCTTTATTGTGCTAGGCTACGGAGCGGGACGCGAATGCTTTCCTAATATAGGGTATATATTGTACAACCGGTTTACACTTTTATTTAGTTTTGGCATTTCAAGCTGCTTAGGTGACTATTTGTTGTACTGCGATCGTGCAGTAAGCGTCGCCCGAGTTTCCACAGTAGCTCACGTCTAGCAATTGCATTTCGTAGACGGAAAAGCGTTCGCAGATGCGTAGTCGTGCTGCTGACCACTGTGCTTATTCCCCCAGCGCAAAAAAGGGCTTCCCGCGCCCTAGTTTTACGCTGTACGGTAAAAATATCAGTTGATTTTATTTGCTTAGTACCTATATTGACTTCGCTGACTCTTCTCCCGCCTTCAAGAGGCCTTATATTTTCCTACTGGCGTACCAGTCAGCGAAGCGTCGCATGTGCAGCGCTTGTGTGAAGCGACCTTGACTTGGAGCTAGATACAGTGTACAAACAAACCAAGTAAAGAAAGGCACATTCTTCCATTCACAAACGTGTCCTGGCTTCGTTTCAACTAAGCGAACGAATTGCGACCAAGCATTTTTTTTTAACCTCCTTGATTGCGACGACCCGCCGGCGGCCGGCGGACGAAACGCTGGGCCGACTGACTCTGTCGGCCGGGGAGCCGTGCAGTAGCGCAGCCGTGGCGCAGCCAATTGCCAGCTCATCCCCTCCTGACGTCACACGAAAACGCCACAGAAAATGGGCGAGCGTAAAGAGAGGAGGACAGCGTTTTCAAATTAGTTTTTCTACTAAATAAAATCGCGTAAACGCGCCTAGAGTGGTCGAAACATGGCCTGGGGACTCCGGACTACAATTTGCGCTAGTAATCTCGCAATGTTTACATATCACTTCAGTGTCCCTTTAAGCTTGGTTTTTTAAAGGCTGCCTTTGCCATAATGTGCGTTTCACAGAGTGGCATGGCCGTATACGGAGGGAGTACGGTTACAGCTCCACTCTAAACTCCTCTCCACCGCATCCGACTCTTTAATAGCGTAGAAGCGGGTAGTAGTAACAAGAAAAGAAAATGTCTGCAGGGGGCGGCATTCTATAATGACGTGCATCTCCTCATTATTTGGTTACCGGGAGCGCAGCTGTACCATACGCCTCCACACACATCCCAGGCATAAAGCACGTACGTGCTTCTGCAGTGTTTAGTGTCCTTGCCTCGTTAGCGTCCCTGAAGACATCCGGCCATGTCTAGCCTGCAAAAACCGGCCCGTTTAATTATAGCGACCGTTATCGTGGATGCATGTTCGCGCTTGTGAGTGGCGGCGGTGACGTCCCCCTCCCGTTTGTGTAAGCCGGCGTGGCCATTGGTGGCGCGTTAAAACGCGGTACGTGTTGCATCCTTTATAGGTGACACGGTCCAATGGTTGCGCTAAGTAATAATTTCAGCGATTTGTACATTTTTTAACTGTCTACTACGGCTGATTGCTTTAGCCTACAATTCACCGAAGTACATCGGCGGAGGCCAGACGGGTATGAGAGATTTTGTACTGCTAAGGCAGACTGGACTACGCTTAACAACGTGTGGGTACGGGCTAGTCTGTATTCCGTGATAAGACTTTCAAGCTTATATCTCTGTCCTTTAGGTGCTTCGTGTAAATATTTGTGTGCTCGAAAGTTTTATCTGGACATTGCGTTGGACTAGGCAACATGTACTGTGTTGGGCACTTTATCATCGGACTGCACAATGGCGCCGTCAATATCAAAGGCTGCGAAGCTGCAGTATGGAACGTTAGTGTTGGGGCTTCTTGAACTTATCATGAAACTTATGATACCGTGTATGAAACTTATTATGGTTCAAAGAATGAAAAGGTCAGTGGTCCGTGATTTAACAACAGCGTCCTTTGCGCGTTCTTGCGTTCTATTCGCAGGCTGATAGTGCTGGCGGTGCTGCTGTCGGTCCTGGACTTTGGCGCGCTGGCGTGCGTCTCGGACCTTCAGGAACACATGCTGGGCTACTGCGTCATACTCAGCGGATGCGTCGTCGTCGAAGCCTGCATCTCGTGGGTGTCCATGCGAGGAAGCATACTGGACGCCGCGCCAAGGGCGTCCATGCAGTACCTGCTCTACGTGCGTCTCGGTGCGTCTCCGACTTCTGGACCTCTGCGTTCATTTGTGCGACCTGATATTGACCTTATTGACCTGAACCACCTACACCCGACCTTGAATGCACAAGATGACGATTAAAAATTGTGTAACCGCGTGCTCGCTTTACATCGCGCATGTGTAAGGTCCCCTGAGTTAAATTTATTCATTTATTTATTAACGGTACCCTCAGGGCGATAAGACATTGGAGAGGGGAGTGGTTACATACAATAAAGTGATGATGAAACCAGTAAAAAATAAAAAGGCTACAAAAACTGCAATCAAACATACATTCGTAGCTGCCGCCTAGTAAGACATGTAGAAAAATAATAAATTTGCTTGTAGTTATACAGTATTAGCTAATGCATTACAACATAACAGGAAAGAAACAAATACGCTACAACTACACAATGTCAGCTATTGAATTCTCAAATGACTCATGGTCAATAATGACAGCAGTTGATGCCGGAAAGCGGTTCCATTCCACTGAAGTCTTGAGTATAAAAGACTGGAAAAATGCATTTACTCTTGAAATTGGTATTCCAACTTTATTGACATGATCCAAGTGTGGCGCGATAAAGTGAGGAGGCTAAATAAACTCATGACGTAGTGTTATTGAGGGATAAAATATTTTATGGAATAGACAGAGACGCAAAAGGTTTCGGCGGCAAGGTAATGAAGGCAGTTGAAGGCTGCCCTTGTTTGAAGTTATGCTAGCAGTGCGACTAAAGTTCGGAAAAAGGAATCGAACAGAGTTATTTTATACCATTTCTAGTGAATGAGTTGAGTATCGTAACGTGGGTCCCACACTGATGCCGCATACTCGAGCTTGAGACGAATTAATGTTTTGTACATTTGTAATTTAAGTGATGGAGTGGCTTTTGAAAAGTTGCGTCGGAGGTATCCTAACGGAGGCATCCTCAACAATGCTTATCTTATCTTATCTCCACTGAGAGTCGAGTGACAACACTTGCGGATCCTGAAATTTATTGGTGTACTCAAACACTCATAATTGGAATTATTTCTGACCGGTTAGTCATTACCAATTGGTGGATAAGCCGAGTGAGAAGTAGGAGTTTTCTTTTGGCAAGATCATGTTCTTGCCATCAGGATGTACCGTTCTCACTCAGACAACAATAAGAAAACTTTGAAACATAAGCAAACTTAGTGGGAAAGTTTAAGCGGCTTTCAGCACCACAGTTAACTGCCTAATTTTCTTTTAAGGCTTGTGAGCGCTTCCTTATCCACGTCATTTTCTAGTTTTTATATGCATAACACGTTTCCCGTCTCGCAGCTTTTATACAGAATGGCAATCGAAAATGTCACTTCACCTCCGAAACAAACGGCTTGTTTTTAGAAAAACCGGAATCGGCTTTGCCACGCACAGAGAAACGCTTTTTTCGTCACTCTTCCCGAAAAGCGCCCTCAGAACTCAAAGCCAAGCCTCGCTGCATTTTAATCCGGCAAGCAGTGCACTAACACGTGCTTTGCGAAACGGACGAAAGTAACGCCATAGCGTCACTAGACCGACATCAAGGCAACGGGCTTTTCATTCCAGAAAATGTGGCGCAGCTTTGCGGCTTAACACGGATAACGAGCGCTTTGCGCGTCGGTGGTATCTTGCACGTGAACGAGGTCATCTGCGCCCAAAATAAAACGTAACGGGAAACTAAGTACCCCATAAAACATTTAGGAAAGGTCCACGATTCTTTTTTGCTTTTAATGCCAGTTGTCTCCTAATGCACGCAAATACACGCTAATTGCAATACAAGCTAATACACGTAAAATTTCTAAAGCGTGTTTTTAAATGCTCGTCGGCTGCCATCAACCGGTTCGTAATCACGTACTGAGGGCGCTTCCTAATGCGTCGCCCTCTTAATTTGACACTAATCTCACGCAAGTACAGGGGAAGCGCAATTTATTACGTTTGGTTGCGTGACCATTTAATTAAACGGAAGGCTCGCGCTGAGTCGCAGGCGGGTTAAATGGAAGGCTAGGATGTATTTACGATCTGTTCAAAATAAATACTTTTTTCTGGCACAGCTAATGAGCAGGACCTAATGGGTAAAAGGCCATTACCAGTACACGCTAACTGTAGTCGTTGGCTGTTTGCCCGGGGCTGCACACTTGAGGGCTGGTTTAGTTACCAGCGCAAGACCTACTGTGCTATTTAACTCACAGCAGCGCGTTTTAATTGCCGTTTTTATTTTAAAATTGGAGAACGCACGTTTAAAACGTATAGTGGTAATATGTAAGCTCGTCTAAAAAGATTTACGCCTTAAATTCACCCCGCAATGTTCTTCGGTATGAAGCGCGAGGAGATAGATGCACACGGACGGCGAACTCAAAGCAGGCAAGGTTAGCGCTTGTCATGTGTACCTTGTGTTCGCCGCCCGTGTGTTCTTCATAGCGCTTCAGGCAACGGGAACTCATCACCAACTAGTGCAGCAGAAAGATCTGTCTGGTTGCATTCTGGTGGTCCCGTGAAGTGAGGGAAGTAAGCATCACTGCCGATAAAGTGATGCTTACTCAGATTAAACTAAACTACGCGCGATTTGACGCGGTTTGACAGTAAGGTAGCTAAAAAAAAGTGAATGCTCACGGTAAGCATTTGTTCTGTGAGCATTTTCCAGTTCAAGTCACACTGGATGCACTCATATTTTGTTCTGCCGTATTGCTGTGAGCCTGCCTGACTAATAAGCGGCGTTTGAGGGTAACTAGTACAACGAAGGAGGCGGCGATAAGGGCTGTGAGAACGGACTTTTAAGTGCATGCGTCTTATCTGTGCCCCGCAACGTTTGTGCAACTATGGGTTGGACCCGTAAGCCAGCAAGCAAGCCGCCTGAGCTCCGCTTTTATGACGTGTTTCTACTGAGCAGTGTAACATTATATTTAGGGTTGAACAGACACCTCAAGTGTTAAATCAACGAGCTAGAAAACACACTACTGCGAATAGCTGTTATTGATGTTTAAAAAAACCTGTGTTCAAGCGCTTGCTTCTTTCACTACACTTCTTTGTCTGCAGTGCATAGGAGGGCGTGTACTTGACTGCTATTGGAGCGCACGGAATGCATAGAACTTCCTTCGTATGTCTCTAAAGACACAGCACCTCTGGGGAGTTCAGGGTAAAATCCTGCAATCTCGGTCGAAAAAGTGGCATTGTCAGCTTCTGAAAACTTCAAGGCCTCCGTCGCTGATAGCCTTCCTCTCGTGTTTTTACACTACATTTGCGGAATTTTCTCGAAAGTATCCGGATCGGGAGAAAAGCGTGAGGGACTGGAGTCGCACTATGCATCCCCTTGCAAAAACAAGGAGCCAGTAGAGCGCAAAAGTTGCGGAATGATCACCGAATGGCCGAAAGGTCACCGGAAGTTCACCGAATGACCTTTCAGCTCTGAAGGGTCACCCGAAAGGTACCCTCCGAAAGGTCACCGAATGATCCCTTGCGCATTGTGTCTCTCAGTGAACCTTTGCGTGCAATGCGCGGTGCGACCTACATTAGATCGTTAGCCCTGGGAGTGCAGTGAATTTAGTAAATGTGGCACCATAGTGCGGACGTGACTGTAGATCAGACAGCTATTGTTAGCGAAGATGTTTTATGGGCGAGCACCTTAGGACCTCGCTTTGTCCGGGACTTGACGTCCGTGTACACAGTGTTGCGCATGCGCGAGGAGCATTGGATTGAATTGCATTGGATTTGGATTGGATTGGATTAAATTGAATTGTATGAGATTGGGTTGGATTGGAATTGTGTATAGTGTACACACGCATTGTCACTCATTTACATGCGCGAGTGGGCAATGCCACAGGTGATTTACGGTAAGAACGATTCCCAGTGCTTCGCCCACTCGTCATGATTCACTTCGTGGAGATGCGTGAATTGTTTTTACTTTGCCTTGTGCCGATGGCTTGGCGCAGGAATACTCCTGGTAGAGGTTTCCTGGCTTGTCGTCGGGGTCATCTGGGTGAGCAAGCATTATGACAGCTGTCCTACGGGCGTCGCCAAGGACGCCGTGCTCGGTGAGTACCACACCCTTCGATTCGATTATTCTTGACTTGAAACTTCAGTTTCAACGAAAAAACGCAGGACGTAGGAAGAAAACCATTACATTGCCGCACTTGCCCCAAATGCACCGCGCACATCGACGATATCGAAGTACTTTGGAAAGAATTAGCAGTGGCTTAGCTCGGCTATGCCAGGATATACGTAGCGCGAGTTTCTGCTGCTGAGATGGTCGGGCACGTCGCTCGGCCTCTTGGCGACGCCGTTTTGCTAGACGTTCCTCCCTTTGCTCCGCTGTCTCCGCAGCACGTATAGCGTTCTTCTGTCCATTCTTCCTACGCTCAACCGCTCATTGCCAGGCAACTACTTCGGGATCCGATGAGAAGCTTCTCCGCTCTTCTGCGCCGCTGAGCAGCAGTTTCACTCTCCTTCAACACACCGGCAAACCCCCATTGACACCTCTGCGCATGCGCAAAAAATGGGAGGCGCTATCAAGCGGCTCTGGCGCAGCGTCAGCCTTGGTTACTGCGCAACGGAGGCGCACAGCTGGGCACGTGCCGGCGCCAGCTGTGCGCCGTGTGATGTCACTGCTCCTCGCGCATGCGCAGCACGCCTCTCCAGAAGCCACGTGAGACTGCTGAAGCTCGGCCAGTGTAGCTAACGTTAGAAAGACGCAATTGCCTCGCACGTGAAGCGGTCAAGGCAGTGGCTATCAGCAGGAAAGCAGACACTTGCGTCAGCTTAGCTCCCGTAGCTGTGACAGAGAAAGAAAAGGACCTTCTTAGCGATTATCTTGTTTAATAATCTCCGAGGAAAGAGTGTCGCGCTGTGCCAATGTTGTGCAATGTTTCATGCATATATGTTCTCCTTTTTTGTTAGCAAACTAGTCAGCATTGTGTCCGTGTTCTCTTCCCACGTCATGTGCGTTTTCATTCAGGCTGAAGTTTCAAGTGGATATGAACAAACTCGCCCAAACCCAAGCAATTCTACGGATTCTTATTACTAGATTTTGAATGTTCTGGCATGCTGTTTGGAGCATCAATGTAAGCTCTTTGTCGCCAATGTGCTTTTTGGAGCACACTGATTTCAGACTTGTGAGTAGAATTTGATTGATGAACAGACTTTCATATACCTGAGATTACACCCTGAAACAGACCTATCCTGAAATTGCGTACACAATCACACTAGGTGTAAAATTAACTTTTCGTCACATCTGGGACTTCTTGAGGCTAAAGTGACACCTGGGCTGTGATGCAGCCGCAGTGAAAATCTCCTGAACGATCTAGATAGTGGGAAAATAATGACAAGGGCACTGAAATGAAGCTATCGAAGTCCTGTGTACTTTGCCATATGTAAACCGTTATGTACAGCCTCCCAAATTTTTAATAATATAGCGGGAGCGAGGACCGATCGGCATGTCAGCGCCTTATCACGGTGTTTACCGGGAAAATATGCGAGGCTACGCGCACGTGCATGGAACTATCGGTTGTCGGAGCATCGTCTGCTGCGCTTTTCTTCTCAGGGCAACACGCTCTCTGTTTTTCTTATCTTGCAAGGCCGTTTCGCTGCCGCCATTGAGTATACTTACTAAGAAACTCTATGGCTGCTGCCAGAGGTAGTTAAGCAGCGTGGGGAACAAAGTCATTCAGATGCAGTGGCAGGGGGTGTACCACTCTGAAGGAAATAGCGTAGCAGACGACACTCATACAGCAGATAGCCCTATGCGCGTGCGCGTACTCTCGACTATTTCGCTGCTGAACACCGTGATAAGGCGCTGACATGCCGGTAGGTCGTCGCTCCCGCTATATTATTAAAAAATTTGGGAGGCTGTACTTATTTAGTGGAAATTGAGGGCGTTATATTATCTGTGGTGCGTGGTAGAGTAGAAAACACAATACGCGCTCATTGCACTAACTGCTGGGATGAGGTGACACTCATTTGCAATGTAATTTCATCTAGCTTAGTCCTCTAACTTTGACTTTCACCTATTTTTTGGCCGATGTGATGGGCCGTTTATTGGTTCTCCGAGGTTATCAACATATCGAGCATACTATAAATGGAGGTATTTTCGACATGTGGGCTTGCCGCGCGATAGTTGAGAACAGAAAGTTGATGGGAATGGTCGTACGCGATAAAGCTTCACTTCCGAACACGCTTTTCTCGTGTTCGGAAAAGTGCGTGTACATCGGCCGAAAAAAAAAAGAAAAACTCAGGACGTGACCCACGCATTCTTGATTTTAATCTTCAAAGGGAGTTAAACACTTTTACCGAAACGAACTATTGCCTACAATGCACACAGTAGTACTAAATGTGTGTGGTAGCAATATTCAATTTTTTACCATATATTGCTAGCTAAGTGAGATGTTTAAAGATAGGGTTTCGTGTACAAAGTTAGCATTGCAATGGTGCCCAACCAACGTTCCTTACAGTGCCGAGATACCTTCAAACTGTTGTTAAATAACAGATGTGCGCTTGTTTTTTCAAGGCAGTTTCACGTTATGCAGGTCACACTTGAATCATTTCCATGATTTCTCTTCTCACATGTCGTGCTGCAAAATTTAGCGAGTTTCACAAGTTAGGGTATCCTCGCTGCGATAAAGAAAAGTTTCTGTATTTCCCCCGGATCGTCCTCATATTCAGCGTTTTGCGCTGGGTCATAAACCATGTCTTGCGTAAAGTATTGCGTTTTTTTTCCTAGCGTCGTGCGTATCGTAGACTAAACATGGGTCGGTTAAGCGGATCATGCTGTCTCATTTGTTGGGGTGTTTTTGCCTAAAACATCGCTCCCCACGGACAGCTGCTTCGATTAGTATACTCTATCGACCTTCTTCAAGCTAATCGTGCTACAACAGCGCCTTATTGGTAATTTATTATGAAAAATCTGCAATTTTCATTTCGAGGTGGGCGGCAGATGAAAAAAAAAAGAGAGCTGTTCTGAATATGCAGTGCACGCTATGAAAAATAAATATGGCATGTTAAGGAGCTGAACAAGATAGCGGGGATGCGTACCGAATATCACACAAGGATCAGTCAGTAGCGCACTTTGACCGCGTTGTATACATGCTGTCATTGTTTTTGTATCGAATCATTGTTCTGTTGCCTGGTTTGCTAAGCGCCCCTCTTTCATGCATAAGCACCGCCCTCACCCAATCGTCTTTGATCTCTTCCTTTGTTTACAACTAACGGGGGCAACCAAATGCTATTGTGCACTCGTCAGAGTTGTGCTCTTCTTTTTTGTCGCATCCACTGCCGTCTTCACGCCCTGTTTCGCCACGCCTCTCCCACCCGTACCAACGTGCCTTTAAAAAGCCCCAAATGTAGTACACTTTGGTTGCTTGTCCCCCGTGCATTGATATTTACCCCCTTGTGACTCCTCTGATTGAAGTACTCCAAATTGCGTGGGTGTAAACAAAACGAAAAAGCATCGCCCTTGTTAGAGTAATTGATAAGCTTCACTTGCGAGGCAACTACGCAGCGTTCCCAGTGGTCTTCCTGGCGTTGCTCTGTGACAGGAATCATCGTGTGCAATTGGTGCGTTCTGCTGAGCGTCCTGGTGACCGTGTGGTGCACATTCGATCGTGCCGGGCGCACGTGGGTGAAGATGAAGCGCTACCAGCGGAGCCTCAAAGACGGCAAGCTGCGCTACAAGAGGTCCGGAAACTCCCAGCGCAACTGGAGGCACAGGTTGGTTGGTTTGGTGGCGAATCGAAGCTGCCGGAGATACGTTTTCAGAATGAGCAAAAGCGGCTACAGGGAGGGGAATATAAGTTGTATCGCTTCATTGTGGTCGCTGTGATCATCGCCGTCGTCATATTTATTGCCGACGCCATCAGCTGTAGCTTGCTTAAGACTGCTCAAAGCGACTTTCAAATGTCAATGATTTCTTCCTTTGCCATTTCCTTCGCCGCTTCGCAACGCGGCAGGGAGGGGAAATCTTCCAAGCCCCTTCGATTAACAAAGAAACAAACGCCTGCGTTAGCACACTGCCATTGGGCTTCTCACCAAAAGAACACGACATTTGCGCAGTAAGCGCGCAGGAAGTGCGTAAATATTGTACACGATGACAACGTGTACATATTTAGTGCGCACTCGGGAGGGTGTGCTGCAGGGATATATGAAGCCGTGTGAGAAAATTCATTTGAAGGTATAGTGCACCCCATACTTCTTCCTTTCTTCCTCGTCACACTTTCGAAACGTTCGGTATATACGATTATGGGAATACGGAGTCTTTACCTATCACGACAATTGCCGTTATATAACGGGGCAACTTGTCCCTGTTGGAACTTATGCCAAAGGGCATACTATCGCAATGAAAAAAAAAACATCTTTGAGAAACACATGGTAACAAAATAGTGCAGAGCCGTCCCGTCAAAAACTTGGCACCATTTTTACTTCCATACGACTGCCAGAAACGCCGCATCATTCTCCGTATGAGTTCCTTACATACGAAGTGTATGGAAAACGTACTGTAGAAACATGAAAGCTGCGCTAAACCCTATTACTATGGGAAATTACGCGATTTCGCTCTTTTTGAAAATATCTCTATTTACGCCTCTGCGCGCTATACCCCGCATGAACTCAGCATACCCATAATTCCTTATTACGCAACGCTTCACTAGGGCAGTTACGTCAGTAATCATGTCTTATCAGTCTTTCTTGCGTCATATCAATTTGTGTTTGTCCTTAAAATGGGCTGTCGCAGTCGTGCGCAACGTTACTGGAAAAGCTATTGTGATACCATTGGTCCTGCATTGTAATCTGGGCCATCCGTACTCCTCATGTACCCATCGATGAGTGTCTACTCTCTTCCTCGGCGACTCTCTGGAACTTCCCACTGCCTGATCTCGGCATGTGGTGTATGTAGAGTTCCATACTAATGTATGCTAGAAAGAAACCTGGCGTTGCAATCTCGGACCGTCGTGGGCGCCGCCATTGGAGCCAGCGACGTTCCTCGCCTACTTGGCTTGGCTAGCCGCTGAGCTTCGTTTTTGTCTCGAAGACAAAACCAACATAAAAGAGTAAAATCTTTTTCTTGTTCATCTTGCATGAAGCTTCTAAATAATTCCTGCAAATAAGACTTTTTTGGAGCTTCAATTTTATAAAAACAAAACTAATTTGATTAATCTTCTGCAGTAGTATTGCTGCTTTTTTGAAGCCAGAGCCAACTTTTCAGCCTTTTCTTGAGCCATGCAAAGGAAAAGTGGAACGTGCCTGCCCGGCACAGGACGGAACGCTCGCTGAAGCGCGGCCCGCCTAGACATTCGCGCCAGATTTCCCTCTAGTATATATTAGTATGAAACACTCTATGGTGGTGTAGAACTTAGCTCTTTTTTTCAGATTACGAGCGACAAATTCCGCCAGGCGAATTTACTAATCTATGACGACGGCTGTACGCGAAATCAGCGACGACATATCCACTTTTGCCTTAAATTGACGTTTCTTTGGGTTCATGCCTTTGAACCAGGACAGGTGTCAGCACCTTTGAGATGATAAAATTTCATTTTTCGAGAAATGAAGTGAATGAGAGAGGTAGTGACAAAAACAGTGTTTCATCGACAAATTCAGCCGCACTGCGTTAGCTTGACAAGCAGCGTTAAAAAAACAAAATCTGCGAGTTAAGAACAAAGTTTGGTGCTACTACATTGAAATGTTCTACGCGAATTCCCTAGCTTGTTTTTTCTTTTCGCTTTTTGCTACCGGCGAGGGGACAGGCGATGTCGACACATCGGGGAAGATTTCGCGTGGGATTCCTAGACTGCGCGTCTATTCATATTGATAATTATATTCCCAGCCAATCAGAACTTGGGCGACATGTCTCTTCGTTTCGTGTCGTCTGTTCCTCCACGACGGCTAGCCTGGCACTGAGGTTATCAAATTTCCTCGGGTTATTACTCGTAGAGGCGGACTTCACTACAGCCACCAAGGCCTGTAGGAATAATAACAAAAAAGCGATGCGGAAATTATAGGACTCAAAACATTGGGGGTAAAGAAAGTTTGCGTTTATATTTAGTTTGGAGACCTGGAGATATTTGTGACAGCCACATCCTTTTTGGCGCTGTTTCTTTCGTCGTGCGCTGTAATTAGAGCAGCGAACCGCCCTGTCTAATTGGGCGAAGGACACATGATTAAACCACTGTTTTTAGTACTTATTCTCACAGAGCGCATATTCGTTAACGCACTAACTCATCAACCAAGCGTAATTAATCGCCTCTAAGGGTTTTTTTCGCTATTAAAAACATATATTGACAAATCTGTGGAACTACTTTTACTAACAAAAATGGGAAAAGAAGTCTAGCGCGTGCAACTTTTTCTTACTGGTACGCAGTGTGTGTGGACGTGTAAAACAACCATACAACATCAAGTATTAAATAAACTATCGCTGGTCTTCTGGTTTAAAAAAAAATGAAAGTATGACTTGTAATTCGACGCATGTTTTAAGGGCCTTTTCCCGGGCTTCTTCGTTCCTCTTTGATGATAAAATATCGCATTCTGAAACAATTTGCATGAAACGCAGTGCATAATGTGGGCCCCTCAGAATTTATTTTACGGCATTTTGCGTTTAATCCGTGGGAAACCTAAGACCGGCTGCATAATAATGGCGCAGCTGCTGCCTGAAGATCGCCTAATGAACCCTCGGGAGTGTGCCGCTCTACTTTGAGTCGGTAAACAAGGCGGTGAACGTTACTTTAAGAAAAACCAATTTTGCTCTCGCTCCATCATTTTTTATGTTCTTCTGTTCGTGTTTAAGTTTCCTCTCTTTGTTCTCGTCTACCACAGGAAAGCTGTCCGTGAGTATCAGGACAGTTGGAACAAACGCTGCCGCCTCCTCTTCTGCTGCATGGGAACCAACGATCGAAATAGGGTAAGCTCCCTAGCAACTTTTACTTGCTTTATCTCTGCACTTCTAATAACACAGTACGCTTCCAAGCTCCGTCTTTTATTAAGGCCTCCGGTGTCTCATCAAAAGCGAAAATTGATCGTAGTCGCCGCCGTCAGCACAAATGGTACAAAAAATGGCCCCCACTGTTAAGAGAAATTACGTTTTGATGATGTATGATTTTAACTGAAGCGGCCAGATCAAAAAGCCAAGTGCACTAACAACTGCGCTAGTTGGACACCTTGCCGGAATAGAAGAAGACTAGGCCTAATGCCTGCCCCATTACAAGTGAACGTGGCAGCACGTGCGTAGAATAGGTTCACGAAAGGTAGAGCTCTGACTTTGGGGAAGTTTCCGTGTAAACTGCGGCCGGTCTGCTGGTCGGACTAATTCGCATTCAAAGACGAAGAGACGAGAGAGTAGAAAGAGACACAAACATTAGTGTCAGTAGATGAGGTTACAGAGTATCGGCACTCTTTTCTTCTATTGTTCCGTACCGCCGCCATGATCATTGGTCAGTTCGCATCACGTGACATTTGTTTACACTGCGAACGTTGATGGGCGTCGCCATTTTGTTGTTTATGTGCTTTTGTCGGTAAACGCTGATAGGCTTAGCTTGTCTTCCCTGCTGTGCAGCTGCGCGCCACTGACGTCGCTCCAAAAGCAAATCAAAGATCACGCGTGTAACATCATTTCATCAGCAGAAGGGTGTCCAAAGATGGCGTTTTGCTGCATCTTCGAAAGTGTTGTTAACAGATTGATTGATGGTAGGGTTTAACGCGCCGACGCAACGCAGGCGATGAGGCGCGCCGTAGTGGAGGGCTCCGGATTAATTTTGACCACCTGGGGATCTTTAACGTGTGCCGGAAGTGTTGTTCACAAACAACCCGGTTGAAGTTAGCGGCGAAGCCGTTGATGTGTCAGCATCGCAACACTGATAAGTACCGAAATGGCCGCCGTTGCTGACTTGCGTGCCTCTGTGGTCATACTCTGATATCTTATCTAATGACACTAGCAAGCATGGTGTAGCAGTGAAGAAGTGTAATATTCGCTGGCTTTCGTTTTCCACTCACGTAAGCAGGCTTACGTGCCTGAGGAATTTCGTAATATGCGCTATCTGGCCATGATGTGTTTCATTAACGAGAGGTGGTTACCCTCGTATGACCCCTCTCATGGCTTCCCAAGTCACGCTTGAGACGGGGCCCTCGCGGCTTGGTATCGCAGCGAATTACACTACGTTCCAATGAACAAACGGAAGATAAATATAACTAAGGCGTGCTTACCGTTGATCCTCCGCGTTGCTTCCTTTAGAAAGACACCGCCTGGAGAACCACAGTTGAACTGAAAAGCGAGGGACGATGATTAGGGTGGCCTTGATCGGGATACAGCAATGCCAGGTGTCGTATTCCCGTAGAGCGGGCGCGACGACGAAAGAACGCCGTCGTCCTATTCCTACCACAAGCGCCTTTTTATTCCTCCCTTTGAACGGTTGTTTTTACGCTTGAGATGGGCGTGCGAGGGAGAGAGTCGCGTACATGCGCGGAACTCTGCGTTTGAGATATATCTCCCACTGCTCAGGGGGCGGGGAAATCTTTGGCAGGTTGGGGTTATTGTCACACTTCCAGATAATGTGAGCAAGAGTGCCTGGCTGGTTGCAGAATTCACATTGGGCGTCGAATTGTGTCGCGAATAACAGGTGCATCCCCATTGAATGCGGAAACGTGCTAGTCTGTATTAGTCTCAGTGTTGTTCCCTGACTCTTCGTGAGTGTTGGATTTGGTGAGAGGAGCGTTGTTCAAGACCAACTTCTACTGGTCGAGAGTGGCAGTCGAGCCCAGGCGGTACATGGATTTCTCAGAAAAGGGCCCACGCCGCACCTGATGCTCAATAAAAACGTTTTCTCTCTCTCCCCCGCCGTATCGTATTTCTTTACCTTCGAAGCATAGACTAAACCCTAACGCCGTCTTGCAACTCCGCATGACCCACGTGAGGTTCGCATTTTACACCACAACGAACGTAGTCATAGATAAGTTGAATGCAAGTTCTCCCGAAAAGTCTGTCGCTTTCAGGACAACTTCGTGGTCTAAAAACGCGCGTATGCGCATTTCATTTGGCAGAACTCGTTCGCAGAAATAGCCAAGCTCCTGTCGGACTTTTTCCGCGACCTGGACGTGGTACCGTCCGACGTGGTGGCGGGTCTTGTGCTCCTGAGGAAGTTCCAACGACAGGAGAGGCTCGTTATCGCCAATCAGGTGAGTCTAAAACAAGCCGTCGTTTGCCTCCTCAGAACCTCCATACTCAATAGAGCTTTCTCTTCAGCGAGATGCCTGTGGAATCTGATGACGATGATGATATTAATGACTGTTTTAAAAGTTGTGTAAGGATACGTTCAAGCACGTCAGCCTTTTCACCGTTTTTCATCTGCGAGTCGTGCATCAAGAGTGACGGACAACCAAAAATACGGAACTGACAGACTACGCAGCAGTGTGCGAATTGTGGTCTATACTCAGCATAAATAGCAAAGATACGTTTATTGCTCTGTACATGTAGTGTGCTGCACTGAGGGGCTGCCCTTGGACATTCTTTACGCGCATAAATATTCCATCGGCTTCAGAAGACAAGGTGAGGGTTGTGTGTGTGGGTGTGTGTGTGTGTGTGTGTGTGTGTGACGACTTCGCTCTGGTGGGTTAAGAAATACGAATGATCAAGTCCCAGTTACCGATTTCAAATTTCTTACGGTTTCAGCCTCATCTGGCGAGAAGCACGGGCTCTTTCCGCAATACAAGTACAAACAACCATCAAGTGCAATCGATGCTCCTTGGAACGATAATGGAGGTTTTCTTATTAATGTTCCCCCAGTTCTTTAATGTAGAGCAAAGGTTAACTGGATCAAGCTATCACGCTCTCCCAGGAAAGCAGCTAATTAAGTGGAAGGAACGTTAATGCTGATGTCTTTAAAAAAACGAAACCAAATGTTAGTTTTTATGTGGGACGCTCTAGACCTTTTTGGCAGCACAATATAAAAAAAAAAGCCCTGTAGGTCACTTTGTAAAAGCTGTCGTTGCATGTCGCAAATTTAACTCTTTTCTATGCAAATGCACCGTACCAAGGAGTATATTTGTTAACGGGAAAGCGCACTTGTTATTAAACTAAGTACAAGCTCCTGCTTGAAAGATTTACCGCTCATAGAGGAGATTTACCTAATAGGGATACTGATGTCTGACAAAGAATCTCTACCAGTTTCCTCAATATCTGATGTTCTCGTACTTACCTACGACAATAAACAAAATCTTCAGTGATGCGCTGGTGCATTAATATTATAAATGTCATGTCCGAAGTGCAGCGCACCCGAGAACTTAGATCGACGCCGACCACTAAAGTAACAAGCTGCTCGTCCTAGATCGCGCTGGTCACGCCTATTAAGAAAAAATGTAAAGCTGAATTCTGCACAGAAATGCATTAATGAAGTCTTGATAACGCTGGAAGTATACAGCTATTTCTGTAAAGTGTCTTCCTATGGACGTGTGCAAGCTTGAATTCGTCCAGTGGAAATCCGTGTATAGCGCGTATAGTATAGGGCTTCGGCAAGAAACTTCTTTAGGAAGTTCCTCGCCGTGTAATGGTACGTACTCGCCTCGAAGTGAGTAATGTTTCTTCCTTAATATTGTACCTTTTTTCAAACCGAGCAAACCCCTAAGTGCGGCCCCAAATGCACACTGCTAATGCACAAGATGCTTAAAAACTACACTTGTGAATGGGGAATAGCCAAAAGAACAGAGATATGTGAAATAACGCTACTGTTCTCCTAGAGTGCGCTGGGTTCAAAATACTCGTGGATGAAAATATAACTCGTGTAGAAGATGCAGGAGGTCGTGAAAGGTCAGCGTAGGAGCCTGTAGTTTTAACTCACTATACACGGTGTATCATTGTTTTGTCTACCCAGAAATAACTCTCGAAGAACATTCATCCAGTGTAAGACATTAGAGCACTGCACGGGCCTGATTTTAAGGCCCGAGCCCGGCCCGAGCCCGCTTCGCGAAGCCGGAGCCCGACCCGGGCCCGTAACACCTAGCCCGAGCCCGGTCCGGGCCCTGGCATTCAAAAGTGAGCCTGGCCCGAGCCCGGCCCGGGCCCGCCATCTCAAGCCCAGGCCCGGCCCGGCCCGGTGATTTATTTTTTGGCCTAAAGAGGGCCCGCGCGTGTGAGACCAGGCCCGGTCTCTGACGCTGAAGTAAGTTTGTTTATTATATTCTCGGTGATCAGACGAAGCATCTAGTCTGTACAAGCACGTCATGAACTGAACGCAAAAAATAAGTGTTTAAAAGTGCACGCAGTTTAGCTTTCACCGTCTGCAGTTCACGCCACATCGGCGTAATAATAGCTCGTATTCTTAGACGAGAGACACCATCACCTCTGATTACCAGACTCTTGGCAACTTCACGTGGTTGTCTCGGCCACAAGTTGGTATTGTTGAAATTTTTTTATCCGCATTTGAATCAACGAGTATGTACGCGTGTTGAAATACTTCACCTGCAGTGGTCGTTAAGCGGTGGTGTTTCTCTGGCATGCGTGTTTGATTCCCGGCCACGGCAACCGCATTTTGATTGGTGCGACATCTAAAACACACGTGTACATACATAGACATAGGTGCACAGCTCCAGGATATCTGAATTAATTCCTTCCCCTCTTGGGCATTCCTTGTAACCGTATCTTTGGTATGTTATACACAAAAATATAAAATATTGATGCAGTACAAGAAATGACATTAAAATTGCAGTATAGTGGCCATCAAACCTAGCAAAACACGTTTTTAAAACAATGAGTACAACTAACAGCAAGGAGCGCGCAAAAATAAACCAAGAATATTCATTTTGATGCTCTTTTCTACACTTCACGTCGGACCTATTAACGGCCGTGCCTATGAATTCAAGCCCGAGCCCGGCCCGGGCCCACGGCGTCGAGCCCGAGCCCGGCCCGGGCCCACGGCATTGAGCCCGAGCCCGGCCCGGGCCCACGGCATTGAGCCCGGGCCCGGCCCGGGCCCGACGAAAATTGACTTCGGGCGGCCCGGCCCGGCCCGCGGGCCGGGTCGGGCCCGGGCTTTCGGGCCGGCCCGGGCCCGTGCAGTGCTCTATAAGACATATTCGCAGATAAGGAAATCTGGGAGTAGTTGAAGAGTAGCGTTGTTTATTAGAAATTAGAACCACGGGGCAGTGGAAGACCGCGATGTTCAGTTCTGACCTGTACGTGCAAGTCCAACTTGTTCGAATAGTCAAAGTCGCCGCCGACTAATCTTCCCACTCTTCTTCTCTTGATCCCAACCTGGGCAAAATAGTTTTTCTACTACTAGTACCAGCCGCTTGTCAGATGAATTCGAATACAAACTTCGTTCGTCTTCTCTGGTTAAATGAATCAGTTTACTGGCTATGACTCTGGCCTGTGTTGGTTACGCTACTCGCGAGCGTTGCCACGAGTCACGACAGTCTCTTACGAAGAACAAAACACACAAGACAAGAGAAACTTGCCTGGTCACACGTCACTAGAGGGAAAAAGGTCACCGTCGGAGCGTCGAAACACGTTAAGCCCTCCTCTTTTTCCAGCACCGTCTGACTCCATAAGTTCAACGACGTTAATTAGCGAGCACGCGCTAAGCTCCGAGCACTCCGTCACAATTTTTGTAATGAGAGCCAGTTGTTTGCCAACCTTAACAATCAATCTTCCGGCTGCCGCGGAAGTTGCGTCTTAGCGAGGTTAGGCGAAGCCAGGCGTGAGATGGCGGTAAAAAAAAAGCAAAGAGCTTACACGCGGCTTTCGTTGCAGCACCCGAGAGCTTTCCTCCCATTATCTCGTCAAACAAAGCTTAGCGGTGGACCTCGTTAGGGCGAAAACGGTGGCTGCTTCTCTTCCGCTTTCACCTTTAAGGCTTAGGCGAGCTGGAAATCGATTACGCTATCCGGGGGTGCTTAGTTCGCTTTCGTCGTCCTTGTCCTCTGCGGAGAATGACGCGTGTTAACGCTTCGCCTACAACCGTTCTTCACGTGTCAACAGCGACAACCAATCCGCGGAGAGCTAACTTGGTTGACATGTCCTTCGCCTGTAAGCTCCATCTGCCATGACGAGTCAGATGACTGCGAGTTCGACGCGACCCTCTGCTTTTTTTATTGTCTGAGCAATAGGTATGGGACATGTCGAGACATTCTCGCGGCACAAAGTTGGTTAGTGCTCATAGTTAGTTCTCACCCCAACCGTGCGAGGGAAATCCGGTGCAGAATAGGTATCGTTTGGGGAGCACTACGAAAACCCTCCCAAATAATAAAAAGTAAGCTACCTCTGTCGCTCAAAAGAAAAATGTACAACCAGTGCATCGGTGATGTCATACGGAGCTGAAACTTGGTGCCTTACTATACAACTGGAAAACTAACTTAGATCGGCTGAATGGGCCACGAAACGAATAATGTTAGGAGTAACACTTCTGGACAGTAAACGAGCTACCTGGATCAGAGAACAAACTAGAATAGAAAATATCATACTTCAAGCAAAGGAAAAGAAATGGACTTCAGTTGGCCATGTAGTGAGACGAACCGACAACCGATGGAGATGTAGGGTAACACGATGGATACCAAGAGATGGGTCTAAAAGAAGATTAAGGCCATTGATACGAGGGAGGGACGAAATAGGGAAATTCGAGGGTAAACTGTAGACTCGCGCGGCGCAGGACGGGAGCTGTTGGAAGTCACTGGGAGAGGCCTTCGCCCTGCAGTGGGCCTGCGTAGGCTGATGTTGTTGTTGATGATGATGATGATGAAAGTTCTTTCCGCACCCCTCTGCCAACAGAGCGATCGATAGAAGACTAGATGACGAACAAATGGAAATATCGCGTGGAGAGGAATTCCTCGAGAGTGGCGAAAACTACTTTCACAGTGCTGGGCACGTCGCCATGGAGACGAGAAATCGGAGCGCGATTCGCTAGCCGCGTTTGCCTCGACGGGTGCTGTTACTCCCGCCACCGCTTGTTGGCCTTCTTGAATTGAGTCTGCAGCCAGTGTGGGCTTGAAAAGAGGAGCGAATGAGAGTAAGGGCGGCGATATGCCGATACTGCCGGGCAACAAAATAGGCGACAGGCAGCTAATGCCACTTCTAAAGTGAGGAAACGGGACCACTCAGACGGCTAGAGGGCTACGCACGGGTACGAAATGCTGACTTGAGAACTTTTAAAGACGATAATCTTTCTTGGGCTACTTAAATGCAGAAATTTTGGTGTGTCTGTTTCTCTAAATGTCTGTGACTCGATTCAGCCACCCGGCCAAAGGGAAACAAAACCTTCGCAATAGTCTTATATACCCACCGCCAAATCTGAACGTCTAAGTCCGGTGTCAATGTTCATACTTGTCAACGTTGTTGAACAAGAACAAGACATCACGCAAATATAAGGCAGAAAAACAATACATGAATGACATTTGCAGTGTTCCTTTATTAACAAATTCATGGATGCTTGTTTCTTGCGACTGCAAATGAAATACTACATAAACGGCAGGAAACCGTCGCCTGCTGTTGCCCGCACCACCTCTTGGCCGCCTTGAGGAAATTAAACGGCGATAGCAACGAAAGGTTCCACTGGATAGGATACACCGGACTTGAAGCAGTAAAACGCGGTAAATTTAAATTGATTTGAGCGAACCTCTAGCATGTTATCTTGGAAGGAACGGGACAGGAAATGTACAGTATGAGAGGGGGGCGGGAAATATAAGGGAGACATTTACTTGGCAGGAGCACCAGTCGACTATCGTCTTTCGGCGACATTTGCAACCAAAGGAGCAGATACGCGGCCATTTTTTGAAGCCGAGGCAAGGAGTGCGCATTAGGGGAGCGTGAAGTTCGCAAGGATGAGAAAGATACTCATGCGTTTTTAAAGGGATTCTGAATCACTTTCAATAAATGCTTTCATTCTTTCCTTTGCGTCTCGAAGCATTGTGAAAGCTATAGTTATGGCTAGCACAGAGTGGCATTGCGCGATTTGCTCGTCGTAGCAGATTCGCCTTCTGTTTCTGCTTTGCTTTTGTGGCAATTTTTTTAAAAGGGGCCATCCATTGTGTTCATTGGTGCAACTGAACGAAAGCCGGCCAATGGCCGCTACATGGCTGTAATGACGCAATTCGAGCGCTCGGAGAATGGCAAGATTAGGAAGGAGAGAAAAATCTCTTGAGCCAGCTTCTAATTTATGTGATGGGCATGGAGAAGTAATCTTGGACTCGGGTATTTTGTAACCGCCTATTCTGAGCACTCGATGTCTTTGTTGACTACGTTCTAAAAGCACTTAAGATTTTGAAAACAAAATTGAGAAAAGTGTTGCAGATGCTCTTTAAACATCTACAAAGTAACCATCAATTAACTTTTTCTGGGATCTTTATCTTTGCAGATTTTATTCTTAAGCAAGGTGATATAAACAGCACACGGGCCAGCGGTATAATCATAGTTGTTTCCAAAAGACTGTTTCGATACATCGTCGTTTGGAGCGAGGTGCTTCAAATCGGATATGCGCTATAGCTCGGACAGTGGAAAGTAGAGGAAAGTGCTCCGTAGTTGTACTTGACTGTGGCTGAAGTTCAGAAGTCCCTAGTGTGCCTCCGACCTGAAAAAGCAGTGCACGGAATTTAGGACATTTTTTGACACCGATGCAATCGCTTTCTCTCAGTGTCATGCGACGACCTTCGCGGGAGTTATTTGGTAACCGTTCATATTTTTCAACAGCGCAAATTTCACGCCACCTTCCGACAGATTAACCTCGAATGGTCGTCAGTTGTCGCTAAAGGCGGTTTGCCAAAAGTTCGTCAGGTATTGCGGCGTTACTTTTACAGCGAAGCTGTTAGCCTTGGTCGTAAAATTGCGTGTCGTAAACATTAACAACAACAACAACAACAACAACAAAAAACATGACCCAGCAGTTCTCGTCTAAGACGCCGAGCGCATGAGTCAGGCTAATCAGGCATACAGCATAGAGCTCTGTATTCGTGTAAAAACCACAAAACAAGCATCGAAACGGTATTATGGATGATAAAGCGCCTGTGAACAATGAGACTCCCTGCCCCCTTCCCACCCACCATGTTTTTCTGGCAAAGATGATGTTTGTAGATTATGTTTGAAGGCTAGGCAGTATTAGTGTCACTAAATAGAGTGGTTCTTGTCCAAGACGCCCAGTGCATTTTTCAGGCTAGGTGGAACCCAGCATTTGCTGCCAGAGAAACCGTGCGCAAGCGACAAGCCCGCCAAGACGACGGGAAACATTTCATACCCTTCCCTATGAGCATTTACAGTGGTTCACAACAGCTTCGCTGGGCATCCAATGTAGCAGGGCTGGATGGAGACCATTTTTTTGTTGCTGCGGAGTTTCGGGTTCGCCTGAACAAGATGGTGAAAACCAGTTGGTGGGAACGTCTAATGAAAGAGGCGGGAAATTGGCGTTATGACTATCTTCTCCTGTGTCTGCCATTCCTCGAATGGTCTGCATATTTGGCTCCGTGTAATCACAAAGTCGTTTTGGAGAATCGCGTTTGGTAAATGTGTATAAATTATAAGTAAATACTATTCTACCCCGCATTTCCTTATTGTAACCCCCCCTCCCCCCCCCTCCCCCCCCCTACCCCCCCAACGCCTGCTTCGACCGACTTGTATCGTGCAGTGTCGTTTAACAAGTAAAAATACACATCACGTTTCTTCCTGCACGCTGCCTGCGGTTTAAACTGCAGACATTGATGAACTGCGTATCTTGCAGCGGGGTTCCACCCGACAAGCGGGTCTAACCGTGTGATCAATCAATTTCATGTGTTCCATTACAGAAGGGCAATGACACGTACCAGTTCCTGTCCGGCGTCGCCGTCACGCCAGCTACCCGCTTCTTAGACGTCAATCATCCGGTGGGTTGACTCGCCCGCATTTGCTGCCCTTGTTTGTCTTACTTTTGTCTGCCGCGGTGCGGGGTCCCGTATCGCATAAACGCGCACAATACTACAAGCAGTGCAGCTGGCTTATGTATTTCTGCGGGAGATGCAAGGTAGATATTTCGCAAGAACGAACCGTACGATACCTGTGATTTGCCTTTGTTAATAACCTTTTCAGTGCAATATTACGAATGTTCACTTAGTGTTCTCTTAGGAATGACATTCCTGCAGCATTACAACGTCCGTCGAGAACATTTTATTACAATTGGTCTGATTATGAATCATGGATTCCTTGGGTGCAGAGCCCTGACAGACTGATTGAGGAGCACTGCACTTTATTAAAGTTGTAGAAATGTTACCCAGAATGGGCTGATGATGTTATGTGTCAGCAAGACGCTTCCCATTACTGTAGTCTTGCATGCTTTAGTCGAGCAGAAATAGCCGCTCCTCCACGCCCCGCCGATCTGTAATTTTTATACGAACGGAAAATACTTTCTGCAGTCTCAAATCTGAGCACTCCGCTCTAAGAAAACAACTTAGTCAAAGTTCGGCACTCGGGCTAAGAATTCGTGGCAGCCTACAAGATAGATGAAATTTATTGGGGACTTACGCCGCATCAAGAACAGTTCTTACAAAAACATCGGACCGTGGGGAGCACCAACACATTATCGCTCGAAGACAATCCTATGGTTCAACTTAACCACTATAAGCTGGGGCGACCAATCTATTCTGCCAATGATAGTTTGATGGATGCCGATGTCGGCCATACAATTTAACTCAAGAGTTCGTCCTGCACTGCGGAATCCCGCAGCGCAAGCATGACAAGCTGCATTAGACTGTGTCACAGCGCAGATCCCACGTTTGAGTATACGCGTTGCTGCAATTGATGAATTCGCATTGTTGGCGGTTTGAATAGGTCTCTCACGAGCGCTTTATGGGTAAGGAGAACCACGGATTGCCTTTTCTTACTATCTTTCATTTTTTCTTTCTTTCTTTCTTTCTTTACTGTCGGTAAAACGCTGTCGCTAAAACGCTTGTCTATAACACGGCTTTCGTATTTTAAGCCTTACCCAGCCTAGCCTGGGCTATGTGAAGAAAACTACTGTGTCGTTCTGAAGGTTAAGCTCGCCCCTTTTGCCTCCAACATATTTATAAAGAGTATGTTTCGGCAGTTTTCTGATGTAACAAGTTGAAGTTGAACTCGCTGATATAGACTAGCGTTTTACCGACTGTACAGTCATGCGCAAATGCAACGCTACCACGAAAATATGACCCAGGACACGCGGAATTGAAAAAAAAATGTGTTCGTGGAGGTCCAATAATGGTGCAATATTGGTATATTTGTAAAGCCACATTTCCCGACATTTTTACTGTAATTATGCCATGCGTCAGTTTGACGTGCGCGGAAAGAAATCGCGCGATTTGTCTGTTCTGGTTCATATTTTTGTGGTTGCGTTTCATTCGTTTGTGACTGCACATAGTGCTGAAGCGGAAACGTGAGATTGTTTTAGAGTGTATAGTACTAAACCTTAGCAGCACTGCTCCCATTTTCGGGCCGACTTTTGGGAGTGCGCCTGAGTTGTGGTGTGCTTTCATCTGCATGCGGCGCTGCCTCCACAAGACAGATAAAGAGTCCAGAAACACGCGCGCGACGCGCGGCCGGCTTTTGGCCTCGGCATCAACGCAAAGCGTTGGCACTTTGTTCTCCGGAGGCGTTTGCGCCGTGACCCCCTGGGATAGCCGTAATTATGCGTTATACGGGCAACGCGCGCCACGCCGACGTGCCCTCGGCTGCCTACGTAATGCGCCCCCTAGGCGTATAAAACGCGTCATTCCGCCTCCCGGCTGAAGTGGGCGACGCGTGTGCCTTAGTTATGCATCAGTTTTGTGCTGGCACGCACGAAGTGAAGGAGTTTGGGAGCGGGTCATTTGACATGTGGCGTGCACTTTTTCAGCGTTTAGCGATTATTAATGTAGTGCGGGACATTCATATGCAATGCGGTGCGTAGAGCGCAGTATTAATAATTTGCAAATGGGAAAAGGGCGCGTAAATTGCTTCTGAGCAACGCTTAAGTGAAAAAGAGATGAGCCTGTGTCAGCATAAATGAAACGCGGGAGTAAATACCACTAGTTAGACTGCGCTGTGATGGTTAGCAGTAGGTGGTGTTGAAGAAATAATGGAGGAAAAGAAAATAAAACGTCAACCTTTTTACATTTGTATACTTTATTTCCGCCGTTCTTTATTTAGTACATATGTAATGTATCTTCGCATGCGTAGAATTCGTTACTGCTAGCGGAAAGTCAGTTACGTTTATATTCGTACTGTACTGGCAGGCTGCATAAAACCAGCTGAATTGCGGCGTATAGCCGGCGCGGTGGCTCAGTGGCTATGGCGTAGTGCTGCTGAGCACACGGACGCTGGTTCGATTCCCGGCCGCGGTGGCCGCTTTTCTGATGGAGGCGAGAAGCAAAAACGCCCGTGTGTTCGAGCTTTTGGCGAATGTGAAGGATGCCCAGGTGGTCAAAATTGAGCCGGAGACCTCCACTCGGCGCGCCTCATCGACTGTGAAGCGTCCGCGCGTTAAACCGTACAATCAATCAATCAATCAATCAATCAATCAATCAATCAATCAATCAATCAATCAATCAATCAATCAATCAATCAAGCAAGCAAGCAAGCAAGCAAGCAAGCAAGCAAGCAAGCAAGCAATCACTCAATAAATTGCGGTGTGTGCGTCGTGCTTGTGTGTGTGTGTGTATTTGTGTGTGCGTGTGCGTGTGTGGACGTGCATCATTGACTGATGGGATCATTGCAAAGCAAGTTTAATTTCATCATCATCATCATCACCAGCCTATCTACGCCCACTGCAGGGCAAAGACCTCTCCCATTATTCTCCAATTGCCTCGGTCCTGTGCCAACTGTGACTTATTTATCCCCGCAAACTTCTTGATCTCATCTGCCCACCTAACTTTCTGCCGCCTCCTGCAACGCTTGCCTCCTCTAGGGATCCACTCTGTTACCCTTAATGACCAGCGGTTATCTTGCCTTCGCATTACATGCCCTGCCCACGTCCATTTCTTCTTCTTAATTTCTACTAATATGTCTTTAACACCAGTTTGCTCCCTGACCCACTCCGCTCTCTTCTTGTCCCTTAATGTTACACCTATCATTTTCCGCTCCATTGCCCGCTGAGTCGTTCTCAATTTAAGTTGAACCCTCTTAGTGAGCCTCCAAGTTTCTGCCCCTTAGGTGAGTACCGGTAAGATGCAGCTGTCATACACTTTCTTCTTCAGCGACAATGGTAGGCTGCTATTCATTATCTGAGAATGTCTGCCATATGCACCCCACCCCATTCTGATCCTTCTAATTATCTCTGCGATCATGGTTGGGATCTGGGGTCACAACTTGGCCTAAGTAGATATATTCGCTTACCACTTCCACTGCCTCGCCACCTATCTCAAACCGCTGTGCTGTACCGAGGTTATTGATCATTACTTTAGTTTTCTGCATAATAATTTTCATGCCCACGGTTCTACTCTGTTCGCCCAGTGCGGAAAGCATGCTTTGCAATTCGTACCCCGAGTTACTTAGCAAGGCAACGTCATCAGCAAATCTGAGGTTACTGAGGTATTCTCCATTAACCCTTACTTCCACCTGTTCCCAATCCAACGTTCTGAATACTTCTTGTAAACATGCTGTGAATAACATTGGAGAGATTGTGTCTCTTTGTCTGACTCCCTTCCTTATAGGTATTTTACTGCTCTCCCTATGGAGGATGATGGTAGCTGTAGACCCATTGTAGATATCCTCTAGTATTCTTACATAATGCTCATCTACCCCCTGGTTCCGTAATGCCTGAATGACTGCTAGGGTTTCGACCGAGTCAAATGCTTTCTCATAATCTATGAAGGCTATATATAGGGGTTCAGTATACTCAGCGCACTTCTCTATCACCTGATTGATCGTGTGAATATGGTCCATTGTTGAATAACCTTTACGGAACCCTGCTTGCTCTTTAGGTTGACTGAAATCTAAGGTTGCAGAAATTCGGTTAGCGATTACCTTGGTAAGTGTCTTGTAGACGGCTGACAGTAAGCTTATCGGCCTGAAATTTTTCAAGTTATTCATGTCACCTTTCTTATAGACTAGGATGAAGTTTAATTTAATCATTGGTAATCCTGCTACCTGTGCAGAACGTGTGCGAAGCTGTGATGGCCATCACCCACTACATGCATTACGCATTGGGCGTGTATGGCTGGCCCATGTTCATGATGTCTCGAGGAGGAACCAAATGCTGCCAATTATTTCCGAGCCTCAGGTGAGTGCTCTTCTTTGTAAACGAAGCAAAACACCACACTGAATGACACCTGCGTGAACAAGTGATTGAGTGAGTAAGTGAGCGAGTGAGTGGGTGAGTGAGCGAGTGAGGGAATGAGCTGTTAGTAAACAGGTGGGCAGATTTATACGAATCTTGAAGTTTATGCGTTCACGCTGCTACCAAATTTTCCGAAAAAGCAAGAGCAGAGAGCTCTTGTACACGTTTTTTACCCGGGTCAGATAAAGAGATCTTGCGCGGTAGAATGGAATAACTCATTTAAAATGTTGCTTTACCTCGGTACGCTCTTCAACGTACCCCATTTCCTCTTCGACATGCTCCGACGTCCAATATCCCTTCTCCATCTCCGACAGTTTAGCGTTGGGAATACCTTGAACAGCGCCACCGGTTTTCAAGTTACCTTACACTAAAATCAGTTCCTTGTAGCATGGGTGTTTAAGCGCAGGTGGAAGTTTCTTGCGCAGGGCCTATTGTAACATCAGGGGGATTTGAGTTGACTTCTATGAAAAGGTGCTTATATTAGCTCAACTTAAACTGAATGGGGTTGTATTGGTGTTTACATGTTTTGGTGATCGCAGATGCTGCTGCTTTCCAACTCGCAAGAAGAAGCGTGACCGTGCACTGGTTGTGGAAGACAACTGCTGCTACTGCAATTACGCTGCGCTGAAGAGCATGGTCAATAATCACAACATGGAGGTCGTCTACGTCACCTACCACGTGGACGTAAGCGTCGTGCCTCCATTTGTTTTTGCGTAAAGAAGCACTGTGTGGTTTCAAGCAAAAAAACGGATGCATAATTGTTGAGCTAAAACAATGTTTTGCCTTTCTGAATTAATGTTACCATCAACGGCATGCGTAGCAATATAAAAAGCATGCCAAGTTGAAAATGAATAAGAAATTATGACCCGCCGCGGTGGCTCAGTGTCTAAGGCATTGTGCTGCTGAGCTCGAGACTGCGAGTTCGATCCTAGCTACGGTGGCTATACTTCTCATATGGAGGGGAAAAGAAAAAAAGCTTGTGTGTCGAGATTTTGAAGCACGTTAAAAATCCCCAGGGGGTCAAAATTAATCCGGAGCCATGCACTGCGGCGCGCCTTATAGCCCAGGCGCAGTTTCGACGAGTTGAATCCCCAAAATTTGAATTTTTAAGCAAACTTATGGCCTGATGGTTTCATAGGCGCAAGTTTTGATTTGACATTAGAAGGTCATATTTTTCCAATCGTGAGCCTAAAGTTCTCTGGGCTCTACAAATGTTGGTTTGCGGGATGCAAATCACATATAATTGCTTCGAAAAACGTAAATGTTCTTGCTAGTAACCATGCGCTTGTGCAATGGACCGAAATGGCTATGTAGAATGCAAATGCATTGGCTGTGAATTCTGAAGACAAATTTTTACTCGGCTGCATGGTCCACAAACAGCGAACTGTGTAGCACAATTCTGTATTCACCTCTGGGTAGGTTTCCGTGAACCCATCTTGCAATATAAAGCCAGCAAATAAAGCCTATCTACTAACTGAATTTCAGTACGTTATTTCATCTTCTACACCAGCACCACCTTCGATGTAAATGGCTGCCGCTAAGAAACCGTTGACCTAAGTTCGAACTTCCTATTAATTCGAATTTTTATCAGTACGGCTTGAATTGCAGGAATGATGGCTAATTCGGATGCTCCAGAATACCGCCCGTTCTCACTTTGCATCGTGAGTGGAGAAAGTGCGTACATACATAAACGGCCTGCGACATATAAAACCGATGCAATATTCTGTAATAACAACGCCATCAAACATAGCGTAAGTTGCGTGGTTCGGCAGTTGTACCAAATCTTTTTCGGTGGCTAGTTTTGTGGACCCTGGCAGGGGATGTAAAACAATTGCCAGAGCACCAGACATCAGTCAAGCTTCCTTCTTGGTCGTCCCACCTCATTCAAACATTCTAACTGCTCTCAAAGTTTACATAAGGTAACTATTGGGCTCCGGTTTTTCTTTGAAAAGAGGGAATAACTATGCCGCTTAGAAGATTGTTACGGGAGAGTCTGCCAGCGAAGCTACAGTGAATCTCCACTTCCACTGGTCCCATTTGTCGTTAAATGTTTGCAGGACTGTTAGGCTTACCAAACGCCGAGCCTATTACTTTTTTTAAACATAGTGGAAAACATGTCAATGATGGTACTTTAGTAAGCTCAGTGAAAAACATGCCAAGCCTGGTACTTTAACGAACTCACTCTAAAACAAACCCAGCCTGGTAGTCTAGTGAACTGAGTGGGAAATATGCCAAGCCTGGTACATTAGTTAACTCACTGGGAAATATGTTAAGCCTAATACTTTAATAAGCTCAGTAGAAAACAAACCGTTCCTGGTACTCTTGTAAACTCAGTGGGAAACATGACAATCCTTGTACTCCAATAAACTCAATAAAAACTTGAAAGTTCCCTGCACGCCAACCCCAACAATTGATTAAAAAACACGCCAAGCCTTGTACCGTAATAAAATCAGCCGAAAACAGTGCGAGCATGGTACTATTGTAAATTCAGGGGGGAAATGCCATGCATGGTATTTTAATAAACTCAATAAAAACACGCCAAGTCTGATACTTCAGTCACCTCAGTGGGAAAATGCCGAGACTAATAAATGGGTGGAAAACACGCCAGCTTGATATTCTATTAATAGCACTCAAAAACACGCCGAGCCGGGTACACGAGTAAACGCAATGGGAACTCTACGAAGCCTGGTACCCTAATAAACACAATAAAACAAGCCTAATCTAGTACTCAAATAAACTCAGCGAAAAACACGCCGAGCCTGGTGCACTCATGAACTCAGTGGTAGGGGAAGGGTTCGGCGTGCAAATGAATTTCGCAATTAGCCACCGTAGGGTATTTGTAAGCGTGAACGCACCATAGGACGCGGGGCACTTAGCTAGTGTAGCTGCCAGCACAGCAGTAGTACGTGCGTATAGTCATCTTATTAAGGATCGGCGCAGTTTTTTTTTTGCCATAACCTGTTTTCCAAGTGTAAAATATCAAACGGATTGGTAGGTACGGCTAGCTTTGTAATACATGCTTAGTGGTGCTGGACTTCGGCCGACAATGATTTATGGTGCTTTGCGTAGTTAACAAGAACACTTTGGGACTGTTGCCTGTTTAGTGCTGCTGGGTGATTTTGAGAAAACACAATAAAACATAATTATTTTGGTTCTTATACTCATTTGACAGCTTCGAATTGGCGATCGCAACGTGCAGGGCTGCTGCCGTGGCTTAAACCGCATTGTTTGTCTCACAGAAGCTGTGCTATACAGGGTGTTGCGACGATAATTGGAACACTTTAAATTTTTTTTACTGAGCGAACCGCCGCTCTGTTCGCGCTCAAACTTGCCACGAAGGTCGCATTTTGTGGTCTATTGTGTTTGATACTGGGAACAACGACAGTAGTTACCTGTGTATTCTGAAAATAAATAAAAACGATTTTCGCCTATGGGAAAATGACGGCTGATTTGGACGTGCGAGCCAGCGCAAGTTGATGTTGGAACGACGGAACCACCTCGGGTATGCAGAGCGAAACAGGCGTTTGGGATTCACGGTAGGAAGGAGCAAAATGGTGCAGCAGACGATCACAAAATGCACCTATAGGAATGAGCTAGCAGACGATCAGAAAACCCGGTTTTCGGGCTCGCACGTCCAAATCAGCCGCCATTTTCCCATAAGCGAAAATCGTTTGTATTTATTTTCAGGGTAAACAGGTAAGTACCGTCGTTGTTCCCGGTGTCAAACCAAATGGACCACAAAATGCGACCTTCGTGTGAAGTTTGAGCGCGAACAGAGGGGCATTTCGCTCAGGAAATAGTTTTAAAGTGTTCTAATTATCGTCGCAACACCCTGTACTTGTATACGTTACGTGAATGTATTTGTGCACCTCCGGCGGGGGCCTTTTGCCTGCAGTTTTGTACAAATATTAAATAGAAATGAGCTAGTCATTTCTTATACAGCCACGCTTATATGCGATACGGGAGAGTTGAACGGAGACGGAAAAGGCAACAACAATACATACTGTACACATTGCTGCATTCTGCGTATGAACGATGTGCTGCGCAGCAGAATTTCACCGTAGCACACTTCTCTATAGCTCAACAAATGAGATCACTTGCGGTATGCGGGGAGCCGTAGCGATGAGTAAAGGAAAATACTTTGATTGCGAACCATTGGTGGCGTCGTCAACGGCAAAGATGAAACGAGATATTTCCTAGAGCAATGTGCTGGAAGCTATGAATACTGTTTTAGTAGTAAGTTTTTGTCATGTTCTCCAGAACGTTTTCTTATAATCTTTGATGTTTTAATTATACCAGTTGGTGTTCCTTTACGCATATTGTTTACGCATATTGTTATTGTTTGGTATGCTTAGTGACAACAAAGAATGCAATTACAAACCGGCCAGCGCCATTCCAATACTAAATATCATCGCGGAAGCCTTAACACTAAAAATTCTGGGCGATATTATGCGTCAATAACTTCGAGTAATGGGTAATGGCGCTGAGGAAAGAATACGTGCAGTCGACAGTTTGTTGAAGTTCCTTCCGACCAATTACAAGGCACGAAGATGGCGCCGGTATTTAAGTCAACGTTTAAAACGATACTGTACGTGTTGCATATCAGTGAAGAAACCACGCTCACCTGGAACAAGGCTATCCGCTATACATATGCATTGAGATGTCACAGCTTAGGACGGATGACTTGAGTAATGCTTATCTGCTGAATGAAGCAGACACGCAACTACGTCATGCGTGAAGGCTCTGTAATATAGCATACACCCTTGCAATGCGGCTCGCTAAATTAGTCGGGCCAAATTCACAGCAACCCTGCTTCTCTAAACAAATATCTCCTGAGTGTCCGGCTGTTCTCACAATCGTAATTGCGAATTTTTTTTTGTCCGCACGCTGTTTTTGAACGTGTTTTAAAACATTGTATTTCATGTTACACTCGGAGAGAAATTTTAGTACAGCTGTATTTGATGAAATGCTATGCGAACGTTCTAACGGGCTTACTGGGAACTCCTCTTGTTCTCGTTTGCGCTGCCAGGTCGGGGAGACTCCATTCTTTGTTGCCGTGGACCACGAGAAACGGACGGTTGTGGTGTCGGTTCGGGGTACTCTGTCTCTGCAGGTGACTCATTCATTGCCCGTATTTGACATTTGCTAGCGCGTAATGTTGACCGGATTCACAGCTTCTCGATTTCATCGTTGTCACTAACGGTGGTCTTAGTACGACGCCCAATTATTTTACAAATGACCAGTGGGTTTTTTATTCTTTGGCCCACTGCTACATAAACTTTGCTGGGCCGGAAATTTTTCCGATCTGCCCCTGGTTGTGGTCGCTTAATGCGTCTGAGCTGATCAGATTACCGCAATTAACACGGCATGCCAAAGACCTTATTTGGGCCACAAATTGTTATGTGTTAAATATCCTACACAGACGCTTTGAATCCGTATAGCACGAGCGGTGACAAAAGAAGGGCTAAATTATGTAATGTAATCCCGGTAGGTCTACCAAATATGCAGCAGCGCACAATTTTTATGTGGAGGGTTTTTGACCATTTTCTTTCGTTAGTTTATTGATTCAATTATTGATTGATTTATCGGCTGTTTAAATCGCTTTGCCCGTGATGCAAGCACACTTCTACAACATTCACCTTAATTGCTAGCGGCCAAATTTTAACTTTACCGAGTACAGTTTGAACTTTCTCGCGACGTTTTCCATTTTCAGGATGTGCTGACGGATTTGAACGCAGAGGGCGAGCAGCTTCCCATCAATCCGCCGCATGAAGACTGGCTAGGGCACAAGGTACATATTTTGTTACTTTTCCCTTTTATATCTAGGACTTGCTGGTTGACGCGCCGTGGTACTGTACGATATTGATAAACGGGACCTCAAACAATGGGTACGTCCGCACCGTTTGTCGAAAGAAGACACGTGAAGTGGTAAAGTAGGCCGAATAACGTTTCCAGCGGTGTTTCTAAGAATGTAAAGAACTGCCGTTTTTATAGGAACGTCCTCAGAGATAGGAATTTTTGCCACTGCCGGTACGGTACCCCTTTGTAGAGTGGCCAAAGAAAAGCCAATATTTAACTGGTTAAGATCTTGCATCCACTTCTTTTGTCTAATAACATTCATATCCACCAGACTAGTGAAAAGAAAGTACAACGTACCTCTTGTTTGAAAGGAAAGGTAAGTTTTCGCAATTCTTAAGGCTTACAATACGCTTAAGGCTTACAATACGCGCGGCAGCCTCCGTTTATCCAGACTGACGTTCCAAAATACGAAAATATCCGTTGCGTTTACACGAGTATTCTGGTCTTATATGCAAACACAACAACGCTTAGTTGTTCTGTGTAAGCAATCACCGTTTACCGAGATTATGTTGTAGTTCTGTACTGCGCTTCTTATATTTGAAGTGTTTCGTTAGCCTGGTATAAACCAAGCCATCTTGGGCAATTATTACAAGATGTTAGAAAAATGACAGGCAATTAGTTTCATCGGCGAGAGCACCATATATCTTGCGTCCAAAGCGTTGTCCAGTACACCATTGCGGGTATGGCTATCTTGTTGGTATGCAACACTTTTCTAGGCTCGCCTCAACAGCATATATTTCGCTTCCGTGATAACTAAAATGGACATCAAACAAGGTACTAGCATCGCATTTATATCTCGCACGTTCACTTGCGTTCCACTTTCCCCTATGTGAGCGTTGTTATGGCGCCGACGGGCAATTAGAGAGACTGGAGCTTAGTCGTTGATGGTGCTTCATCAGTGCGCCACCGTTGATGCCATGGTAATGGTGCCCGCACGAAGTTCCAGGCGGTGCGCCTATATACGCTAATAGTGCTGTATGGCAGCGCTCTGTAATGTATGCGAATGTTTGCGTGCGCTGAGGTCATGTTACGAGGGCTCGCGAAGTATTCTCTCGTTTGGAAAGCCCATGAATCACACATATGTTGCCGGTACTCCCTGGTTTGTTATAAGAGATACTTCGTTTGGAGAGTATTAAGGACGTTGAACGCTCTAGAATATATGCTGTTACGCCACATAGAATTAATACCAAGAAAAGGTGGTACATTTCCCAGAAAAAAGAGCAAGAACCATGACCAGTTCTCTACAAAAATACCAGCAATAGTCGCATGCGATGGCATGTCTTCTAACTTAGCTAATTATTTATAGACGCAAACTGATGCTCGAAAGTCAGGACATATTTGTTTGTGGAGTTGAAATGATAACCAAACATTACCCTAAGCAGACTTTTTCACAGTACTACCTCTTCAGGCAGGTACCACGGTGGTTGAGCTTGCCCTTCCGTCTCTCTTGGCGACTGGTGCTGTATTGATAAGTTTTGTTTTTGTTCTATTAGGCGCTATCACAATTTGATTTTTACGCTTAATTACACACTGAAAACCTGGGTTACACTACAATTTATTGAGTACTCGCACGTAGTTTTGTAGGTTGGCATTTGTGTTTAGATGACGACTTCAGAGCCGTGATTTTGCACGTACCACAACCACAGGGCATGGTTCAAGCGGCTGAATACATCAGGCGAAAGCTGGTCGACGAAGGGATCCTCTCGCAAGCCTTCAACTACAGCCTGGTGAGAAATAATCGCACGTTTGGCGCTCGCAGGCCCATAGAGCGACTGAAGCTATAGCTAAACATGTAACAAGGCGAACCTCGCAACAAAGAATATAGTTCCAGTTTTAGCCAGACTGTGCCATGCTCAAGAATACTCATAGCAAGTTTTATGTGTGATTTGAAGTGAAAATAGCACTGCCGGTTTGAAGAATATACCACGAGCAAAAAGCTGTGAGCTCGTCTAGTTCTGGTGAGATTGTGAAAAATTATATACCCGCTACGCGCGTAATTTAAATATGTATTTCAGTGCCTCATTTTTTAGATTAAATTTCTATGCACAAATGGATATTATTTCAATTAGATTTTATGCGTAATTTCAAGTTCGAATTGCACGGCCTGTGATGAAATATACAGCGAGCAAAAGCAAAGAGCTCGTTAGTTTTACTCAGATTGTGCCACTTGTACTCAGGTTCCACTTGTACTGCCCAAATGTGCACTATACAATGAGTAACAACAAACGAGTTCGTCGAGGTTTTAACCCGACTGCGCCAGGGTTAAGAAAATAAAAGCTTTACGTGTAATTTGATGTGCAAATAGTAGCACCCGTATGGGAATATAAACAACCGACAAGCTGGTTGCAGTTTTAGCCAGACTGTCAAGTTTAGGAACAAGACACATGGCAAGATTCGTGAGCAGTTCTGCCCGTATGTGCACTATACAATGAAAAGAAAAACCGAAATCGTTCTATTCTAATTCACCCCTATCATGCTTATGAAAAATACCCATGAAAACTTCATTTGAGTTTGTAGCCGATCATTCACTGCTCCTATTAGCACTACGCAACGAGGAACACGCAGCGAGGTAGTGTATGACCGACCATACGACCATTTGCTCAGAAAATGTTTGGCCAAACTGTTTGGTTCTTGCATTACACAAGTGTCAAATAGCTTTTAACAAACTGTTATTGGCGTGATGCGCTGATGCCGTTTTATTCTTAGTAATTACCATGTCGTAGCACTGAGTTTTAGGAAACATTTAGTGCTCTGCCTCAACCTCACAGACGGCGCATTCACACGTCAGCCTTCATACATCCCATTCTCCCTTGTGCTTCATTTACTAGTTGAGTGACTCCTGTACGGTTTTTTGTGCTTTTGTAACAGTAACAGTGATAGCTATAGCTTTATTTCATCTCTTGAAATACACGAATGAACATCGGGTCAGCCCAAGCCATGCAAGGCTTGTCGGCCCGTACCCGGCAACTTGTATACGCCCGTTGAAGTAACTTAGAACGGGAAGCAAGGGGGCTGGTTGGTGCATGTTAAAAACGTGGAAGCAGGGTAGAAGACACACACGCGGCGCTCACTAACAACCAAACTTTTATTGCTTGCAGGCGGCTTAAAGGAGCCATGAAGAGAAAATACAACTTCGTTTAATTTGAAAGAACTAGGATTCAGTATCTCACTCAGCTCCATTACAGCCACAAAAGATGTTTTTTTAACCAAAAAAAAGCAAGAAGTATATAAAAACTTTCAAATTTTGCGCCAGAGTGACGTGTTATGAGCAGGAATGACGTCATACGGGCCAACAATAAAGCATAATTTTTATTGCGTTAACTGCACGTTAGCATTCAAGTGATGCGGTCAAATGGAACTAGAGGCCCCATTACAGACGTCCAGTCATGTCTCGTCGCGACAGGTCAATTAGGCGGCCGCCAATCCCACAAACAAGGTTCCGTGACGTCATAGAAAAGTTGCGGGAAATTGGCTAGGGGGTCGCGACTGCTTCACACGTTTTCTTTAATATCTCCGTTATTTGTTCGAAGATTGCGATGATATTGGTATCATTGTTATCGGGACTAAGCAGTCTTTCTAATAAACCCAACTTGTATTTTGTCTTCATGGCTCCTTTAAGTAAGTACATATCTAGTAAGCAATGGAAAGGGAAAAGGAAAACAGGCGAAAAAAGAAAGAATGAACAAAGGTTCTTCTCAAATAAAGCGTTCACATTCACCGATAAATAAGCCAAGTTATTGATTCGAAAGATACATGATTTAGTTTTCATACAGTAACACAGACGCTTTGCTTGCACACTTGTCGCCCCTCTGACTGATGCAAAACGCTTCTTAGGTTGTTAGTCAGCGCCTTGTGGGTGTCTTATACTCAGCGTCCCGTTAATTTGCGCTGTTTTCCACGTTGAAGTAAGTGTTGCACAGTTCGCGCCTAGCGAGCGCACGCTTTAGTCACTTCGTATTTGTTTGCACACAAATCTTACGTGTGTTCTTCCTTCCGCTACGTCCTTAGGTCACTAGTATTTAATCTCTAATTCGTGTTCGCATTGTATTAGGACAAAGGCACGACCCAGTACGACCTCGTTCTCGTTGGCCACTCGCTCGGCGCGGGCGCCGCCGCGATTCTGGCCATTCTGCTCAAACAGGACTTCCCTAATCTTCTGTGCTACGCCTATGCCCCGCCAGGCGGTCTCCTCAGGTAAGGCTTCTGTACCAGCTGACTTGTGGGAGTGGTTATGATAACGTTATGCCTAAATATATATGCCAGAATTACTGATCCACATTTTCAGGTTTTTAAGTAAGTACTGCACCGTCAAGATGATTTTAACATGTGAACGCTGATACTGCAGTAATTATTTGCAATCGCAATCGCGAGGAAGTGTGTGCAGCTGTGTGCTGGTAGATGTGCACTCTGCATTCCTTCAGTGCGTTTTCTGGTAGGTAGTCATTGTGAATTGAAAAAAAAAATTTCCATACTTTGTTACGAACTAGCATCTGATTAGGTCTGTTTCTGTTCGTTCGGGAATAACGCGAAATAACTAATCAAAATTTTTGTACTGCTGAATTTTAACTTTGGAAGTGTTAGCTGTTCAAATGTGTATGTAAGGGTGACAAGATACGTGACGATTGTAGATATTGAGCACAAGAGGAACATGCAAGTACCAGAGAGTTCTTACGAACGTTTGCGCTAGCGCAAGGTTTCTTCCGAGCCTGTTCGTACCTCCTCGACGTTTCTATTCTCAATCAGTTTACAATTTTGGAACATCACCTGGCAGCCTGTCCCTTTAATAAATGCCACCCGATTGCCTTTTCACGCATAGGTATTACCGCTGCATTCATGCGCCATAACTTGTTACGAGCCCGTTCGACAGGTTCCGAAACGCGAAGCTGCGTGACAGATTGTATGTATGGGTCATTAAGTGCTTGCGGTCTTTTTAGTGCGCCATGCTGTAATCATTTTGAGCAAATCGGCTCGACTGCTGTATACACTTGGCAAACGATAAAACTGCTGACATGGAAAGCGAATAACATTCGTTGTTAACGACAACCGGTTTGGCCGTGCGGGTGAACACAGCAATTGAAGTGGCATGCGATAATTGAGGAATCCAAATACACGAACTGAACGCCTTCACATTCTTCTAAGCTTTTTATGTTCCTGAAAATACTGCAGTCGAACTTGTTTACCATGTTATATAAACCAATTCATGATTATAATAAGACGAAACGGACATCGCAAGCCAAGGTAACTTTGCGTGCCACCTGGCCGCAACCGAGTGGAAGTTAACATGAATAGAACATATAGAGTGACGAATTTGCTCCATTACAAAGCCAGCGTTAAATGCGAAGTGGATGGCACGATGCTTTTACTAGCGAAGGGCAGTGGCAGCAAACATCGCGCTGACGTCACGTGTGACGCGGACGTGGTACCACGCTTTGAGCTGTATGCACTTTGGGAACAAGGTTTTGTTTAAATTCTCATTGGTGCAATGTTGTGCTTATAAAGGCAGTCTTTCTTTAGAAATACCTTTGCGGAATTTTTACTTCGAAAATGCATTGCATTATAACTAACATTTTTACTTGAAGGAATCGTCGAATACGCCTTACGAACGGCTTATTCACTACTACTATGTTTTAATTCATCTCTGCCATCGAAGCTGCTCACTTGGTTCAGAACCAAATGACCATGATGAGTTCTCACAACTCATTGGACCACTTCATGCTATTAGCAGCGGATGTACTTCGTAATTGTAATGAAGTGTCGAAGAATGGCATTAAGAATGAACGATAATGCTTAAATGTAAATAAATCTGTTGTGTGCGGGGGCTGTAAGCAAGTGGCTGCGTTTACAACAGCTCTGAAGCTGTATGTGTGTTTAGGCAAGATACAAATTGGCCCAAGTGCAGTGCTATTCGGTACTCACTAACAAAATCTTGTAACTATTAATATATCCCCCAGACCCTTGCGGCTCACTTGGTGGCCCTCTCATACTCTGATGTGTCAAGTGCCAAGCTACATGCAGAACAAAAATTTAAAGCATCTTTGGACGCAGGAAGAACGCACAGTTTAAATAATATGGCTAAACTAAGCTTCTGGAATTCTGAGGCAATGTGTCAATGTACGGTAGGAGGACGCAGTTCTACTTCTGAAGCGAATTTAATCATCAGGCAGAGCGTCCCGTTTCGAAGTTCCGCCTACCGAAGCTCCGATTGATGCCAGCTGGTACCAAGAAATGCATATTGCCCCGATTCCCTCAATATTACTTTTGGGTGGGCGTTGTGGCGCGTTTCAACGCAAAACGTACAAATTTCTGCTCCATCGTGTGAATACGGACGCTCGGTGGAAGGTTCGGTACTATTGACTGGACGCTTTTTTTATTTGCCCTTGTCTACGTACGAGTTATCTGAACTTTGATCTACGTTTATGTTTGCAGTTTACAGCTTTTTTTTTCTATTGTCAATTTGTAAGGAGTATACTCAGGCATACGAGGTAGGAACCCTAAAGCTTACCCCTCCCGAGACCACCCTGTGCCTCTTTCACGCCCTCACAGATGCTGCCGACTGCCTATAGGAACCGCCGATGTGGCGTAACTGCATTTAGAATCCGACTGTGTGTGTGTGGCTTTCCGCGACTTGCAGCACCTTGATCTTTTCCGGAGCCACGCCGGCCCAACTCTCCAGGCTTCCCACCCTCACGCTGCGCTGAATTTGTGTGTGCGCGCCTGTGCGTCGCTGCCGCGTCGGCGCGACTGAGCGTGTATGTATCGCAGTCTGGCGGCACCCGCGATGTTTATGTCTGTGTGCAGCCTACCCGCCGTCGAGTACAGCAAGGCGTTCATCACTTCGGTGGTGCTTGGCAAGGACGTGGTTCCCAGAATAGGACTGCACCAGATGGAGGCCCTGCGAACTGATCTCATCAACGCCATTAAGAGGAGCGCGGACCCCAAGGTACACACACATACTGAGGCGCTCGAGCGTGGAGGCTTTCGGTGAACAAAGTGCCGCATCTTGTTCCTTCGTTCTGCTTTAAAGTGACAGACAACAGATTTTTGTGCGTTGCATGTCCTCCAGCTATTATAAAAGCCAGCGTTTTATATAGTAGGGTAACCCCAAGGAATTTAAATTAAACGGTCGGAATTAGTTTTAATTTGGCACTAAAATTTCTGAAGTCTGATAGGGGGCGACTCGCAGTGTCTAAAGGTGACACTATGTTACACGTCCAAACAACTCCGTCAATTTCAACGCGGGATTCAAAAACCGCATAAAGGAATAGAAAGGTTGCACATTGTTGTTCGTTTTAGTCAGGGACAAGGTTTTAAATGCCTCTTTTAATCTCACGTACAGTAAAAAAGTATGTTGCCGCACGGATCACTGCCATGGTTGCCAGCATTTTTTCTGGCGAAATACGTAGGCCTGGTATATCTAAAAATTCCTATTTCCAAAGTTTTAACGCGCTATCAGCGAAACCGTTTCGGGTTAAAGGTGTTTTAAGTGATGTGCTTTCATTTGGGATAGAGAAAGTATACTCGACAAAAATCTGCATCTGCATCTTTAAAATACGATCGCATCGGTTTGTTGCGTGATTTCTTCGCTCGTGCACATTATATCCGCTTGCATTTTCATGCCTGCTATATAACAGTTTCAAGCGAAAGGCGATATCGTTAACCTTTCTGTTCGATGGCGTGGGGGGTAGAAGAAGCACAACTAATTGAGCAGTAAAGCGACCATTTCGTTAAGGCAGAACTGTCAGCGATAAGAGGCGTTTGAAATTGCTGATTGCTAGTGATGCAGTGAACTAAAATCCACAACGTTCATCTTTATTTGCGGACTTAAGGCAAATTTGGAGGCATTAAACACACGCACGTGGAACGTTCTCTCATCGCGAGGATTAGGCGATGCTAGTTGTCTAATCGCATCGTAATCGATAATTGGTTAATAAAACTTTTCGTTTTTCCAGTCTTCCGTTACCAAGTTAAACAATCCGCATCGCGTAATTACCCGTCCGTCAATACCGTGTCCATCGTATTTTTTTCAGAGCTATAGCTCCCCTAGCTTGACTTAATCAACGTCTCATATCTCAATGCTTCTAACCAACAATCAACCCCTTCATCTCTACTCGCTACAGTCCTGACCTCCGAGTATTAGTAACCTACTGTAACCGTCAGCCAATCAGCCTCAAGTCATTGTCCCCCTCTGCCTTCCTGTTATAATTTTTTTTGGAATTCACTTTTACATGTCGGGATCACGAAGTCTTGTAGGGTGAGCCTTGGAAGAGTTTAATTTAAAATTAAGTCCTCAGTCAACGTGAGTATATTTTCCAGTTTCTCGAGTTTGATTTGCTCTCGTTCCTCCGGCTTTTAGTGGAAGATCATCCTGGGAGGCGTCTTCTGCTGCTGTCCTGACGAAGTGGACTTCGATGGTATGGAAGGGCTGACGTTGGCGTCGCGTGACGTCACGTCACACCCGAGTGACGCCACGATAGCTCTCACCGCCCACCAGCCACTGTATCCTCCGGGGAGGATCATTCATATCGTTCGAAATCACCCCAAAGAGTGAGTGAGAAACCACTATTTCTTGTAGTGGAATCAATCAATCAATCAATCAATCAATCAATCAATCAATCAATCAATCAATCAATCAATCAATCAATCAATCAATCAATCAATCAATCAATCAATCAACCAATCAATCAGTTTTTATTTCCGACATTCAGGTGTCAAGGGCTCTCCAGGGTAAAATCTGTCGGAGGTGACGCTAAGGGGGCATGGCGGTCTTGGTACAGCACCTGTTTTGCAACTTAACAAAGTGATCTGGCCAGTGTACACTGATACGCATATATACATAGGTACATAGGAGCACTTATAAACACAGCATGTGTATGTATATGAGCGCGTATTCGCATATGCATACCGACGTACCCAAAAGAATACTGAGGAAAGCGCCTTTTGTGTCTTTTGTTTAAACTAACTTGGATGCCCATAAAAACGGAACAGTCTGTGTGGGTACCGTGTTTTTGTCTTTATAACTAACTTAAAAATGCGTTAGGTGTTGAGATATGCAAAGTGGTAACGCGCCATTTCGGCCTCGGGCCGCTTCTCGCGAAAGGTGCGGGTATGGAGTAGCTTCAACCTTTAAACAGCTGAAGAGCTGCTTAATGTTAGCGCTTGGAGACGATGTGTTTGAGACGCGTCTCTACCGCCGCTCCCACTTTCCTTTTGCTCGTCGTCGCAGAGTATGTACATGTGCTCCATTATCTCCTCGTTCTTCGCCCTTGGGGAACCGCACTGGGAATCGATTCCCACCTCATCTTTTCCATAAACCTTCAATATTTGGATATTTTTTTATTTAAAGTAAACCTGTTTCATTTTGTTGTATTTCCCGTTTTGTGGATCCTTTATTCCACTCCTAGCTGCCGTCTTTTATTGTCTGCCCAGCGGGTGCGTCGTGAGATAGCTGCGCCTTGCGTTCAGGACGACCGTTCGCGAAAAAACAAACACTGTACCCTAACTGTGCTCCCGACCGTAGCAATATACGAAGAGCAGATGGGCGCTATCTAGAAAGTATCGGACATAAAGGGCTGAACGAAAATAATCGATGGCAGGAGAGTTGATGTACGAAAAAAAGTCATCCTTATTACAGATGGTTCAACACGTCTTGCCGATGTGTAAAACGGGGTTATGTTTTATTGCGTCATTGATAGATGGGGCATATGGGCGAAAGGTTCGCGTCGCTCCGCAAAACCGCGTCGACCTGTCAACAGAGCGAGCGATAGAAAAGCACAAAATGACGGAGTGAAGAGAGCTGGTATTGAGAGAGCTGCCTTCGAGGAAGGAGAGAGCCGCCTTTGCAATGGCGGCCCTGACGTAGCCAAGGTGACGTCAAGTCGAAGCGCGGCACTCCACTTGGTTCTGCGCCGTCTCGACGGCTTCTGTGATTCCCGCCACCGCTTGTACGTGGTGTAAAATAGAGTGTGTAGCGATTACAGGGCGGCAAATCAGAAAGCCGGAGCGAGGCGTGCGTATCGGGCCTGGGATAAAGTTCGCGATTAAGAGGGACAAGATGCTCATTCATTTTTCAAGCTTCACGAATAAATCTTCAATTAATCGTTTTGGAAGCAACATCTGGGCTGTTGGCTGTTGACTGTTGGCTGTTGAATTCTTCATATGCGCAAGCAACAAACTTCCCTTTGAACCTTTACTGTGGCTAGTTAAGTTCAGGGCAGATATGTGTAAGCCCCTGTGGATGTGAGACTTTGTTTAATTCATTACCTGCACATAATATCTTGTGGTGCTTTCCAGTTCTGCTGCCAACTGTTTTGGTCGCGTTTGGTGTTTCAGTTTCGGTGGACTGCTGGATCCACTTACTTCTTTTTCTTGTTGTTCCTTCGCATGCAGCCAAAAGTACGAGCCAACATGGAGGTGAGTGTGGTTGAAACGCTTGGCTTTTGTGCAATCATGCAGGATCGTCTGCTCATAGAAAACAGTGCGCTTGGATACATATGCAAACTTATGAATTGGGCAGAGGAAGTTCAGCGAGTTTGGATGAAGTGTCCAACAAACAGGTAGTTTGGACCGTTCCTGTTTTCGTCACAATTTTCTAAATAGAGTATTGCAGCAGGGCGAACACACACCTCAGTGCCTTTTGTGACGTGCCCTTATAATCCCAGTAATTGTCTTGAGTGCTGCGTCAATGGCAAGCCACGAAATGGCTATCAGAAAATGATTGCTGCTTTAACATGAATAAAAGCTTAATCTCGAATAAACTAAAGGCAGAGGAGTTGATAACTGCGCTGTTAGACGGGAAAATGAGCTGTCTATGCTACTGTTTGAACGGAATCGTCGTAGCATTGTTATTTCTCACAGATAACCAAAAAACCGAATGCGGAAATTTTCCCGAAAATTTGTGTATTGTGCAGAACATGCTTTCCTCCCCTGTTATTTATGTTGCTGGTAACTCCACGGTCTCGCATTGTCATAACCCTTTCAGTTGTATTTTCTTCTTTTCATTGTAAATTTTTTCTGTGTGTTTTTTTATTAATTGCACCCTATCAGCTTGAAAACGGAAAATAGAGCTTTTTATGCAAGTAATTAGCAATTTACAAGCGTAATATCTAATTAGGTGATCAGGCAAGTGAAATTTAAATTGGCAGAAGAAAATTTTTTTGCTTATTTTCGTAATTCTTGGAAATCAGTAAGCCCACAGAGGAAAAATAATGTTGGTAGTGCAAGTACTTTTAGATTTACAGCCACGTCATCAAAGTAGAACTTTGGTACTCCATGTCAACTTAACGTCTATTTGGCCTTCACTGCAATGCCTTCTAGCGTTCAGATTTAGCAAAAAACGAGCAGTGGGGGAATCTATCGCAAGACGCATCTTTGAAGAAGTATTTCCCAGAAAACTTGCTGTTTTAGTCCTGTTCTCAAATTGCGAGAAGTCTTTTGGTTGATGTCCTTAGTATAGGACGCCAGGGCCGAAAGGGTTAAGAGGCATACAGTGATGACGAGGAGGAGTTTTGCAAACGATTAGGCAATCAAGCGGAAATGTTTCGGCCGATTGGTTGAAGACTGCTGCTAAATGCTGTTGAGGGTACGGTGTTGAGGGTGGAATAAAAAAGCCCCCCCCTTTTTTTTTCTCCCTGCGCTATCGCACCAAAAAAAAAGTGAAGCGAGAGCTAGCGGCGGGCTATCGCTTCGCAAATATCTCTCCATGGAACTGACTTGGGGTATGTGCGCTGCCCTCCTTTTGGCGCTCTTATTTATATCTGGCAGGCACCTGTGACCAGAAAGAGTGCCCCGAATCATCCCGCCAAGAAAGGTAGACTTCGGCAAGCATACAGTTCGATTATAATATATCCGAGAGGAAAATCTGCCACTGCAGTCGTCGATGGAGGCACCGTAACAGCAGACAGGGATGCATGCTTATTTGACCCAGTATGAGACATGGGTTGTTGTGGCTAGGTATGACAAAGGCAACAGGGGCCATGTTTGCCTGAAGGTTTTCGAAACATTCCGGACGCAATAGTTTCACATCAGTTGTACTTTTATATCAACAAATCAGCTTTAATAAATTTAAACAATATTGAAATTGAGCCGCAGTAGTAAGATGGAACCTTTTGTCCTGTTAAAACAGTGTGGGCATGATCACGGCACCGACGCCGCTGAGCGTGATGATGATGGCGATGGTTGCGGTGGCAGCAATTATTAGCTATTCGAGGGAAATACGCGAGAGAGCAGTAAAAGTGGGCGGAATACCGGGTCCTGAACTGAATAACCCATGCTTTGACTCGGCTGTACTGTGTGTGTGAACCACAGACACTGTCAAGCCAGTTCAATCGACGACCAGTGCAAGACGGATTTCTGAGGTCCGTCGTCTGATACTCGCGAGCACTCGTAAGAACGTATACTCATATATTTGTATTTCGATCTAGACAGCCGTGAATATGAAGCTTTTTCAGTCCGAGCCTTGTGGGGCGGCATCATAACTTCGTAGTTGAAAGGTTTCGAAAGGTTTCGAAACAATGGTGCCGGGGCGCATTGACACGAAGCGGAAACCAAGAGGACTTTAAAATTTAGTTCATGTTGGCCGCCATATGGCTTCCACTAGTCTCACTAGTTAAGGTTACAGAATACTGGCACTTTTTTCTCCTATTGTTTCGTGCCTCCGCCATGATCACTGGTCAGTTCGCATCCCCTGACATTTGTTTATACTGTGATAATTCATGAGCGCCGCCATGTTGTTTATGCGTTTTATTCATTTGACGGCAGCAGTCCTATCTTGTACTCCCTGCTCTGCGGCTGCGCGCGACTGCCATCGTTCTGAATGCGAATAGAAGATAACGCGTATAACAGCATTACAGCAGCAGAAGTGTGCCGAGCGATGCCGTTTTGCGGCATCTCCGGCAGTGTTGTTAACAAAACACCCGGTCGAAGTTAGCGGCCAGACCGTTGATGCGTCAATCTCGCAACCCTGAGAAACACCAAAATGGCCGTCCGTGCTGACTTGCGTGCCCGTGTGGCGGTACTCTGATACCTTATCTAGTGACCCTAGCTTCCACGAACTTCGAAACGCGAACGTGCGTAGAGGTTCTGGGATCACCTCTTTTCTGGCTTTGTGGGATAGTGAGGATATTGTAGGGCATCAGTGAAAGGGTCGTACTTCTTGCAGGCGGGTGATGAAGAAAAATGAACCGGTCTACCAGGCACTGTGGGCGGATAACAAGGACTTCGACCAAGTGCTCATATCGCCTGTCATGATTCAAGACCACATGCCGGACAAGCTTCTGGAAGCCTTAGAAAAGGTACGTTCACCCTTGCACACTTTGCTCGGGCGAAGTTTATTACCGCAACTTGAGTGCCGGTATTGCCATCTCTTGACTCTTGATGCAGTTGGTATGTCCGGCGTAACTCGGTGGACGTCGATCTAACCTGCAAAAAAATTTCGGCCCATCTCCACTAGCGTGAAACCTAGGGAAAAGCGAAGTATGCAGTCTATAGGGTATAAGAATACACTTATACACTGGCGTTGGTGCCTTGGAGTTTTTGCCAACGGAGATACAACCGCTGGGGTATAGAGGTGTACAGCTTTGCTGTAAAGTCTTGTGTCTTTGAAGCACGAAGCGTTTTAGCGCGAGGCGGAAACGAGTATCGCGGTGTTTTTTTAGCGCGGGTTGCGAAGCACCCCAGAGCGAGGCGTAAACGAGTGTCCCGGTGTTTTTTAGTACGCGTTATGTTCTAGCGCGCGGCGTAAACGACTTTCCCGGTGTATCAGTACCATGACTACATGAAACGACGATTACGACGACGACGGTCGACGACAGAATACGCCAACAGCCCCAGCCCCGAAAGGGGCTTCACCATAAAAATGGGTTGTTTTGAAGAAAGGTATAAGGCTTGTGTGGCGATTATTGGACGGGTAGTTGCGCTTTTTTTTAAATCTGACCCGCATTTTTTATTTACTCTGCAAAGTATACGTTTCAAAAGTCGAGCGATGCTGCGACCTGGTGAGCAGAGTTACGCTTAGTGCTTTAACGTCTTCAACCGTTATCCACAGCTTTACGAACGACATATTTGACCTTGCTTTTCATATAGTAATGCTCAGCGTTACGGCTACCCAAAGCTAAGCCAATATACGAATCACACATGCGCTAGTGTGTACTAGTTATTTTGACTTCACCGGCTTTACAAAGCTTAATAAAGCCCAACAACTAAACAACTAACAAAATAAAGCCGCATTTTTCGGGGCACAAATTTTGCCAGGGCTCGTTTTTTTTTGCTGCGCGATCAAATTGCGACTACCCGCCGCCGGCTTTGGTCAAGCTACTCCGGAAAGGTTCGCGTAATATATGATACGTCGTAGAAAGTCGGCCAGAAAAATGGCGAAAGGATAAAAGCACTTTCGAATTTATTTTTCTACGAAACAAATTTACGTAAACGCAACCGTAATGATCGAAACATGGCCTAGGTACTCCAGAGTTTAATCGGCGCAAGTTATCTCACAATCGTCATAAATCCTTTCAGTGCCCCTTTTGTAGCGTCAGCTACACTGGCCGGGGTTGAGCAGTTTCGCGTGGCTCCTGGAGAGCCGTGCTGCGCATGCGCGAAGAGCAGTGACGCCTCACGGCGCACAGCTGGCGCGCCTGGGCCGCCGCCGCGATTGAATTGGATTGGATTCGATTTGAGTTGATTGGATTAGATTGTTTTGGATTGGAAATCGTTTTAGCAGCAGTAAGCATGATAATCAGCTAGTCCTAGACAACCAGGAAACCTAAGAATAAGCAGCTGAACCTTAGCTTACGCTACGTATATCCTGGCATAGCCGAGCTAAGCCGATGCTAATTTTTAAGCCAGTGCTAGTGACTGACAGTGACTGATGGCTACCGGTGGCGAAAATGGGGAAATGGTGTGGCGGAAGCACTGCAAAGGAGACCGTACAGGGGATGTGGTAACGGGCGGGACGGCGGTACTGCAGCAGTCAAAAAAGCTTCACAGCAGCGCCACGACCCCGTGCGCAGCCAGCCACCGATCACGCAAGACGAAACAGTAGGTGTCGCACGAAAAAAGAACGGTGGAGGGCTGCAGAACGAGTAGATAGGCGGCTCAATTGCACCATCGCTGGCATCCTACCTCCAAAGAGTGGATTTGTCTTATTTTTTTTTTCAACTTGGTGTGCAATTTAATTACTCGAGAACTTTTGGATTCAGTGCTTAATATCCTGTCACTTCCTCTGATGAGGAGGTCCAGGTTCTCGTGTACACTGCGGAAGTTGGAGTCATTTCTTCACAGCCGGTCATTTACATCGTGCGAGTAAATCAAGAGGCAGGGATTGTGTGACGTAAGCCTAGCTCATTCCTATATTTTGTCAGTTTACATTTACTTTATGAAACTTTTCGTTCAGATTTGGAGTTTAATGCGCCCAAGCTAAACCAGGGCTATGAGGCGCACCGCACTAGAGGGCTCCCGATTTATTTTGACGACCTGGAGACCTTTAACTTGCGCCGAAATCTCGGCACGCGGACGTTTTCGCTTTTCGCCTCCAGCGAAAAAGCGGCCACCGCGGCCGGGATTGATCCCGCGTCCTTGGACTCAGCAGCACAACACCTTAGTCTCTGAGCTGTCGCGGTACGTGTTTTTTTATTTTGTGTCATGAGGTCTGAGAGAGTCGTTGCGACATGAAGAAATCTCCTTTCCCCATTACGGCCTGCAGGGAATTCCCCCTTCCATAATAGCTGCAATCTCGTGTGCTCAAGCAAATGAGCTCATTGCTGAACATCTTTTGCTTACGGAACTTGTTCTGGTCTTGCTGTATAAAACTAAAACTATATAATGGTCTGTTGAAAAAAAAAAGACAATTTTGCGTAGCGTTTTATCACGTCCTTTGATTGAACCAAGGATAGTTTCCGCAGCTATTTGAGTAACAAGTTCTTTCGCGTAATAAATCGTCTGAAGGCTCGGTAAGCACGCATTAGGGTCTTAATGTACGGACCCGAGACCAGTCGTTGGCTGATCAGTATCGCTGATATTTTTTTGTTTGCGGTCACTGGGCAGAGACGAATTTGGGTCCACTGACTGCGAGCGGCCCTAATTAAGGCCAGCAAATGAGGCGTAACATGGTGCGGTTCGTCTCACGAACTCCGATCCGAAGGATGTACACAAGTCGGACCTGCTGTGCGGCGGCAGTGCGTCGGTTCTCACATTGATTCACGTGCCCCTTCACGGGGCCACCAAAAACAAAGCACTGAATAACGTTATCGAGATCAAACGAAACACAAATGCCTAAATTCGTAAATTTTCTTTTTGGGGTAACAACGTTCGGACTGTTGGCTCGAGGTGATGCGATTTACTACGTGCTAGGATCCATTCATGACGGGCACTTCGCTTCCTGTAAACATCACAGAGTGGTTCCCAAATCAAATAGCGAAGGAAAATCTAGTCTAGATAAAAGGCCGAGCAGTAGCCGTAATTTTTAACCACTGCGAAGTCTGCGGGATAGTAATCTAAAGTAATGGTAAACAGGCGTCCAAGTTAACCGAAAAAGACAGGACTAAAAGTAGGAAGCTGACTACTCAATCCTACATCGCATGCGGTTGAATGTCGCATACACGCGCAGCTTCCTTTTTAAGATGAAACTAGCTACGTCGCCACTCTGCCCACACTATGATGTGCGAGAAACCCTCCAGCACCTGTTCTGGGAATGTGCTCGATTCAGTGCTCAAAGAATGTCCCTGGCAGGGTCTTTGGGACTGCCGCTTTCCGTGGACATTCAGCTAAAAGACATTTTAGGACCATGGGCATGTACCAAACGTGCTTTACTGGCTACAGAAGCTGTGATAGAGTACCTGCAACACACATGTCTTGGCCAGTCGCTGTGAATAACTTACCGTTCCTGTGCGGATCAAGTTCTTGAAAATCATCGCCATTATCTTCATCACGTCATCAACTGGCGTAGCAAGTTAGGCATTTTAGCCCGGCTTACATAAAAAGATTTCATTAAAGATCGTTGTCTCTCTTTCGAGGGAGGTGTGAGACTACAAAATTTTGGACCAAAGAACAGCTTCGGACAGCGCATGATATGAGAAATTGTAAGTAGGTAAGACATACATATGTTGACGAGGGGAATATTGCTACGTCTCTACGATGCTCGCACCGAGTACCTGAGCACTGGTTTTTCTTTTGTAGGTTAAGTTGTGCATTTCAGACTTCAGGCTTTTTACTGCTCTGGAGTAAAGGGGCACGCCGGTCTCCGTTCCTCTAAGATCCGGACGACTCCACTCCCTGCGGAGCCACTGCGTTTGCCTCCGTCACATCGGCCGTTAGGGGCGCTAAGTGACATTGCAGACGGGAACGGCTCCAGCGTTCTCTGCTCCGGAGTGCTTTCATAATGTTAGCGTCAGCTGCCCGCGGTAGATTAGTCCTTAAAGGGACGTAATGCGGCCTATTGAGTGCGGTCTAGTACGCCCTTCTTCGATTACGAAAACACGGAGAATTTGGGGAAAACAGGTAGCTTAGGAGCCGGTACACGTACATTGGCTCTAACTTACGCAAGGAATTGGCTTTTCTCGGGATTGTCTGTTAGACCTAGAAAAATAGGGTAAGTGGTGATTTTTACGTAACTATGATCCCCCCTTTGACACTGAGACGGAAGCATAGGATGCAATGATGCGGTACGTTTTTACAAACACCTTTTATTTAGGTATTTATAGCCGCCATTATGGTGTCAGATAAGTTTCACATGGACATCCGAGTCTAAAAACACAACAAAAATTTCTGTCGCACAACACAAGGTCTGTTGTACAACAGGAATATCTTTCGTAGAACAGGATCTCTGTTGGGACTACAGGATGATCTCTTGTGCGACGGAAATCTCTGCTGTAGAAAAACAGAATGTCTGTCGCACGACAGACCTTTCTGTTGTACTTACGACAGAATGCCCCATTCCATTACAGGATAAACCTGTCGTATTCTATGTGATGCTTTTTTACTGGGATTTGATTCTGCCATTACACGTGCACTGCTGGGCTCATTAAACAAACGTAAGCATAGCGCTGGACTTTGATGTCAACCCATAGAACCACCCTTATGCAAGTTCAGAGGACTGCACAATCAGCAGAACTAAATACGTGTTTGCGGCAAAAACACAAGCATTAACCTCACTGGCGCTCCCTAGGGTCATGTCATTCTGTAATGATCTTTCGCAAGGTATTACACATGCTTCTTCATTTCAAGAACATCAAAATAACCGTCCTTGTAGCGCCTATATTTTACGTCATTTCATTTCAATTACTTGTTCCTCAGGGGACCGAAGCATGGCATACGTGCTTTGGGTGAGGGGTGTAGAAACGTGTTAAGCGGATAATGTTTACGATGGAAACAATCTACGCATAAGAGACAGCATCAGGCAATACAAGTGTAAAAGAAGAAGCAGTTTATGAAATGCTGGGGCTGAGAATATGCTCTGCAAATGCTTAAGATTTTGTTACAATTTAGGACAACAAATGTTTTACGGCAGCTCATTTATTGCTGTAACACCGTGTACACCCGCCCAATTTTTTACCAATATCACGGGAGCGTCGACCGTTCCGTCGATCAGCGCCGTATGATGGGGTGATACGACAAACTCGGCGAGAGTAACCGCATGCGCACTAAGCGAAGGCCGCTGCTGCCGTCGTCTGCTAGGCTGTTCCAAGAGCCGATAGCCACCCCATACTGCTGTTACCACTCGCTTTCACTTGCCCTCTTGTACCAGTTAACGCAACACCAACTGTTGGTTAACGGCGGGTTGGAGGGCAGTGTGATAAGCGAATAAAAAAAATGAGGGTGGTTGTCTGCTCTTGGAACAGCCCAGCAGAAGACGATAGCAGCGGCCTTGGCTTAATGCGCATACGGTTACTCTCGCCGAGTTTGTCGTATCGCTCCATCATACGGCGCTGATCGTTGGAACGGTCGACGCTCCCGTGATATTGGTAAAAAATTGGGCGGGTGTACATTTGCAAGAAAAGGTGGATAGAAGAATGAAAAAAGGTAGTTGAGAATCGGAGAGCGGCGAAAAAGGCAAGTGAAGGGAGGTTTCTGTACACCGGGAAACACGAACATTCGCAACCATGTTCACTCCAGCCCTGGTTAAATATTGAGTCGTACCTAGAAAACATATTAGGAGTAGTTTAGCTATATTGGGTATTAGATCAACATGTTCGACCGTCGTGTTCAACGATAGTTTAAAAATATCGTGGTTAAACCTCCCCTAATGAATTCACATAAAAAGTGCACCGTCATCGACTCTAAACTACTTCCACCTTCTTTGACTGGCTATGTATAACACTGAAGAAAGGTCCTTTTTAACTAATGATATCCGGCCGGCGGCAACAGAAATCGTCGAGCGATTTTGCTTTCGGTAACCTCTAAAAAATCGTCAGCAAGACCTGGTGGGAACTGATTGCCCGTACTGTGCGGAACTTTCCTGTGTGAAAGGTTCGTTTTAAAATGCACAATTCAATGAGGCCCTCCTTTTTGGCCATAGAAACAAACGCCAGAGTATGAAATTAAACTTTAATTCGCAAGTAAAAACTGTGTGCAGAAAAATTAGTTTCATTTCTGAACTCTGGTCTCTTTCCGGGGTCATGATATACAAAAAAAATGAAAAAAAAACAAACGAAAAGCGGACATCGCTAGCGATTTCGTCCATTTGGCGTCACGTCGAATAAGAACGTCTGGCTCCGTAAAATTAGACCAGAACCAGTGTCGGCTACGAAGTATCTAATTTCGCTGCTTGTATTGAACTAATAGGAAGTGATAGCCCCACAGAATTCTGGAAGTACTGGACATAAGTTTGGTAGAAAAAAAAAACGGTGTTTTAATTGCAAAGCACTTCAAAGGCTCGCCTTGTCGTCGTAGCTCGCTGTCACAATGTCACGCGACAGCCGGAATCAGGCGGCAGAGCGAGATTGCGGACTCATGTAGAGCCCCACGGCGTACCGTAACGGCATAAACAGAGCACGGCCGCTCGATTGCGCGCACTAGGTCGTGCGAAAAATGTAGCCGCCAAGAACGACGCGTTCCAAACTCCGCAGTAAGGCGCCGGCACGTGCGATATCCTGATCGCGCTGTTGCAGATAGAGGGTGCGCGAGCACAGCAAAGGCGGGAAATTTGAATTGCATTGGACAAACCTCCGTTCTATTCATCAAGAGATGAGTGAGACAGGGAGGCGAAGAACGTGATGGGTGGTAGCAGTGAGCGGATAACGGCGCCACAGACCGTTATGGCGAATCACTGCTCTGCACTTCCGACAGCTTTCACGTCGAGTGGAACGGCTTTAATTTTTTACTTAGGAGTAACGTTAGGTGCTTGATCATTTTCCTGGTGGTCACACGAAACGTAGGCGCAGGTAACCAAGCAGAACACCTGTCTTGGCAAAAAACAGCGCGAGAACTGTGTCTACTTCGTATACCAGTCTTGGGTTACTAGCCCGGTTATTGCCCCGGCGTTAAAAGTGGACAACATTCCTCCGATAAGAGTTTAAGTCACATAGCCGCATATTCGCTCAACACTGTGCAGAGTATCCTTTGTAAATGATCGTTTATTTCTCTGGTTCCGAAAGTGAGCTTGTCGTTGTGGTATCACGAGACCTTTCCCTTCACCCGCGCTCTAAGCTCAACGTTAACCACAAAGTAACAAAAGGCGCAAAATAGGCCGCTTTCAAACTACGAAGAATTTTGTTGTTTCATAACTCTCGCGATCGTTTATTAATTATCTTAGTAGTGGGAGTGTACACGTGTGTGTGTGACTGTGTTCTTTTAAAGCGAAGCTTTAGTGTCCTCACTTTAGCCGTTGTACGCCAATACGCCCTGTAGGAAAGCCAACTTTCTCTGATGATGATGATGAATGATCGTCGGTGAAGTAAAAGAAAAGAAACGCTTCCCATGACCGGAATCGAACCTTGTTCCCCCATAGCGTTACGAAGCCGGCGTCTGTCCAATTGCTTCATTTCTACATGGTCAAAGTGCTTTCGAAAACTCAGACGACAACCAAAGAATCCCTCACGAGAAGAATAGCGTTGCTTTACGTACCGTAAGGCCGTTAGCCACAAGACGTTAGGCCTAACTTTCCCTTTTCAGGTTAACGACATTAGGCTTAACGTCTCATCTTGAGGTTTAACACCTCAAACCGGCACCCACTCAAAAAAAATTTCTCACTGATCTCCAACCAACAGGTACCAATGCGTGCCGTACATCCAAAACCCGAACGCTGGGCCTGCGGAATGCGCGCCCTAGAACTCTCCACTGTATTCCTTGATGTACAGGTGAAATAAAGAGCACACAGAGCATGGCTTCGTGAAATTCGAATGATTTCTATTTTATGCGGCTGTCAGCATAAATACAGTATGCGTGGCCGGATTTTATTTTAGAATCGCTTTCTTGAAAAGTCACTTCGAGGTTGCTGGCTAGGCACATGGCGGAGAAACCCCAGGAAAATCTCCAACCCGTGCTCCGTTTGCTTTTTTTTTCACCTGTACTTCCAGCAATTCAATACCCGCGTATAGAACGGTTTAGGCAAAATAAAGTACACTTATCGGCTATAGAAAAACAACAGCGAAGGGAACTGGGTAACTTAGTAGGTATTTGACATCTTGTTGTTATATTTTCGTTTGACAAGTACGCCTCTATTGGTAATCATAGATTGTGTGATTAGCAATATCGAATGTGTAACTTTATAACACTTTGTAGTATCGAAGTCAGTGTGCCACTGGATGTAGGCACCCAGTCACCCGTGCCCTCAACGCCGGATGAACTGGTGCCAGTTTTATCACTGAATGGTTCGCGCTACACATCTCAATGGAATTGAACCGTTGCGCAGCTGCTGGTGAACAAGGGCCCCGCGAAGCCTCAGCGGAAGATGGCCAATCCCGAACACGGTGGTTCTGCTGGCGGATCGGCCCATGACCAAGGATCTAGGGATGCTTTGCTCCTCGACGACTCCCCCCGGAGCCGCTCCTCTCCTCCTCACTGCGTGGTTCTCGAAACCTCGTTCACCGACCTGCTGCCGCCGTCCGAGATGGAGCGACAGCATTGGGACCACGCCACAACGACCGACTTGGCCTACCAGGTGAGCCATCCTCCCAGGTCTCAGGTTCTCTGCGCGAAAAACCTATATATTCTCTTGCCTACAACGCCGTTGTGTTACAATGGAGCGTTACTTCGACTCTATACCGCACACATGAGATGTGTCCTCTAGTACAGGCCGTAGTTCGTCGAAGACTTTTACCAGCCTCTTCTAGCCTAACAACTAACCTGTGCCACCTTATGAAAGCGAAGGTTTATTTGCCTCTCCTTCAAACTTTCCGGGTGCTGCTTCTGCTTCTGTTGCCGTGGTCAGGTCGGACGCCCCGCTGAGCTTCTTACTCCACCAGATGTCGCTGGCCCCTGCCCAGTGCGGCTATTCGCCGCCGTGGTAGTCGGTTTGGCCCGGACGCATCTCGCAGTCAGCCGACTCGCCCGTTACCAGCCAAGAGAGAGCGGAGCTCCCTCTCGCTGTCGGCGTCGACGACACGTGCGTAGCGTGAGGCCAGCGTGGGCTCGTGGACATCGCTTTGGCCACCCTTTTCATCAGTCCAGCAATAATTCAAGTGGAAATGAAAGAATTCCTCGCCTTGCGTTTTGTTCAGTGTGCGCAAGGCGGAAGAAGTGGCCATAGCGCTAAGGCAACCAGCATCATCTCCGAATAACAGCAGGTCTGCAGAAGATTCATTGCGGGGATGGTGACCCCAACAGCCCATCGCCTGTTGAGCGCAAACCCCCGGAACCGAGGGTCATGACAGTCGGTAACTCTGGGCCCCGGCACACCCCCCCCTCGTGGGCAACGATTTCGCCTACGTGACGGCCTGCGCAGTCACCAACCAGGCCATAGGAGGAGAGCATGGCCCCACCCCAGTTTTGTCCTACTGGGACATTACCAAGAATTACAGGCTAATACGAAGACTCTGTTCACCGCAGCATCCCCACTTAAGTAAACAGCAAGTATCCACGCTTCGATTACCACAAACCAAGACGTTTCCTCATCCGGTTCGACTTCATATGCACTATACCCTAACCAACATTCACCGCAATGCAAGTTCTGCGGACAGACAGGCTCACTGTATCATGCAATCTGGGAATGCAGTCAAAACCCAGACTTGCCAGCCCCTTTCCATAGCCCAGACCTCGAGCAGCGGGAGACTACGCTGTCCAGCGCACACCCTGCCAACCAGGTCATGCTGACGGAGAGAGCAGAACGTGTGAATACACCGTTTGGATTTCTGGACTGAGAAGCCACTCATACGCGTAAATAAGCTATAACAAAAGTTTTGTTCACACACACTCTCTCTCTTCTTTTGACTACTACAGCCACGGCAAAACGAAACCGTTCGTTTTGTCTGGAGACTTTGACGTCGACTTTCTAAAACTAGTAAACGGGTGGTTATTGGCCTTCGTGTCAGATGTTAGTGGAGTGAGCATTTTTAGCCGCCACCTTTCCTCTCATCAGTGCCCACGCAAAAAACTGTGATGTGGATGACCGCGTCTTCACGGCTGATGTTGATACGTTGAACGTTTCTCGTTTCGTCTCACATTTGTGCACTCTTTTGCCAGCATTTAGCTTTACTTCTATTCTCGCCTATGCGCAGGATCCGCCTTTTTTGAGGTTTGGATGCCTTTGTACAAAAATATAATGTGGCGAGCTTTTGCTTCAGGAACTCACACGCCACTCTAACAACACTGAGAAGGCTGTTACGAAAGGTCCAAAGAGACACTTCAGTTTTTGATTGATGGGTAAAACACGAGCTCTTCGTTTGTCTTACCCGGAACCCGCGTAAGACGGTTGCCGAATTCGTTTCTAAGACGGGCGGAATGGATCAATTGGCATTTGCACAAGTCAGTACGACCGCTCAATGATAGCGAAAGTGACAGAGAATATCACTGACAGTGCTGTTAGGTTTTGTATGATCCGCGATACTATCCATGCACTAGCCGGAGAGGAGCTACAGCGACGCCACAACGTCAGATCGTGTGGCTAAACGACGTCACCCGCAAAGAAGTCAACAAGTTCTGCGGGCATTTACATCGCCCAAAAAAATTCCTTAGCGACAAGCCATGGCGGATGCCGCTTCCGTTCGTCGTCCGGGCTTTTCGGCCACTCGTCCCCAGAAGCCCTATCCTACCGCCGTTAAAGGCCCAAGCACATGCACGCGTAAAATCGACGTACACGCGCAACGACGTACGCCTGCGGCGACATACGCCGCTGCATTTACGCCGACCGACGACGTCGGAGAGGGCGAGTAACCACATATCGCCGTACCGCGCACGTAAACCAATGCGCCGCGCAGTCTGGCTCGACTACCCCGGATTCAGCTTTGTGGCGACCAGTTCAGCTACATTTTAACTCAAATAAACAAGTAATGCCTATTCTTATAAAAGTACGTATATTTATTACAGAATCAGCTAAACAGTTCTTGGGACATTAAAAAACGTTGAGGATTAGTATGCATACTTGCCAGGCACAAAACCCTCTGCTACATTTGGCGTAAACTGCCTTGCTCCCATAGTTGCTCGGTGCTTTGCTTGGTTTGTCCGGTTGTTTGCTCCCCGTATTTTACAAATGACTTCGTTTTATCGCATAATTAATAGTAAAGTTAGCTTATTTATGAATTTGCTGTCTTGTTATGCCAGATAACGTCACCGCCAGAGGTCTACGTCAACACCGTGTTCCCGAAAGTTTGCGTCGATGTCTGGCGGGGTTTGACTTGGGCGTAACAAGCGCGTAGCAATGCATTCCGCGTACGCCGGAGTACGCCGGTTTCTTACGCGCTTACGCCGGTTTACGTCGTTGCGCGAGTACGTCGGTTTTACGCGTGCATGTGGTTGGGCCTTAACTGTCGCTTGCCTGACTGCCTACGGTGCAACACTGTGCCATGGGGAAGACAACGTTGTGGCGAAGTCCCAGTCGTGACCGGCTGTGCTACCACCGCGAAGACGGACACATCAATGGTCACTGCCTCTACAAACGACTCGGTATGCGAGGTATCTTCGTCGACATACCACGCCTCTAAACAATGGCTGAGTGAAGTGGACGACTGCCTGTTTCAGAACAGCCGAGGCCTAGCGCCCTTCAGACATTCCCGTCGCCTTATCTGTACTGATCGCCGAGCCGCTTCAAGTTATTTCGATAACACATGCTCTTTACAACTACCACATTCACTTTGTAGTTTTGTTTTCTGTGGCTAATAGACTATAGCAATGTCATCGCTTTTAATCTACAGAGCATTGAGTTCCTGAAAATATAAAAAACCTGGAATGCTTCTTAATGGTCGTCTCAAAGGCTTCCAAAAACCTTCGCCATCTCAATAGCTTACCAAAGATTGCTCAAATCTGGAGCATGGGAATTGTGTAGTATGCGGTAGTATGCGTTTGACGTGAAGATCGGTCTGCGTCTTCTCCAATGCCGGCGTCTGTCGACGGATTCCGCTGATCTTGTCCGACGCCATCGATGGCTGGTTGCGATTTCACGTTCATTAATATGCGAACACGTGCAATTGACACTGTGGCAAAGATTGCTTGGTATTCGAAATTGCCTGTGAACTTGTTCCCCACGCCGTCGTATTATTTAATTGTAGGCTAGTGAGCTCCGGGTACTTACAACGCTGCGTACCGAAAAACGCGCGAAAACTGCAACTAACGCCTTTAAAACAATTCTTACCAAAAAGCCAAGGTCGCCATTTTTGTCTTCACAGCAGTGCTGTTGCGCGCACAGCGCACATCTTTTTTGTAAGCACCAAAAGGTTAAAACGCTGCGTTGCTGTTTCCAGCCGATTCTTTTGTGCTGTTACCGGGTAGATGGAAGTTTTCAAATAAAAGTGTTCGTAGCAAGTATGTGGTTTTGCAATTCAGGACTGGAACACAACGCAGTCAGAGAAGAATACACCCAAGGCAGACCAGAGAAGAGAACACACACAACGCAGTCAGAGCAGAGAGCACACACAACGCAGACCAGAGAAGAGATCACAAATAATGCAGAACAGACAAAAGAACGCACACAACGCAGTTAGAGAAGACTACACACAACGCAGACCAGAGAAGAGAACACACAACGCAGCCGAAGAGAACACACACAACACACACACTCTGGTCGTAAAAGATGCTACAGCGCGAAATAAAACACAGACACAGAAAGACGACGTCTTTCCCGTCGTCTTTCTGTGCCCGTGTTTTATTTCGCGCTGTAGCATCTTTTACCATGAACTACCAAGTCGCCCAACAGTACACTCTGTTAGACTCTGGTCCCGTTTCTTGTGCGCAGTCCTAGTCATGAAACATTTTCAACTAGCCTGACTTTCTACTCTGCACTTGAGATGTTACATATGGGCTTATCGTGAGCGTTGACTCTTTGCCACGAACGCTGCTCCCACCTGCAGGTTCGGGCCCTGCGGATGATGCCAGGCACCTACGATATCTCGCCGGTCAGAAACGAGGGATCCGTGGCGACGTCGCGCTCGTCGCCCACAGATCCTCCCACGACGGCTAGCGACGGGCTGAAACCGCACTGGATGACCTGGGCCCCACTGGCTTCCCCGGAGACCTTTTCCGAGGTCTCCAGCATCTCGTCTAAAGGTAACGCACAGACCTTACCGGAACTGATTTTATCAGATGATAAATGTATGCCAGTAGCACCACAAAGAACACAACGTAGGCGTCAGATATGGTGCCCAAGGTTTGGGCGCTTGCGATGCTGTTGCTATAAGCGAGATTCTTTGGTCTCACTTTTTTCGTAGGCAAGATGCGAGAGTCCATCGAAACCACGAAAATAAAATGAGGCGTCTAATTTGTATAAGCTGGGCAGCTTTTGGCAAACACGATAATGAACGGTACGCTATCTCTGTCACTGAAAGCAAAAGTGTACAGCCGATGCGTGCTTCTGATGATGTCTTATGGTTCAGTAATTTGGTGACTTTTTTAGCGCTTTGAAAAAACCTTAGGTCAGAAAACGAGCGGAATGTATTGCCAGCGATGCGTTGGTTTAGAGTAGTGGAGGAAACTTGAAAGGAACTCGATGTGTAGCTATTGTAAGGTGACATGCCATCTTATGCAGGTATTTAAATTGCCCTGGAGCCTTTGTACTGGGATAGCAGACGGCTTATGATTCCCTCAATAATGTGCTTCCCAGGAATCCATTAATGTATAGAGGTTAGGCGAACACTGAAGCAACTGGGTGTATAGCGCTCCATTAAGCCGAAACCTCTAATGGTTCTTATGGAGGTAATGTTTAAAGGCTTCAGAGCGTCCATATTTTCACATATGACTGTTTGTGATTCCCTTGGTATGATGTCCTATCCGCACTGCGCTTTTCCTTAATAGCTTTAAGAGGATTGCTGTACAGCGCTTCATATAGATAACGTTGCGTCGTATGAAGGCAATGGCTAAAAGGCCCTACAGCTTTCGTAATTTTGTATCAAGCTGCTTATATTGCCATTGGGCAAGTGTTCTTCTAGTAATGCACTTTATACAGCAGTCAAGCCATTTTTAAAGGGGTTTGGTGTGCGCAGCAGAGGAATGTATGCTCAAGCATTAAGTGATAATTCCTACTTGGGAGTGTCATCATCATAATCATTATCAGCCCACATTGGTATGGTAGCCACGTTTTACACGCCTTTTTGCTCTTCCCTCGTTCTGATTACATGTCATTGCTGTAAATTACAGGTTTACGCGATAGTCACAATGAATACACGACTGGCATCTTTCTGAATTCCTCACAGGAACGTCGAAATTGACAGAGTTTATTTGTCTCCGAAACGGCATCGTAACGGTGTAGTTTAAGTATAATTTAGCGATGGAGAAAGACCGGGGAAATTAACTTCCAGTTATGGTGACATTTTACCGATACTTCACCTGTGAGGGCGGCTTAACCGAAGTGTGTGACGAATTACGTAGCAAGAAAATTACCTGTCACACTTGAAACCGAAGAGAATCTATGTATTGACCTGCATTCACTAAGTTTGATATCATCCGTACTATGTAATTAGTGCACCCTTTACGATTTAAACGGGGAGTAGCAGCGGTTGCAAGGGACGTCGTGTACAGGCGCTTCTGGCTCCACTTGCGTTACAATATTTGAACTGCTTACAGATCTGGTACGTCATCATCATCATCATCAGCCTAACTACGCCCACTGAAGGGCAAAGGCCTCTCCCATTATTCTCCAATTACCTCGGTCCTGTGCCAACTGTGACCAATTTATCCCCGCAAACTTCTTGATCTCATCTGCCAATCTAACTTTCTGCCGCCCCCTGCAACGCTTGCCTTCTCTAGGGATCCACTCTGTTACCCTTAATGACCAGCGGTTATCTTGCCTTCGCATTACATGCCCTGCCCACGTCTATTTCTTCTTCTTAATCTCTACTAATATGTCCTTAACACGTGCTTGTTCCCTGACCCACTCCACTCTCTTTTTGTCCCTTAATGTTACACCTATCATTTTACGCTCCATTGCCCACCTAGTCGTTCTCAATTTAAGTTGAACCCTCTTAGTGAGCCTCCAAGTTTCTGCCCCGTAGGTAAGTACCGGTAAGATGCAGCTGTCATACACTTTCTTCTTCAGCGACAATGGTAGGCTGCTATTCATTATCTGAGAATACCTGCCATATGCACCCCACCCCATTCTGATCCTTCTAATTATCTCTGCCTCATGGTTGGGATCTGGGGTCACAACTTGGCCTAAGTAGATATATTTGCTTACCACTTCCACTGCCTCGCCACCTATCTCAAACCGCTGTGCTGTCCCGAGGTTATTGATCATTACTTTAGTTTTCTGCATATTAATTTTCAGGCCCATGGTTCTACTCTGTACGTCCACTGCGGAAAGCATGCTTTGCAATTCGTCCCCCGAGTTACTTAGCAAGGCAATGTCATCAGCAAATCTGAGGTTACTGAGGTATTCTCCATTAACCCTTACTCCCACCTGTTCCCAATCCAACGTTCTGAATACTTCTTGTAAACATGCTGTGAATAACATTGGAGAGATTGTGTCTCCTTGTCTGACACCCTTCCTTATAGGTATTTTACTGCTCTCCTTATGGAAGATGATGGTAGCTGTGGACCCATCGTAGATATCCTCTAGTATTCTTACATAATGCTCATCTACCCCCTGGTTCCGTAATGCCTGAATGACTGCTAGGGTTTCGACCGAGTCAAATGCTTTCCTGGTAAGTAAGGACCATCTATTGCGTAGGAGTTTCTTCGTGTGCCGATCTTAAAATCTTGGCTTTACCTGTTTAAAGGGTCTCTGCAACACTTCCGATAAACGCTTTCACTCTTTCCCTCGCATTTTGAAGCACTGCGAAAATTATAGCTATCGCAGCAGAGATAGCTGTTAGCAGAGATAGCTGCGGGATTGGCTCGTCGCTGCAGATACGCCTTCCGTTTCTGCTTTGCTTTCGTGGCTTTCTTTTTAAAGTGGCTTTTCAATGCGTTTATTGCTGCAACTGAAGTAACACTAACCAATAGCCCCTAAACGGCGGTAATGATGTAATTGCATCGGTCGACGAACGCCAAGACCGGAAAAGAGGAAAACGTTTTGAGAAAGTTTCAAAATTCTGGGATGGGCATGGAGCAGTAATTTTTGGCCTGCGGCCCCGTGGTCTATAAGTACTGGATGTGTTTTTTTACTTTTCACAAGCATTTAAGATTTAGAAAAAAGTTGAAAAAGGTGTTGCAGGGTCTTTTTAACACTGAAACCATCTGAGTGCCTCAAACATTTTCAGGGAGTCAGCGCAGGAACAGTGGCTCTGTAGAGCCTCCAGTGGCCTGGGCCAAGGACTCTTTGGTTGGTGCGGCTGTGAGCGCTGCCCCGCCCGAATCGGACAACCGCGTGTCCGAGCCTCCCGGGCCTGACGACAGCTCCCCACAGCAGCGGGTGGTCACGAAAGCCACCGTCGAGGCCTGGCCTACCTGGTTCTCGGACGTCCATCTGGCACCACCAGTTGCCACAAGTCCTGCCGACAGCACGTCAAGTCTCCATTATGAATTCGAGGTGAGCAAGGTCGATGACAAAGGGGGGTTCGTTGGAAGGCTTGTCTTGACTTACTCATGGTAACCTAAACGCAACTACGTTGGATTCGGTTGACACGGGCACGGGCAGACCATTTAGCTATTGGGTGTCATTTTAAAACTTGCGACAGATGACGAAATATAGCGAGTGTACCATCGGGAATCAAGAACACAAGGAAACAATCAGGGACGTCAAAGCATTTTGGGAGTTGTCAATGACAAAGTCTTATTGCAAATTGAACGTTGCTTAGGGTACTTCGAATTTTGCGATGCGTGTAGCGTTTCCGACGTGGGAAGTGTTGCTCTAGGTCAGAATGCGTCAACTTTGGTGTCTCAGTCATCTGTACTAAGCCACAAATTTGTTGCACACAGTACTCGCTTTGCCCGATTGGTTCTTTGGAGATGCGTTGGGAAATCGGTTTGTGGTCGCTTAGCGCACTCGCGCTGGAGCTTGTCCTTCATTTGTGTCGATCTTCCTGCTGGCTGCGTCGCCCTGCTTCGGCTTCAAGATGTCGAAGCTCTTCGTCCTCCGGTCGCTTGAGACACTGTATCCGACTAACATTGTCCGGGATGATTGGAGATTAATGGGAGAGGCGTTTGCCCTGCAGTGGGCGTAGATAGGCTGTTATGATGATGATTATTGTCCGAGCGCTTCCTCCTCCGGCCACTTTGTGTGCTTATGTCCCGCTTCGCATTGTCGTAGGGTTTCGCCCTCTCGCCATTTGAGACGCTTCCCTCCGCAATCGCTTCTGTCCCCTAGTAGATTTAGCTGTTGCTCACTATGACCGCTGATCGTTACGTGTTATGTATCGCAATAAGCAGGCCTCATTTTCTGTAACCAGATTGTAATCTTTGTTTCATTTTTCTTTCCGCAGACATTCAACAAACCGCAGGCACTGGACAAGTCGCAGCCCCTCCCCGGTGACACTCGGCAAAGCGAGAAGCAAAGGCGTCCAGTTCTGTACATGGCCGGTGCTGACCAAGTCGGTGACAGCCAAGAACGCTGGTTCACGCCTCGCGAGCCGGCCAAACACGTGACCTTTGATCTTTTCGCTGCAACAATGGGCGCCCCTCGGCGAGGCTCCTGGGATGGGCAGCACGGCGGTGGACCTGTGCCCGTCGACGAAAACGGCGATGAGGACTCCGGAGACAGCATGTATAACTCGGGGGAGTCTTTCCCACCTCCGGCGTCTCTCGAAGACAGGCTGCGTGCTGCGGAAGAAGGACCATATCCCGGGGACGAGTCTTCAGGGGCGTTCGATTCCTACGGCTACAACACTTCCTGCTGTCATAGAGGATCGCCGCCTCCGACACTTCAGTCCTCTGAGGCGTTGGGGGGAACTAGTGACTCTGAGGAGGAAGACGAAATGAGCAGTGACTCTGGTGGTGAGGCGACCCTGTTCAACGCCTCCAGACTGGTGGTGACGTCGAGTCCTGCGAGAACAAAGTGTTTGACGATTCCACAGGCTGCTCGTCACAGTGGGCGGCCTCCGCCGATGGAGAGTAGCTTATAGTACAGTTAGTGTGTTGAAGTGTCTGTTCTGGCGGTCATAACTTATGTTCCTCAAGCTTCTCTAACCCATACTCTCACCAAGAATGGAAACCGCCGTAAGAAAAGTGTCTGCATATAACTTGGACAAGGTGCTAGTTTGGGAAACATCAGTCTGTTGCCTTTTGTTCAAGAACATCCATCATGAATGAGCCAAATAACTGTGCCATTTTTTATTCCGACAGACTGACAGATGCGGTATCAAAGTTTAGTGTCTGAACTGAGGTTAATGACGGCGCTGTAACTTCTTCTGGCTTATTGCATGGCCTATGACATCCCAGTAACCATTATTGCGATCATTCTGTTGTCCTTATCGTTTGAGTGTGCCTGTCCCGGGTTATTCCCTCCTGAAGACACAACTGAGCGTGGCTCGTATTCAGCATATATTTGAAATCTTCCTTCCAACTTGCCTGCCCAGAATAGCTAACACGAGAGCAAATGGTAGTTGGATTAAGATCCACCTTGTACAGCCAACGAAGATGTAGGCACGAGTAACTTACGCAAAGGTTCCTCCTCGCTTCGCAGTGTTTCGTTGTGCAAGCGCTTATGTGATGGTCACAGATCTTCACAAAAACAAGCTTTCCTACAAAGCCAGTGCTAAGAAAACTTGATGCCAAATCTCTGCCCCCAGTAATGACAGTGTTAGCTTTGGTGGACGTAATGCGAATTTGTTGTGTTGCAATTTCGTTCATGGTGATCCGATCAGACAAAGAGACTGAACGCCAGAGGAAGAAGTGTTTAACAGCCTGTTGTTCAAAATTCTGCGAACAGTGCTATCGCTGAACTCAGCTGCGACGCTAAACCTTCATATTTGCCGCGCGTCTAGCTATTACTTTTGTTAAAGGCTTCTCTGTTTACCCAGATTACCGGCAACACAAAACAAGGACTGTGTTCTGCTATGGGGCGGCAAGTTTGACCAATAAGTGAAAGCGCAACATTTCTTCTCGTGGCACTTGCGGTCTCAATGGCTGTGAAGCGCGCGACTTTTTTCCCCAAAAACCCAGCGCCACCCCCCGAAATGACTTGACATTATAGACGGTGCTTTCGTGAGAATACAGTCAGACAAAACTAGTCCAGCAAGAGCAAAGTCCAAGGCTGCCGCTATATTTTGTGTGAAGCAGCGCTCAAACATCCCCTGCGAAGTCCAAGTGCATAAGAAGTTTTATTGTAGGATCGTTTCTCGATAGGAGCGGGGTATATGGCACTGTGGTATTATTCTCATGTGGTGTGGTGAGCAGCGACCCAGTTCTTACCATGTCTATCCCTTTTGTCTTTTTTAACTTAAAGGAGCCATGAAGAGAAAACACAAGTTTGGTTCATTCGAAAGATTGCCTCGTTAGAACCATAACGACACCACTTATAACGCAAACTTCGCTCAAATAAGCTACATAATTAGGAAAAACGGGAATGGTCATGCGACCCACCAGCTCATTTCCCGCAACAGAACCTATGCCGTCACATGGGCTAAGCTCTGCGATTGGCGGAGGCTGGCAGAAGCAAACGCATGTTAGGCAGGGCTTACAGTTTGCATAGCGAGCTAAATGCCCGTGAAACATACTGCACATTCTTTTTATGACAAAGAACGGTGGAGTAAACGGTTGAAGGTCAGAACGAACTCGCAAGCGTGTGCGCCAATGCGTACGAAACTAGCGCGCCGGCCGAGCTCGACATCTCGCCGTCGCGCAGACGAATTTTCGGGTTCGAGGCTCTTCGGGGCCAACGAACCGTTCCAGCACGCACAGCCGCGATTTTGCTTCGTATCGTAATCCATTCGCAGGAGGTTGTCCGTCATATCGCCAACCAGCAAAGGTAAAAATAGAAACGAGGGGAGTAAGGAACAGCAAGAAGCGACGAGATAGTGCCAGTCGTCGCGTAAGTTTCGAATGGTGTTGGCTTGCTGCTGTCGTTACGAGCTCGTTTCCAGTTTACAACCACTGAAAACTTCAGTTTGTTCAGTTACGGCAGGGACCCTTACGTTAGCTCACTCCTGGGACCTGCTGGCGCTCGTCGCCGACTTCGTCAAATCGCTCTGACCTTGGGGGAAAAAATGCCGTAAACACCGCGCATTGACGCTCGTATCTTTCTGGTCGAAGCAGAGAGCTCGCGCGAACGGCTTTCCATACACGACACCGGCCAACTGGCATAAGTGATACTGCTACTGAAATTGAACTATTATTAACCGTAATCAAAACACGGCACATACGTACCAGTCTATATTCGTCCGTCGCGACGGGGCTGACGAGGCAGCGGTGCCGACGGCTGGGCGTTCGTCTGTTGGCTATCGCGGAATGGTCGCTTTCCCGTCCACCGCGTATCCCACAACTCTTGCCGCTCGTGCACTTAGAAGCATTGAGCGTTTTTGTGGTGTGAGGTTGTTAAATGCAAGCCCGAGCTCCTCGGCGAGAGTTTTGTTCTCCGGATCAGGCGATTCCATGACTAGGGCTGCGGGTGAACTAGGTTTTACTAGTATTTCTAAAATGGCCGCCGTCTCGATCGACTCCCGCGTGTGGGTGCTATATGGAGTCGACATACTAAGTATCTGTTTCATGGACCGGCTCTATGACGCCATTGTACACGTCACGGAATGTTCAATTTTAGCGGGAGATTTAAAATTTTGGCTTAAATTGCCTTATTTCTCAGTGAATAAAGCATCATTTGCTTCCGGGAAAGCGCTTGGGGTACTATGAAACACCTAATCTTTCGAATAAAACAAACTTTTGTTTTCTCTTCATGGCTCCTTTAAAAGTGTCGCATTTCCCCGAAACAAAACTTCCGCATGCAGTTAGAATGATAAAGTAAAAGACAGCTCACGGCAGCTGTTGCCGTTTCATACATGTACAGTGCGGCATTAGACAGCCGTCCTCTATCACCGACATATCTTAATCTTTAAAGTAACGTACGCAGAAGACTACATCCTAGTTTTGTATGCTTCTTCACCCAGAACGGCATGCCGGAAGCCACCATCACGTAAAAAGGAAACAAAACTGTCAGCTAAAAAACTGAAAGGGAAAAAAACGGTTCCATTTGCGGTATGTTGGTGTGCTCAAGCTCAGAAGAAGTGCGAACAAGAAGACGCATCAAACTACAGCGTTCAAATGTGAATACTGTCGCGCCCGGAATATCACGACATACTGCAAATTCATCCAGGAAGTTTGTATCCTCGCTTTATTTATTGGTATTTCGCTGTTGGGGACTTAAAAAAGAGTCCTAAACTTTGTGGGTTCCCTTACGTTTGGTTCGCTAACGGCGGGTCCGCCCGCTCTATGATGACAGGTGCACTGACGAGAGGCAGCTATCAGATGCACTCGCTAGTTGTAAAGCTTTGTCCGTCGAGCCTTTACACTTTTAACCCCCACGTCCGTTCGCCGTCAACTCCTGAGGCATATTCTACCGCGTCCTACCTAGGGATAACCGCATAGATAAATGCTTTACCTGAGCAATATGGCTACAGGGGCTTGGACATAACAACCTTTCCGTTATAATAAAAAATGCTGGAGTTATGACTCGTAGCTCTAAATGGAGGAATTTGATTTTTCAGTCATTATCGCCGCTGCTCCTCTCAGGGTAAACATGTGGTAGAGGGGAATGGTATGACAGTCTGTTTGATTTATTTGACGACATTGGCGATGACAGGCACGATAAAGTTGATTGATTGAGATTTTCGTTAGTGAGGCAAGAGCTCTACTACAGCATGTAATGCAAGGTTCTTAAACGCGTCGCAATTACCTTGAGCTATGGGAGCGCTATTGCGGCAGGTGTGACGTCACACCATGTTATCCGCTGGGGAGGGGCGTCTCAGCCGCGTTTGCTCGAGCCTTGGCGCTGCGGTATCACGTGATTAGGGGGAGGGTTTAACTGCCGCCTCGGCGGCGCTTCGTCGCGCAGTCTTGCCATGGATGGCGCGCAATCTGTGCGTGGGCTTCAGCGCAAGCGACTGGTCGAATCCTATCATTCATATAGCCAAACACCAGACTAACGGACCTTTCGCTCGTGATGACTATGTTTACAGGTGTTGAACCTGGCCCATTTTTTTATCTAATGATTTCGCGCAACAGGCTTGCGTTGACTTTGCCATTGTTAGTTTATGTATTGCCTGATAATTTGGGTGCCTACTTCACCTATGTTCTTCATTTTATTATTTTATGGTCTGCGTAGTAGGCTTTGTAGCTGACAATGATCAACAAGACTCAGACCTAAAGAGTTGAGCTTGTACAATGCTTCACGAACAAGGTCAAAACACGATACGCACCCATGATATTGCCTGAAGTGTCAGTTTTCGTAAAACGGGTGGTCTCATTTTTGACCGCTTTATATAGGGCCTCGGCCTGCTCTCAACATTCCCCTATTGTACAACTGTATATAGGAATCAACTGCTTCGGCGAAGAGGGAATACGACATCCTTCTGAAGGTAGGGTAGAGATCTAACCTTCAAATTTTACTTGTAAATTTCGTCTACTTGAACGATTTAAAGAAAATGTAGCTTTCATAGTTTTGCGGTTTTCTGGAAGCCATGTCTTGTGACAATGCCGTAGTTGTACAAATTAGATATGCCGCTCAACCACTCTTTGCAGGTCGCAAACAAGCTTGAATTGTGTAAGAAGCTGTAACGTCTCCAGTACTTCGCACAACGTTTTTCTTAACAAGAACGCCTATATTTCGCAGCGTTGGTTCTTCTTTACTCTTCTAATCATAGAGGGTATCAGCGGTGAGTGACAGTTCTCTAAAATAAGGCCTTCTTGAGAATATTTCGTACGAACTCTAAAAGGTGAATGACGTCCTATTTTGCACCTGCGAGTGCCAGAGAGCCTTTTTCTGTCCTAAAAATGCTCAATTCATCGAATTTATTAGTAATGTTTCCGCGAATATTTATAATCCTGCAAACCTGCATGGTTTGCCACTTGGAAAACGAGTGTACTAGTTCTCCGTATGTGTCCTGGTGACCGGCTATTTGAATTGTTTTTGTACTGGAAACTAGAAAGCCTCTTCTGGTTCTCGTGTTTTCTTGTGTTTCACTCTAGAAAATAAACCTGTCTTGCTTTGCGCGGTTTAAGGACAGTGCTAACATTGCCGGAACATCCGTATATCAGGTTCCTGGCCGTCGTACCTAGTTTGTACGGTGTGAGCTAGTCAACAAGTTACTGGAACAAAGGCATTGTGTATAAACGCTTTGTACGCTAAGTGAAACCATGTCTTTTGTGCTATTTGGTATGATATAAAGTATCAACAACGACACGTGAACACGTCTTTATCAGTGCTGTTCTTTCTTTGCGCTACATTTGGCTCAGAGCTAAGGGCTCATCCACATTTTTCAGTGTGTGTGGTCAGCGTAGTACGATTGATGAGGACGTAGAATATGACAGTTCTCCGGAAATTTGGTCGAAGTGTACGATCTCCCCATGTTCTGTCCTCTTATAAACCCACCCTTTACCCTAGTGCACGAAACTATACAAAAGCCTTTCTAGGCTTGTCCGAGGTTCGGTTCGAGAAACTGCACTACGGAACTTTTCTGGGTGCTTTGTCATTTTCGGGAAAAATTAACGTGTTGTTTGAAGAAGCGCTACGGCGAAGCTTCTGAGGTGAGCAATGAAGTGCGACTATCAAGCGGACTGAAGTTTGGGAATAAAATTAGTAGCTTTTATGGCAATCATGGTATAGTGGAAACGTTTATGTATGGTTGCAAAAAACGTCCGATGGGTATCCAAGCCTCACAGCCACCTTGTTTTCAGCATCATTTTTCAGCGTATATTTGCAGACATGTCACCACTGGTGTAACTTGTAATTTTGTGTAAACTGTTGTTATTGACTACCACATGGGCCTGGCTCCACGCGAACATCTGTACACCCCCAAGAAAACAGCACAGATGAAGGGACTAAAGAAGGTTTGAACTTAGGATGGTTCTGCATAATATGACAAAAGACAGCTTAAACGACGAACGAAAAAGTAGTACAAAACACTTGCACCCTTGATTTGGTTGTGTACTCCTTTCTTGACTTTCGTTTAGGCGCTGTTTCGCGCCATATTACTAAAGAAATAACACAAGCGCTTTGTTTTCTTGCTTATTCCCGTCGTCTGCTCTGTTTTCTTGAAGTTGCAATGTACCTACAAGCCTTTCAGAAAAGCCTTTTGCATTTGTCCGCCCATTGGTACATCCGACATGATGTCCCTCATCATGGGGTATCACTTATGATGCATCACTATGATGAGTGAGGCTTTTTATAATAGAGGGGTACCCGCCCCGGACTATCGCGAGGCACGGCAGCGAGACCGCGAACATTATCGCCATTATGCTAAGGGGACACGGGAGACACAGTCACAAGTGAAGAACAATCGTGATCCGTTCCTTCTCCGCCCTTCTGGTGTGTAAAGTCATCCAGGCCAGTCAGTAGTGCATTCAGCGATCAGTTTCCTCGGAGCGATTTGCTATGCCTGAAACAATGCTACCTTGACGTATAAATCCATCCGACAAAAATAACTCACACGAGGTCTTCCATAGAGCAAATAAGTCACACGAAGTCTGTCATTAACAACCTACAAGGAGTTTCGTAATTCTTCATGGTCTGAAATGCTGGGGGGGAATGATGTGAGTACAATCCGCTGTACTGCAGGACACTTAACTTGTGGCAATACCCGTGAGCTCAGCCATATAAGCTTGGTGTCACTTCAACGTGTCTCTGCAAACAGGCTGAACATGACATCTACGATGGCTTTGGATTCAAAGCCTGCACTTGCTACGCTACACCTGTCGGCTTTCCAGTTCGCTCCACATTTCGTGATATTGACGGCAGTTTAATCATACAGCCATACATGTTTGCCCTATTTCTCCAGGAGTGCTTAGCGCTGCCGGCATTTTGTAAGACCTCAGGGGTATGCCGTTGCTTATTTTAAAGCAAAAAATTACGCCCACCTCCCCTCGCAGGAACCCTGGTGTGATGCGACGGTGAAGGGGGTTCCATTGTGCGTTTCCGTTGGGTCGATTACTCGAATAGCGTGAAACGTATGCGCAGCGCGCCCGAAGGAGAGGAGACCGAGGAGAGAGAGGGCGCTGCACATGCGCACAGCGCGCTTGCGCCGCGCGCAGCGCCGCCCACCGGCGGAGTGAGAGAGCGCGCCGCTTTGCGCGCGCCACAGATGTTGGGGGAGAGGGCGAGCTATCACGGCGAGAGGAGGAGGGGCGCAGCTGTGCGGACAACGACGACGATGGACGCACGCAGGAGTGACAGAGGCGCCGGAAAGAGATGCCCTCAGCGTCGCATCTAATAAGCTCAAGAAACATTAATAACAGCATATGGCAGGCCAGATGCCAAACACTGTATACCCATACACGTAAATCGGCAAGAGGCGGGGCGGGCTGAGAAGTAAGAATCTGCGAGGACGTTTCTATCAAAATTGAGATCAAAGGCGCATCAATAATCTCTCAGCTCTTGCCTGGGCACATTATGGAACAGATTACCCACGAAAGGCTGCTCGGAATCGTTACTCTGAAGAGATTACCTTGTTCCCGTATAACGTACTGTGTACTGACTGGACGTATCACTTCATGGCACCCTTCTACATTTCAAATAAGGCGCGTTAGTGGATCCAAGCACCGCGCGAATTCTGGCTGCTCTTGGTTGTCATTAACGACTCGTTTGAGGACGTATCTCAAAAAAAGATTGGGGAAGCGCCTTGGGGGGCGGGAATGCGGACTAGTGTCACTAGATAAGTTATAAGAGTACCGCCACTGAAACACGCAAGTCAGCAATGGCGGCCATTTGGGTGTTTATCAGTGTAGCGAGATTGACGCTTCTACGGCCTCAACGCTAACTTCTACCGGGTCGTTTGTTAACAACACTGCCGAAGATGCAGCAAAACGGCATCTTCGGACACGCTTCTGCTGATGAAATGCTGCCACACGCGTTATCTTTGGTTCCCGTTCGGAACGACGTCAGTCACGCGCAGCCGCAGAGCAGGGAGGACAAGCTAAGTCTACTACAGTTTACCGACTGAAAAGGCACAAGCAACGAAATGGCGGCGCCCATAAACCGTCGCAGTGTAAACAAATTCTCGAGGCGGTATTCTCGAGTTTTGTCCCTTTTGCGTCCCTTTCAAAAGTGTCCCTTTTGGCGAGCCCTGATTGGCTAAAAGCAAACAACCGGAAGTGACGTAACGCAAGAGCAACTAACCTACTGCCAACGCCTATTGCTTAACCGGAAGTGCGTCACGATGAAAGGGACTCAAAAGGGTCGTTTTCAAAAGGGACAGTTACGAGAATACCGCCCCTGGCCAATGATCATGCCGGCGGCACAGAACAATAGGAGAAAACAGTGCCGATACTCTGCAACCTTATCTAGTGACACTAGACAAAGCTACGCCACCGGTATCGTAGATTTCTCCAAAATATCAGCGCTAATCCGACCGCACCCTGGTATAGGTACACGACAAGCACTCGTATTACTGCCAACACCATTTGAAATGAATGCAATGTATGCTCTCCCGGGCGCACGCAACGTCCTGTCGGATATTCGAAAACGCTATCAGTGCGGATGCAATTAAGCCAAACGTGTCAATCAACTACCACCAAAGGTAAACAACGACACTGACCACTTTTAGGCCTCCCTCAACCCGCACCTGCTACCACTGCACTATTAAGTGGGCATATGTGCAGCCCGCGAAGTTTCACTATGCGGGTAGCGTCGACCAGCGGGTGGATCGGCGCCTTATCACGGTAGAAAGTGGCAAAACAAGCGAGGGTAGTTCGCGTGCGCAGAACGATCGTTCCAGTGCAACCGTCATCGGCTAGGCTGTTCCCGCAAGCACAACACAACCTTCTCTGCTGATGTGGAGCCATCTATCTTCATTGCCGGGCGGCGACAGCGATTTCGCGTGTACTTTGTTCACGGAAGTGAAGATAGCTGGTTTATGACCATAAAGGGGTTCTGTCGTGCTTGCGGGAGCAGCCGATGAAGGTTGCACTGGCAGTATGTATATCGTTCCGTGCATGTGAACTACCCTCGCTCGTTTTGCCGCTTTTTACCATGCTAAGGCGCAGATCCACCCACCGGTAGGTGCTCTCCCCATAATATAAGAAGAATTCCCCGCCTCTACACAACTGTGCAAATGATAAACTACGCTCAGAAGCAGGACAATGAAGATCGGAGAGGTGCTTGATACAGTTATTAAGCCCCACAAGTAAATATTAACATCGGAGAGTAATGTTCCACACTATCGACATCAGGGCGTGTGCGATTTCTCGGCAATGATCACGCCAATACACCCTAATGGTTACAACATCACCGGCCACTTGGCTTTCGAGCCGCGAGTTGTCGCTCAGAATTTAGCTTCATTAGGCAAGCGTCTTCCCCTACCCCGTATGCCATATTGAGTCCTCCGTATACATCACTTAGAGTGCACAGCAGGCAGTACTACCTCTCCCGAGGCAGGCGCGAACACATCTTTTAGGGAACGTATGCACAGAATCAATGACCCATACTCGGGCCCTCTTGAAGCATGTATTGAACAGTTTACGCGATTGCCCTCATACCTTGGATTGCATGCGCACCTCACGCAATGTACATTTATGCATACACATGACTTGATCCTCCCCTTTATATCGCCCTCGGCGTCCCACCCCGTGAAATTGTGCTTGATTTCGCGTTGTATCCGGGCGGAGAAAAATAGCGCCACAGTGGAAGTTTCAGTGTCTAACAATTTTCCTCCTTGCTCACAGGAGCGCAAATTGATTGTCGTGTGTGAGTCAGCAAAAAGTGAATGGAACACAGATTTTATAATAGTTTCGTAGCCAAACATAACTCGTTCAACCACATACCAATACAGAATGTGTAATAACGGGTGGAACTTACGTTTATGGCTAGATCTTTTTTGCACAGGACTCATGGCGCAGGGTAAGGCCAATTATTCATCTCAGCAGTGTAGCGGTGTTGTATTGTTGCTCAACAGCATTCACAGTGCAACTGCAACAGCGCAACACATGAAAGTAGGTGAGCGGGTGGCTTCACGTACCCACTACTCGATGTGCATGGATACAACACATGGCGCAGTATTGCCTAATTACTGAGGTTTCTGTGAATTCCTCTAGATTTTCCTGATGTTAGGAACCGCTGGCTTGTCGGAACACGCTAGGGAAAGTGCCATGTGTGCATTTGTAATAGTTAAGTAAAAAAAAGCAAACGCGGAAGCTGCACATTGCATGGCTGCGAACACATATGGCAATGGCGACATGCCAAGTTAAAACGATAACTTTTGCGGCCATCATGCTGCTGCAAGTCCTGCAGCTAGCTTATACATATCTTTTTTCGTAAACGCAAGCGTATACAGTCCGAGGCGGAAACAGATGTTTCGCTAAGCCACAGGAATTTTATGGCATTACTTGTCAGCCCCACAGAACCATTGGAAACTGCAAAATTAAACCGGTATTACAGTCGGCCCCCGTATGTCTTAACGTGAATATCACCCGGTGGCTTAGCTATTCGCTGTATTCCACGTGTACGCAAAGGCCTAGTCGCTTCATGCTGATTTTCTTTGTGCATAATTACGGTACATTATTTGTACAGCACGTCGCAAGCTTTAGATGTCTTAGTGGGTGGCTCTCATTTCTCACATCGATATCGAGTACAAGTCTTTTTCAAAGTGCAAGTGTTTAACCTACGGGGAAGAAACTTGGAGGCTCACTAAGAGGGTTCAACTTAAATTGAGGACTCCTCAGCGCGCAATGGAACGGAAGATGACAGGTGTAACATTAAGGGACAAGAAGAGAGCGGAGTGGGTCAGGGAACAAACGCGTGTTAAGGACATATTAGTAGAAATTGAGAAGAAGAAATGGACGTGGGCAGGGCATGTAATCTGAAGGCAAGACAACCGTTGGTCATTAAGGGTAACAGAGTGGATCCCTAGAGAAGGCAAGCGTTGCAGGGGCGGCAGAAAGTTAGGTGGACAGATGAGATCAAGAAGTTTGCGGGGATAAATTGGTCACAGTTGGCACAGGACCGAGGCAATTGGAGAATAATGGGAGAGGCCTTTGCCCTGCAGTGGGCGTAGATAGGCTGGTGACGATGAAGAGTTAAACGAGTCGAAGCCACACCTCCGCTAGGAGGTGCGCCGTAGTGAAAGGCTCCAAATTATTTCTGAACCTGCGGGGTTTTTAACACGCGCCAAAATCTCAACAGATGGCTTTTTTGCTTTTTGGCACCACCTGAAAAGCAGCCACCGCGGCCGGGAATCGAACCCGCGTTTTTCGGCTCAACAGCACGTCTTAGCCACTACTAGACCGCGGCAAGTCGATATCGATTCCTCTTTCAGTCATTCTGTCATATAGCAAAAAAAAAAAAAAAACACAGGCTATTTTCAAGTTATGTAATAAAGATAGTCTATGCAGAAATTGTTTACAGGGCAGTATCTGGTATTAGAGCACGATAATTTATGTAATTCATACGATAGGTGCATCTCGGTGCATTCTCCATTCTCTACGGCTGGCTAGCGCACTTCCGCCTCGGGTTCTTTTCCATCTCGTCTGCTTTCATGAACCAGGCATATTCATAGACAGTGTGTGATCTTCATTCTCCTGATCGACAAAGGTTTATTTCGCTGGAAAAGTGCTGACTCGGTGCTGTTTAAGGTTGTACTGTCGGAACCGAGCCACGTGTGTTGTACAGCTTCAGGCGGGCGACGTGAGCGACTTAGGTGCACGGCATTGAAGGCGAGGTCGCAGGGACAAGGGGAGAGGTCTCGTACGTAACGTCGGTTACCCGAAGAAGGGCTGTGTAAAGACCGGCGTAGCGAGAAGTCTCACGTGTCCAACACAACACATCAGGACGAAAAGCCCTGTTGGAAAGTGCAACACGGGATTGCGTTCTTCAAGGCGAGTCTACTGGGTGACTTGTGAAGCAGCGAGGTGAAAATAGGCAAAGTGGCCGGCTTGATGAGGCCTGGCGACAGCTTTGTGAGCGCATTTGCTGAAAGGATGTGTGGCCAGAGAGAGTAGAGTGCCAGGAAGCAAAGTTGGTTCCCTTTCGTGAAGAACATAACAGGGTCAAGTTATGCAGCGTCATCAGGCAATTAATTATCAGCGAAGGTGACTAATGGCATTGCCAGGTCACATTTGGGAGCAGCAGAGACGTACTTAAAGTGGACTTTTTTTCAGATAGAAGTCAAGCGCTCGGTCAGGCCGTTGATCTCCGGGTGTCATGCGGTAGACAGCTTGTGGTGAATTCGACACCAGCGAAGATTGTCGGCAATGAGTTAGAACAAGAAATATCGACCGCGGTCTGGGAGGTGCTGGCGAGGAGTACCGCCGTGAAGAATGACGTTGTACAGAAGGAAGTTGGCCACATCGGTAGTACGGCTCGTGGGGAGTTCAAGGTTGAGGGCAAGACTGGTCGCATATTCGTTATCGACTGCGATTCATTTGCTTGTGGATGTGAAAAAAATGACAAAGGGCCAGCCAATCTCGCCCAACCCGAAAGGAAGTGTTAGCTTTTATTGCCCTCTTGAGCTGCGCCAGTAAGCACATGGCAAAAAAATGGTGCTGCACCACCTGGACCGGGACATGAACATTCCTAATGTATATCCGTCACATATATCTAGCTTCTGTTAGGGCCGCAGTAGCGTCGAGAATGACAATGCCCTTCCTATCTAAAGCGCTAAGTTGGGCGAGTTGGTTACTAAGGAATTCATCGTACTAGCAAAAGTTATGACAGGGGCAAGGCTAAAGAGGAGGCACAACACTCGCGTGCGTTTCATGCTGAACCACAGCTCAAACGACGAGACAGCGGACGATAGCAAGAATACACACAAAACGCTTTGTGTGTCCTCTTGCTATCGTCCGTTGTCTCGTCGTTTGAGCTGTGGTTCAACATGCATCACCACCTAGCCCAACTTTTCACGCGTGTGTTTTGTCTCCTTTTTAGCCTTGTGCCTGTCTTAATGTTTGCTAGTACTATGAATTCCTTAGCCCTTGTTATCAGCGTCGAGCAAGCCAAAACTCAGCGTAACATCACAATTTCTGCGTTCGACATAAAATATAAAATCGGCGTACGGCTGTGTATACTATGAAGTCATATGCTCGGCAATGAGGTCCTCGGGCTTTGACAGTCGCAAGTATGCATGAGTTTCTGACTACCTAACTGAAAGATGCGCCTACATGTCACCGTGCAGGGGAGACACACCGCTATTTACAATGACCCGCCATGTGCCAAGCCACACGCTCTTGAACATTTCTGTAATGGACATGGAGAAGTGTTTGTCGCAGTCCGCTGAAATCTTCTTATACGTGGATGACATTGGTATACCGGTCTCTGGACGCAACCAGCGTCTACTGCGCGCGAGACTACAATGGACAATCAATTCTATTGCGGTGTTTCTAGAAAGTGTAGGTCTAGAAATATCAGCAGGTAAATGCGCTGCAATCGCTTTTACAAAGGGTGACCTATCAAAGTACGGGCCCACCTTTGTAGTCTACGCAATCCCCTATGCCATCCCCTACGCAAACCCCTATGTGACACCCGACGGGCCCTTCACTTTGTCAAAATACGTCCGCCTACTGAAAGAAAAGTTCGTTTCGTTCGTTAACAGTTTCCGCGAGTTATCTAGTAACGCCGGCGTATGTATGACCCCCTCCCTTTTTCGGCTGTACGATGTCATGTACGTTAGTTTGTTACGCTACAGCCGCCCTGTACTTCTCACCCCTCTGAAAACAAATTCTACATTTCTGCAAAGCAACGTACAAGCAAAAATCTCAAGGATCTGCAGTGGCGTGCCAAAGACAACATCCTGGTAGAACGCTGGTAGAATGTCGACACCTGGCAACACTTTCCCGTGGCGCGCATGCGGGTGGCTTCGCGCGCAAATGCGCTTTGTAGCAAGGCAGCAAGGCCTCTCTCAGCACTCAGCTCAGCCGCCGCAGTGCAGCACCTTCTACCGCTCCACTACCAACACCCAACTCCATCTGTAGACTACCCTTGGGTGTTTCCGCCTGCGTAAATTACACCCGGAGGGTATCCCTGCCACAGCTTTAAACTTATTTGCCTTAGTACTGATTTCACAAAAATAAAGAACGCGGGCTCACATCTACACGGATGGGTCCATGCCAGCCATTTTCAGCCACAGGACAACTTCCACGATCACCGAACCTGCTGCACAGCGTGCTGCTTACGCCTACATCCAACCAGCACGCCAGTGGGCAAACTTCACGGCCTCTCTGGTGGCAGGTCAGTGTCTAACATTTTACCCGAAATACCACCTTTTTCGACATCATATGACTTGCACCTACAAGCTCTAAAAACACACCTTCATATAGAACTTCAGTGGCTTTCTTCCCACTGTGATATAATCGGGAAGGTCAAGGTGGGCACCGCGACGTCAATCGACCTAACAGGTCTAGTATTACCTATACCATTCACCAGACAAGACGATTTCACTCTTGCTTTAAATAATTGATTAATACTACGGCACAAAAAAACAAGAACGTAGAAGAAACAAGATACGTATACAAACAACACAGTGCCGACGCGTTTCTTCTTCGTCTCTGTTTTTTTTGCGCCGTAGTTCCTAAAGCATAATGTACCGGCTCTCCCATATAAAGCGTTTGTTTTGCTTCAAAGGTTGCCTGGAGCATGTAGTGATGTACGTGGGGTGCTGTGCCCCATAATTACGCTCCATTCACTCCGTACACCTGCACTGATACTTTAGGGTGCCTGATGGACTGAGCAAGCATGACGAAGCGGAGCAAGCATGACGCTTACACGCGGCACTTTCGATTCAAGTTGCGACAGGCCACTTCCCCACTCTGCGCGATTCATGGTGTGCGTGAGGACTTGAACCACGTTCTACATGAATGTGCGCGATATTCACCATCTAGAACGCCCCTCTAGTGTCCTTGGGCCGGCCGCTCTCTGGAAGATTGAAACGAAGGGACGTGAGTCCTAAACGAGCATGACAGGAGACAAAGCTCTATTCACTTTGCTGCGACGAACAGGATTTGATCAATGTATTTAAACAAGTTTATGCAAGCATTCGCCTCAATGTCATCGTACTGATCATCATAACATTCATTCAATTCATTTTTTCTCACACATCTCGCATAGCAAGCTCGGCGCTTTTGTCAAGCTGACGTCGTTAGCCTAATTAAAAACCATTCTCACTCTCTGTCACTCCCTTTCTCTATCTTTTTAGCCCAGAATCGTACCCTTTCAATTCTAATAAAAGCGTTAAACTCAGTAGCGTCAAAGCGTCAAACTCAGGAAATAAACCTTTAACAACTAAAATTACGGATTTTCGTCTCAGTTGTGTACAAATCGCGAAGCACGTTGAAGCTCAAGCATCTCAGTGCAACCGCGACGACTTGCCAAAGAATTTAGCCAGGTGTACATTATTGCGCGATGCATAAAGCTTCGAGTGTTCTGTTGCACAATGAGTACTCAATAACATATTTTTCAGGCACCACGTCTGCTGATAGAGTCCCTGGGCCGCGAACAGAGAGTTTCGTGAGTGGGGTATATGTATATATGTTCATGGTTAAAGACGACCGCAGCTTCTGCAATCCACAGAACAGCAGCAAGGAATCGCATTAAATTTATACTTCTGAACTGTTGTCACCCTCACACTAATGTTACCTAAGGGCGTTGTCATTCGAAAATCTTATTATGGTCAAGATTACCTCCGATTTTTCGGAACCACTTGGACAACTTAGCGGATATAAGACTGTCCAAGATTCACAGTGTAGCATTTTTATTTGTGTGTAGAAGGTGCACACGTATAATGTAGTAGTTGATTTTTTTAGTGCTTCATGGCACATGCTGGAGTGTGAATGAAAAGCAACTCAACTTATTTTGAAGCCTTGAAAACGAACACGTGTTAAACAATAAATTCGTTTTTACGTACTGTTTCTAGTCGGCTGTGAAGGCGGGCTTTTTAATTCCAGTTTCAGTGTTAGGCGTAAGGACAGAGTGCTTGGTCCTTCCAATGAAGCTATGCCGACTTGAAGCGACAAGCTGCCTAAAATTAAAAGAAAAGTTAGCTTTTGACATTGTTGGACTAATGCCATTAACAGCACTTGTTCCTAACATTTTCAACGAAATTGGCACAGGAACATTTCCGAAGATTGCTAAGCGATATTTTAAAACAATGAAGCACCGCACCTTGTCCTAAATGTGGGCTGTATTTTAGGGACTGCATATGTAGGTATAATGACCCTGAAGATGGAGTTCATGAAAGAGCGCCGTGGTGAAAGCGCTGGCCGGGCAGGACGTTGGCACATGACGACTGAACTGCTGGGCGATGTAAATGGCGATCGGGTGAAAAAATACATGACAGACGAGTTGCATGTAGAGTGTGTCGCGTCCGTCTTATACATCTACGTCTGGCACTTAGCCAGTCTCACAAGTCAATGTTGTGTGAACTAGTCCAGCAACACCGTTAAGGCAGTTCAGACAATGACCGCAGGTCATACTACGAACATGAAAGAAAAATAACAGGCGCTTAGAAACAAATATTCGACTGCGTATGAGAGTGAAATATTCTCCTGCACAGTACCCCGTCGGGTTTAAGGGACCTCCACATTTTAACCTTCTCCAGTGAATCCAGTGCTGCGTCGTCACTTCACAGCAACCACTTAGTTTCGCGCTAAAACAATCGCCCTTTTTGCTGGAAGGCGTTCATCAACAGTTCAGAGTGGTCTTGATATAGTCATGGCCTGGTTCTATAGCTTTTTTAGAACGCTTCGCCCCAACGCTCAAAACTCGCTGTAAATTTGGCATAGCGACAAAGCTTAACATGACAAAGTGTACCAATGAGTGGTAGTACGCCAGGTGCTGGCCTCTGTACTTGTGTGGGCTTGCAAGCATGCATTACCTGCACTTTCTCCGCTCTGCGGAAGTTTACCACGATCACCCGTAAACTCGACGATGTTCTTCACAAAGCTGGAGCGTCGTCTACTCTTGTTTGACTGTCGTAGACTACGGCATATTCGACTTTCATGTTTCAAGTAACCCATTGGTTTTTTGAGGGAAAACACTTTACCCTGGCGGGCTTTAACACTGTGGAAACATTTTTGGCATACGAATCCATTATCTTTACTAGAGGGCAATCCAGTACAGTCCGAAGCTATAACTTTAGCATTGGCTGCTCGGGCACTAACATGTGTGTCGGTTAGGAATTTCCCATACGCTTTATAAAAAGCACAATAAGCAGTATTTCTCATCGCTTTGTGGTGTTATCTTCTAATTCTAGGTATAAAGATGCGTTTGTAGTTATAAGCCCAACGATGTGGATACAAAAATTTCCGGGAGGAATAACTTCCCACGAGCAGGAAATCTCAGGTGCAATTCGTCAGGGCGTTGTCTAAGTGCGGAAACGACTTCCGCTCGATTATTCATAGCAGTCCTTCCTGCCATGTTCAGGGAATGTCTGATCTTTGGCGTTTGCCCGGGAAACGACCGCTATGTCGTTACTAGGGGTCAGTGACTTTGTCTTTCACTGAACGGTACCACTTTTATCTGGGTGCGTGCGCGTCCGTTTTCCTTTGCTTTTTTAATAGTCACTGCATTGTTTGAACATTTATAGTTTTTATAGCATGCTTAGTCCCAATGCCTAAATGCCCCGTAAATTGGTGACAACGACAACGTTAGACATAAAAAAAAGGCAGTGATTGAATTCTACTACGCAAGATGCTTGCTTGTGTAAAACAAAAACTAGGAAGCAGCGGAAAGTCAATTTAAAGCCACACCTGCGCCAATGTACGTTAAATTGTTTACCATCCCAACCTAAAGAAAGTTGAGGGAGGGTCGAAAGCTTTCTAACATCATAACGGCGTCAAAAGTACGTCAAAACCTTTGCTAAAAGTGCGACCAAGCTTCGACGAAAGTGCGTCCAATCGATTGTCAAATCTCCAAAGACCGAAATCGTGAACACAGAACGAATCCATGCGACGATTTTTCACACACTAAGTAAGCGCATCTACGAACGGCGATCTAAATGTATACGGATACATGGTTTATGAGATATTAGTATACTATTGTGCTCCTTCTTCGGGATCGGTGCGTGTATTGTCTTATCTGGAACCGTTCCTTTTTCTTCGCGATGTTCAAATAACGATTTGACACAGTGGAAGCACGGTTTCACGCACGCGATGTGTGTCCAGAGATCTTATCAGACGTTTTAGGTCGACCAACTGGTCTATAGGGGAATGCAATAGCTTTTTTACAGGACGCCATCGGTCCAACAAAGGAACCTTTCGCTTTTGAAAAAGGGGGCATATTTACCTGTTTTCAAACGGTTGTCCAGCGAAGGTGTTCATAATGTGATTGTTGAAACATGCAAATTCTCGGCCTCAAATCACGGTAACCGTCACGGGCTTATCAGCGACATTATTACTTCAAACCCTTGGTATGAGAAGAGACAACGTCTCCCCTCTATCTACATAATGCTGCATCATTCGCAAGTGTGCATTCGCAAGTCATTAAAAGCAATGGGGCTCATCCCAATCGATCCCATACCGACCAACAGCCAACACCAGCAGAGTACCCATAAAGTTTTTTCGGGGGATGTTTTACAGCACCGGTACGAACATTAAAAAAAGCCTCCTTTCAAACATTAACTTAGTTATGCCCTTATTAATTTTTATCTTCCTTTCACATTTCTATATATCAATGGGGTGTGTAATAGTATTAGTGTAAATAGTACCAAATACCCCTCTCTTGGCCTTGACGCTGACCGACGCACACCACAGGGAGCGTCACTATCTCCGCTTCGGTTCAAAATTGCTCTCATCGCCACTTTGCCGCGATTGTGGATCCAGCACACTATGTCATATAGCGGGTGGGTGTCGCGGTTTACCCCTTTCCCCCCCCCCCCCCCTCATTCGTTCAGTACATCCGAGCACTCTCACCGTCTAACGGCAAATGGTGGAGTGAACGTGAGCAGCAGTGAGGAGCAATGAAGTCCTGTACTACGAGAGCCCCTCCTCCCGAAGACAACACTTTAGTGAACTAGCAATAAAGATGATTATTTTCTCTCATCCGTGTCCTCACGAACCTCATACGTTCTAATCTCCTAAGTAGAGGATACTTTTCATTTAATTTAATTGCATTTATTTCCACCTGAAACACCAGGGCATTGCATAAGAGGGGGGCTCTAAACCGAAGTATAAGCACAAACAAGAATAAAAAAAGACAGAAGAAATTACAAGATGACCGAGGTAAAGCACAACTCGAAGGAGGGCACTGCGTTACATATATTTGAATGACGAGTTGAATTACAAAAATATTGGTAAGGAAGTAATTTGACCGTTTAGTTTTCACCAAATCATTTTCGAGTATTACAAGAGGCTAAATCATCCTGCAGTGAATTCCTCTTTGTTATTTCGTGAAGAAACAAGGAAGTGTTCATTGATGACCTACGGCAGTTGATTTGAGCAATCGGATGATTCTGATTCGAGCGGGAGGACGTTTGTCGCGGCGACTTCAAAGCGTGTCTTGTTTCAGGACGGTAGTAAAAGGCGTAAAGATGGCGCAGGACACGGATAACGCGACGAAGTGCAAGCTTGCGAATGCCCAAGTATTGTTTGAGTGATGTGACCCTTACTTCATTCTAGTACCGTGACGTGATAAAACAGGTTACACGATTTTCAACCGATTCCAAATTATTACAAAGAAATCATTAAGGCATGTTTCATAGAGATGATGCCTATTCCAGCTTTCGGCGAAGGAAGGTTAGGTATGCTAGTTTTTTAATGTCCGAAGAGGCGGACTTACAATTTCGGCTCAAGAAACAATGTGTGCGGCAAGCGTCTCAGCACATGAATTAGGTATATGGGGAACCCATGATAGAGATTACGTAATTTTCCCACCAAGGTGTTAGTACATTGTAGTCCTATCGACCGGGACTGACATAATCTTATAGGAATGCTCGATCAGGTTGTGTTTCCTTCTAAAAACCCTGCTAAAAAAGGATAAATGCTACGTCACCCGCTCTTCAGTGGAGGAGGGAAGATAAATGCAGCTTCTTTTTCTTTCTGTTGACTAGCACAAACCCGAAGGATTCCGGGAAAGTCACACTAACAGCTTCGCTATATAAAGCAATTCCTGGAAGCCTTATCTAAGTGACCAGGACTTTCGCCTGAGATGGAGCGCAAGCCTGCGTAGTTGCCGCCTTGAAAAGAAAGCTCTGTGCGTCGGCCTTGTTGAGATACGTATCCTGAGTAAACGAAATATCTATGTCAACAAAACAAAACAGCAGATATGATTCCGGGAGTGGCTAGCGCAATCACACATCCTAAAACACGAGTTTGTCCATTTGACAGGAAGATAATGCATTCAGAGTGGCATTCCAGCAGCAGTGTAATTGATATCAGCAATGACCTCTTCTACCCTATTAAGGCCAAACGGCCATAACAGTCGACAACTTTGCACCAACGTAACGCACTGTGGCCTTTGTTGCTGGGTAAGGCTCTTAAAACAACAGCAAGTGAACAAACAACTGCTAAGGATCAGAGGCATGGCAGCAGTGGTCCATTTCCGTGACCTCGATAACTGTAGTTGGTCAAAACACCATAGCATACACGCGAAATGCAAGAAAGACTTCTTGTCTTTAATAGAGCACAGCAACGCTAGTGGACTTTTCCCTGCGGTCGAAGACAAACAGTGTGAAGGCTTAGTCTTTTTGCACTCATACGGCAGTTCGCAGCGGCTACGCCCAGGGGCCTTCACTCCGATTGATTGATTCTAGGGTTTAACGCGCCGACGCAACGTAGGCGATGATGCGCGCCGTAGTGGAGGGGTCCGGATTAATTTTGACCACCTGGGGATCTTTAACGTGCGCCGAAATCGCGTGCACACGGGCGTTTTTGCTTTTCGCCTCCATCAAAAAAGCGGCCGCCGCGGCCGGGAATTGAACCCGCGACCTCGTGCTCAGCAGCGCAACGCCTTAGCCACTGAGCCACCGCGGCGGGTTTCACTTCGAAGCTAACAGTTACGTCATTAGGAGAAAAAAACTAACTGTTGAACTGCGTCATCACGCAACCATATTCTCACTGGAAATGCGGCCTCCCACACTATGAGCGAGCGTACAAGGCTCCAGAGATAACAGCACAATACAGGTCGCCCTATATGCCAGATATGTGTCGTGTATCCAGATACGACAAGCAATATGTTTCATTCTCAAGAGGCCATGGTTCCAGCTTATATAGCTGACAGTATTTGTCACGTACGGGATTGGGCTTTCCGCATTACTATCAGACAAGTGCAGTCGTCCCCGTTAAGCACGTCCGTGCTAAAGAATGCTCCTGAATACTCGGGTGCGCACCTAATCTAACGTATTGTCTGCCATTGAGCAAACAATTCACTTGGCCTGCAGTCCTCACGTTCCCTCCCAATACAAATGGCGGTGGTTCCAAAAACTGCTTTGTCGTTTGGTACGCAGTACTTTGCAACTGGTACACGCCTGAACTGCATTACAGAGAAAATTTATGAATATGCAATATGTTCTCAGATTGGAAAGTGCTTGTTCAAACGAAATAAGCTTTGATTAAAGGAGCAAATGTGAATTCAATGAATGGTTGTGATGAAATCCTTAGGCAAGAGCTATAGTATTATGAAATTGTAAGAAAATTTCAATGTCAGGTATTTGATCGCATGCAGGAGAAGAAATTTATAGAAAAAGCTCGCTTCAACCTGCCTCTGTGCATTCAGAAGCATCCATCAGAGTCCAACTACCAAGGGAGTGCAACATAGAACATTGCTAAGACATTAAATTTGTCCGGAAGACAATGATGCTTCAGTTGAGCCACTTTGAGCAAGAAAACACAAATTCATTGTACAAAAAAACTGTGGTTGATTCCTCTGTCATAAGAATCAGCAAAACACAAAAGTGAATTGTGCAGCGAAATCTGCAGCTGAGCATGATTTTCGGGTCGGCGGCAGTCTTCTGAGTGTGCTTGGCGAGCGACGCCCTGCTCGCGGGTCGCTTCGGCAAAGGTGTACTGGCGTCATTTCCGTGACGGATATGACGTCAGTGAAATTTTGGGATATCGCGGCATCAGACACTTTCGTGTTAAAATATAAAGCCCGAAAACGAACAACCCTAATATAACGTACTCTTTAGTACTAATGGTTGCTTCCCCGCAAGAACACCTGTGTGAAGGGGCGCACCCTTTACAAGCCGCTGGCTTCGTTGCACAGGCGTCCCTTTCGCGACGTATATGACGTCAGCGAAATCTTCGTGTATCCCGGAATAAAACCCTCTCGTGTTAAAGCTTCACTCCACTGGAATAAGGGCACAGGCGTTTTTCAAAAACAAAGTGAGCTTGACGCATTCCAATGTGGCGTTTATTTTTGCACTCCCACTGACGGCTTCACCAAGCAACGCCTGGATGTATTCACTAGTGCGTATAGCCACGTGATATTTGGTTTCTGATCGTCTATGCAATGACTTTGACGCCCGTCTCTCTGGAACAACTGCTGGAGGAGCCCGCAAAACGCTTTTCGTGTCCGCTGCATGAGGCTCGCACTGCATTCGCCGGATGACTTTTAGTTGTTCGCGCAGGCACGCGGGACCAGGTTGTTCAACCTGGCCAAAGCTAGCTATCCTGTCCATTATGTATGACCCAATGAGCCGAGATGATTTGACCAGAACTGCGTCGCGTCTGCCACAAAGCTGCCGCGGTATGAACAATTAAATTTATTTTGCTAGGAAGGGGAAGCAAGTTTACTTTAACGACGCGAGAAATTGAAACGACGGGCAGTGTTTTACCAAAACCACACATTTGATTGAAAGCTTTTACAAGTTTTCATAATTCTGTGCAATACGATGTTGCCAGCAGGTATAGACACATATCCCTCATCACAATTTTTCCGCAAAGTGTGGTTCATTCAAGTGACGTCTTAGGGTACATATCTTCGAAAAATGAAATTTAAAGCTTTGCCGCCCCCCAAAAAACGACCTTGCTGGATAAATAAATATATTTCTTTTTTTTTCAATGTACACACCTGCAAAACCTGGAAACCCATGTAAAAAATTGTCAAAATTGTTTAGCGCTACTAAGCTGTGCTGTCAAAGCGAAGAATTGGAACTGGATCAACAATGATCCAAACTTATAATTGTTCTCTAGTAAAATTTTCCTTTTCTTTGTTGGAAGCACAAATGTTATAACAGTGTCGCCGCAATGCGGCTATTGCAATTTTTCTTGTTTGAACACTTCCCGTTTAAACAAAATAAAATAAAACAACGGCAAAAAATTTTCTGTAACCTCCAGTTTTTATTGTCCCCGCTATCTGCATGATAAAGAGAGAATGCACTCCTTCCTGACGGACATGTTTTAATGCTCGCTCGTCTGCCATTTGCACCGTTATTTCCAGCTAGAAGCATTTGTACCTTGCTGGGCAATCGTCTCGTTTATCTCGGAATAGAGAGATTCCGTCTAAAAAAAGGAACGGTGCCGAGGGAATTACACTTAAACAAGCGGAGAGTTCCGGCATGTCCCGAGAACGAAAGTAACGATGTCCGTTTGCGTTATCGACCGGAAATCCTTTTGCGCAGTTCAACCACATCCCGCCAAATTTCACCTGAGAATTCCTGCTGGGGGAAAGTGTGTTGCTCCCGGAAATTGTTTCGCCCATTCTATACATGGTAGACAACTTTCTAAGTCACATTTATATCCCGAGTTTCAAGCAAACCCTGCAGAACAAAAGCATATACACTATACGGATCCTTTGTAAAACAGACAACAGGTCCCTCAACGATACATATGCTAGGGCGGTTCACTCTAAGCCCAAGTTAAACCTCCCGGCTGCACCGCATTCTTCTCTAATAAAGACCGTGAATGCATCTTCTGCACTCTAATCGGCAGCGTTACAGCACGCCGGTCTGAATTGTATTTTCCTGAAAAGGCCAATTGGTTGCTCAAACACAAAAAATGCGACCAAAACGGTAGCCAAGGAAAGTAAACCGTAAATGAGGGGACAGAAAGATTTCGCGTGCTCGGTGAGTGAAATAAGGCTGAGTGTGAAGATGGGTGATTGTTGCGAAATTTCGAATAAGGCGGAGAAACTACTAGTACTATACTTTAGTAAGGCACTTGCGGAGTACTAATTTACAGTGTGTTTTTATTAGTAGGGCGAAACGTTTCAAAAAAGCTGTAATGGTTCATACTTGGCACAGTGACTTGAAGACGACCACACGAAAACGCAGGCGCGCAGTGTGGCTGATGGGCGGTCGTTCACGAAACGAAGTCGTTGATTCGAATTGACGGCGTAGCAGTTGTAAACGCATAAAAAATAAAGGAAGCTCATACTAGCGCAAGTCAGCCATTAGAAGTTACGACCGAGGCAGTATTTCCAACGCTGCCTGGAAAATTCTCGCAAATGCGGAAGTGACCGCCGAAGAGGTAACGTTTATTTGGGTTCCAGCCCATCGGGAACGAAAAGCCGCATGCGGCCACCTGAGATCTTACTTTCCAGACGATTGCCGAAGATGCCCTAGACCCGTTTCTACAACTATACCCGAGGGTAGAGGAACTTGGAAATTTTCAGGAAAAAGAAAGAAAGTGAGTGGAGAAAAAATGCCCGCCAGGTGGGATCCGAAGGTAGTTGGTTCGGATCCCACCTGGCGGGCAGTTTTTCTCCACTTTCTTTCTTTCAAATTCTTTATCTGTTTCAATGACCTACCACATCCTCCCCGTTGCTTTCCGAGGTTTAATTGACTACCAACTCTTATTTCTGTCTTATTTCAACGAGCCCCTCATTTCCTATTCTGATGCGCTATATATATATATATATATATAGGTACGCAGTCGCTTTTTCAGAGGGCCACCAAAGCTGATCTAGCATTCTCGATATGGCTGTACTTCACCCTTTCTTTGTCGTCAGCAGTGGCAACAGCCTTGTTTGTATACCGCCGCATACAGAGATGGCGACTAAAAATGAAAGGTGCCGGATGGATTCCGCTTAACAGTGGAAGAGTTCTGGCACGTCCCTGAAACAAAAGCAACGCTGTCAGGTTGCTTTATGAAGCGGAAATCCTTTTGTTCACTTCCAGAACTCCCCGCCGAAGTGCACCTGAGAATTCCTGCTCGGGGAAAGTTTATTCCTCCCGGAAATCGCTGTGCCCTCTTTATGTGCGCCAAAAAGCTTTCAAACACGCATTTACGTTGAGAATTCAAAGCTACCTCCACAAAACAAAAAGACCTACCGTTTATTGCATTTTTTGTAAACTATTAATGTGTCCGTGAACTATACACTACTAGTGCCATAGCACCCAATTATCGAGCTAAGGCTTTAGGCTGGACTGTATGTACATAATTCCCCTGTTGTAAAGCTCACGAATGCATCTGTCAAATTTTCTCGACCTCATTACAGGGGCCATGATGACAAAATACGGCTTTGTTTGTGCATATAACCACCTTGTTCACTTTACTTTGTTTACTCTACTTTGTGTCACTTTTTTGATCATATTACCTTCTGCACTTTAATTTGTTGACTTTCGTTTGTTAACTTCGTTTATGTAACAAGCTATTTGTAACTCACTCAACTCAATTCCAGCCTTAAAGGACTGTTTTAAGCAAAAAAAATGAAAATGTTGAAAAACTTTCAAATTTCTCGAGAAGACGTCTTTAGTGACATAGTACGATGGAGTAGAGTGGATAATGCTTATCTAAGCAAACGTGAGGTACCGATGCTGATAAGTTGAATATCAAGAACAGACCGATCAGTGCATCATCTACGTGTTAGCATTCAAGTGAAAGGATCAAACGGAATCAGTCGGGCCACCGCAACCACACAGTCATGTTTCTTTGGTGTGGTTTCGGTCGGCGGCCAACAATCACGCAAACAAATCCTCCGTGTGGTTTCGTAAGTACCCCCGGAAAAGTGGCTGGAGAGTAGCCACTGTTTCATCTGTTCTCCTCAATGTTCCGAATAATTAGTTAAATTTCGTGTTAAAATAACACAATTTTTTCGGGTTCAAAGCAGTGTTTTCAATGACCTAACGTAAGTGCTGTCTGCGTGGTGTCTTTGAAGCCCGCCGAGTTAACGTGCTTTTAGGGGCGTAGCTCCTAACGCCATGGGTCTGTCCATCCATTGTGTCTCGTGGTACGTGACCGCCGCATGCTTTCGGAAATGTCGCAAAGTGGGCCGCGTTGCACGCGCAAGAACCGGCTGCAACCGGCAGCGCAAACTCGGCACCGGGAGCGCGAGCTTGTCTGTGTTCGCCAACGGAGGCGCGAGCGCACGTGCACTGCGAGGGGGAGATCACGCAAGAGATCACGCCACGAACGCAGGCAGTCGTTCTCGGAGATCGAACGAGACGCAAGGACCTTTGCTCGTTTCCTCTCGTCTTGTTCGGGCACAAGTTCGCCCTAAATAAAAGTTCTTTCTTTACCGTTGTGTCCCATCCTACGTGACAAATTGTGGTGGAGGTGCGGGGTAGTCCTCGATGGCGCGGGGTCTTTCACCAGGTCTGGGCCTGGGAGCCTTGACTCCGAAAATAAAAGTTGATTTGTACAATGTACGCACACAGTCTTACGTCTTTCTTAATGATGTAATGGGCGAACTTTCACGGGAGAGTTACGGTTACCGATGATCTCCCCCTCTCGAGCTTCGCCCCACTTATCATCATTCATTCCGTGGATATGGCGTGATTTTTTCCCAAAGGACTGATGGGTTGCCTGAAACAAGGCAATTGCAACAAACAGGAGTTTACGACAAGTTAAATCGCTAAACTAGCATAAACATTTCCCATCCTTCCCTAAAGAAAGGCGAGAGAACCGCGCAAGCTAAAAATGGCAGCATCTCCGCTCCGTGGATGATGGCGAGGGTGCGGAGTATACCGGGACTGGAAATGACATCCAAGTTGCGCCCCGAGTGACATCCGATTTGCGCCCCGACCGTCATTCGATTCGAACCGTGAGTTGCGCCTTGATTATTCCCTAACTGAAATTGCAGCTCACGGCTCAACTCGAATTTCGCTTGATTTTCGTTGATGGTGGTGTGCGCACGGATGGACGCGGACGGACATTGGGAGGTCTTGAGTTATTTCGCACCGTTACAGGAGAGGGAGTAAGCCGTTCGACTCTCGGGTACTAACCCACGGTCGTAGCCTAATGGGTAAGACGACTGACACCAACTTTGTCTGGTTTTCCAGGTACAGGCTCGAATACAGTTGTAAATGCTATGCGCACGGACACGGACGGACATTGTGCGGTCCTACGGTCTGCGTATCTGAAAGTGCGTTCAACCTTCGCTGAAACTGCGTCCAATCGATCCACAAACGTTCAAAGACCCAAGTCGCAAATGAAGAAGGAACCCATGTGATGATTTTTCGCGCACTAAACAAACACATCTACGAAATTTCTAAATGTACACTGATACGTGGTTTAGGATATAAGGCATGTGTACTCCTCGTTCATAATCGATGCGTGTATTGTCTTTTACAGAACCGTTCTTTTTCGCGATTTCCAAGTAGCTGTTTCAGCACAATAAAAGCCCGGTTTCACGCAGGCGCCGTGTCCTCAGAGATCTTGTTAGACCTTTCCGCTTGACCAACTAGTCTATGGGGAATGCATTATTTTTTCGCCAGAACACCATCAGTACCACTAAGAAAGCTTTCGCTTTAAAAAGTGTTCACTCCCTAGGTGCTTAAAATAACGATAAGCCTTTGCAAGAGGAATGGTGGAAAGGATGGGTCGTGGTAACGTAGTTCTTCGCGAAGCTTTGTAAGTATGTATACCGGTTCGCGAACAGGCGTGCGCCTTTTTGATCGTGATTGTGGAAAGTAAGGTGTGTAGAACGGTCGCTGCCGTATTCAGGCTTACCAAACAGGCGTCAATAAGGGTGTCAAAAATTCTTCTTTAATATGGTGCCCAGACCTAAATATGGTCGCATGCAGCTGAGGGCCCGCCCGCCGAGCAACATCAAGCTACTCTCGAACCCCCTCTATATGGCTTTCAAGTTCTGGGGATGTGGTAACGACGTGTTCTTGAAGTTCGGTAAAACATGATTCATCATGAGCTGAAATGCGGCAAAACATTGCAAAAACCACAATGCATCACTTCAAATCAATCAATCAATGAAGCAATCAATAAAGTAATGTCAATTTCGTCTGAAAAAATAAATGATGGTTATATACAGAAGCAGGTTCCAAGATCACAGATTGTAACGGGACTTGGTAAAGTTCATCTGGTGTTTTCAAAGGTACCTTTTTTCGTGGGAGATTATCAACACCAAATTTCATGTAGTCTGGATGGAAGTCAACCACAAAAGGTATTTTGAGCAGCGAAAGGCACTATGTTCCTTTTCAGGTGAGTGCACGATACTTCGAGGGGATGGATACGCGCAATTCTTGGTATCCTTATTTAGACGTCCGTAATGACCACCGTATAACAATCTGATGGTGCAAAGATGGGCAGCTTACGAGGAACATCAGTTGATCCCCGATCTATCGGTGTAATTGTGTTTTTACACGGTATTTTCACAGGGTAACTGCTCTGTTTTCAGATGGTATTTTTGTTACGCTAACCAACACCCATCTGTTTGGCGACACGTGTGCGACGTCGGGACGAATGCACCGTGTGTCCTCGATTCTCAATAAAAGAGTGGCAAGTGTCAGCTCACGCACGAAGTAATTATGCTGCAGAACTAGATATGCACTCCCTACAGTGATTCTCATGAGGTCTATTATTCATCAATCCTTGCGGACCCCCTTTGGCACTGGAGAAGAATCAACCTTGGTTTGCTTTGCTAGAAGAGCGCAGTAGCTTCCGCACTCCATCCGGCCCTAATCCTCGTTGAAATAGCACAAAAGGATTGCACAGTGAGCAAGCATTTTGAGCCATATTCCGTGACCTGAAAGCTTTCATTCAGGGTGGAAACATGGCATATTACTTCCCGCCATTTGCTCTGACCGCGTAATGGCACTTTTATATGAGGTGATAGCCTTCTCACTCTAACGGGTTCATGAGCATGTTCCTAAGTCCAGGACTCCAGAACAACGTTGGGAATCGTATGCGCAGGAATTTCAAACTGGCGTTTCTGACGGCATTCCACTTCAAAGCAAAATTAAAAATGACATTATGGCTGCACCTAAAGAGTACTTCACTACAGGGCTTCAACGGCTGGTCTTTTTTTATTTTTTGGCTATTTTGCCACGGGAATGTTTTTTTTATTTCCGCTCTGAACGCTATCGTTTTAGGAATAAGGCCGGATTGCAGTAAAAATAAACGTATCAGCACCTGCCGTCAACGTATCAGCACGTGCCGTCAAGTGAAAGGAAATTGCTCCATGGCAGGCCACATGTGAAGTGAAACTGCACTGTGGTTTATGGGTACCTCTTGAGCAAGCCATTCTTATCTACGCTTCGCAACTACCGCATCCGGAGCATCCGCCATTTTTGAACTAAACTTGTAAGCCGCTGCACCCCAATGCCTGAACTGTATCCGGCACCAAACTGCGCTTCGGCAAAGCCATATCTCCCACCGGCGTTATATACCCCAAAATCTAGTATCGATACCTTGGAAAAAAATATTCTGCAATTATACGCTGAGATGGCATTTCTATTACGCCGAGTTTTACACATGGGATTTTTCACTGGTGTCAATACATAGGTTTCTACAAAAGGAGCATGCCCCCCCCCTCTCTCTCTCTCTCTCTCTCTCTCTCTCTCTCTCTCTCTCTCTCTCTCTCTCTCTCTTCTCGCCGTGTCCGTCTCTCGTGCTTTAGGGTAAATATCTTGAAACACATTACGGCCCAACCACATGAACGCGTAAAACCGACGTACTCCCGCAACGACGTACGCCTGCGGCGGCATACGCCGCTGCCTTTATGCCGGCCGACGACGTCGGAGAGGGCGAGTAACCACCGCCGCAACGCGCGCGTAAACCAATGCGCCGCGCAGTGTGGCTCGACTACTTCGGACTCAGCTTTGTGGCGACCAGTTCAACTACATTTTAACTCAAATAACGCAAATAATGCCTATTCTCACAAATATACGTATATTTAATACAGAAACAACTAAAACAGTTCTTGGGACATAAAAAACGTTAGGGATTAGTATGCATACTTGGCAGGCGCAAAACCCTTCCGCTACATTTGGCGTAAAACTGCCTTGCTCCCATAGTTGCTCGTTGCTTCGCGTGTTTTGTCCGGTTGTTTGGTCACCGTATTTTACAAACTACTTCGTTTTATCGCATAATGAATACAGTCAAACCCGTTTATAGCGAACTGCAATATGCACCGCGATTAGTTCGATATATCCAATAGTTCGATATAACCGAACCCGCCTATAACGAGCTTATTGTTACGAGATCGCAATCCGCAGGAGGCCCCCGCCCCCTCCCCAACTCCGCCATCCGCGTATGCAGAAACGAACACAGTACAGTAGCCATTACCATACCAAAATAATCCATTCATTGCAAGAAATAAAGCTACTTTCCGCCTTAACTGCCCACGTTGCAAAAAAAAACGGTGATTTTTGTTTTCACTTTCGTTTTGGCGGCTTCAACTAGCATAGCATTCTCTACACGAAACATTGTTTGCACCAGTTTGAGTCCGCGTCATAAAAAATCTAAGAAGCATTGGCGGAGCACATCGACTGCCGAAAGCGCTTTATTACACGCGTCGGACGGATTTCACTCGCAACATCATCGGGAACGTTGGCGAGCTAATTCCCACCGTTCACCGATGCTGCTGTCTTGGTCCGGACTCGCTGACTGGGCGGGTTCCGTCGCGAGTCCCGCGCATCGGAAACAGTTACGGAAAGTATTGGGCGTCACGTCGCTCCGTGCGAGGCGCAGTGTCTCATTCGCGGCTCTTGCTCCGTGGTAGCGGCCAATCCACATCCCAATCGCCGCTCGAGATCATGCATTTCGGCGGGCATTCTAGGCGCCCAGAGTTCGATATATCGGATGTAAACTTCGTTATAAGGAATATGTTTCCCATGTATTTCCCTAACTGAAATATTTTTGTTCGGTATATATCATAATTCGCTCTATCCGGGTTCGTTATAGCCGGGTTTGACTGTAGTGAACTTAGCCTATTTATCAATTCACTGTCTTGTTATGCGACCTGACCGCCGATAACATCACCGGCAGAGGTGTACGTCAACATCGTACGTCCGAAAGTTTGCGTCGATGTCTGGCGCGCTCTGACTTGGGCGTAACAAGCGCGTACCAATGCATTCCGCGTACGCCTGAGTACGCCGGTTTCTTACGCGCTTACGCCGGTTTACGTCGTTGCGCGAGTACGTCGGTTTTACGCGTGCGTGTGGTTGGGCCTTTATACGGCGATTGGGCCGTGAAGAGGACTCTATCGTTACGCGGACTTTCACTCACTTGCTACAATTTTTGACTTTGCCACAGTTTTAACACGAATGACATGAAGCCGGCGCTCCTACTCCCTTTCAGGAGCATCAAAAAGCCTCCGTGAAGCGGAAGCTCCATGTTTGACTTCCATGATAAAACTGTAGTCCTACCAATCTTCATTAAGTTAAATAACCGAGAGGTATGCTAAATTGCGAAGTTTAAATAATGGTATTTTGTTTATTGTCTTCGTTTGGATTCTACTCCAGGCGAGTGTTTTCGGTCATGTATTCCTTTCGCTTGCTATCCAACTACGTTCACTCAATGGAGTTGGAGCAATACTTTACGCACTGGAAGCATTATTTAATGTATTTTATAATCACGCTGGGCTCCCATTGTACTTGACCACAATGGGTTCTAGGGAGATTCTCGCCTTATGTGCCGTTAGCGGCGACAAATATATCCTAAGTATGTTCTAAAGGCGCTACCCACGGGCTGCCCTCCGACCTAGAAAAAAGTAAAATGTTGCAGTAAAGAACACTTATCAAATAGAATAAGAGCCGGGCAGTGCAGTTTCTTTAAAAAAAAAACAGCAACAATGTATATTCAAAGGAGCACTTTGCCCGCTGCCTTCATTGTGCTTAATTTCTTACTGATTAGAACTTTATTTGAATACAGCCAGTATAGGACAGAGAACACACAAGACGCAAGCAGTACTTCTAAATAATTTTAATAGTCGTCATACGAAAAATGGATCGTGAAGAAAAGCCAGAATTAATGATCTCCCTCGCCTAAAGCAAACCGTAATATGTTCTCAAACGTATCCACGTTAATCCTGAAGCCAATAGTTGCCGTGGCTATGATTTACAAATGTAGGGATGAACTCCTGACATGAAAATCTTGTACACATTGAATTTGCTCCTGGCACACTGCTTCTATCATTCGCTCATCAAATGAGCTTCAAGGAACTACTTCAAGGAACTATACTGACAGTACTTCAAGGAACTATACAGCACTTCAAGGAACTATACAGACAACACCTTCCGCTACACCGTTCCTTGTTTTTGGGTGACAATGCCACGGTTTCAGTGCAACGCGTCTTTAAATAATTGTCTGATGTTAACTTTTTAAACCTCATTTCCTATCATGCGTAATCAAAACTGGCCCTATACACCAGCCATCACCATTGCCGTTAATTGATTTTATTGTTATTCTTGCTTTCGTAGCCACTATTTTCTTTTAGATACTTTTGTTTGGCGCTCTTTGCCCCAGCTGGCCTTGCGCAAAAACACTCCAACCATCATCATCATCAAATGTTCTCTACAAGATTTCGCTGCTTCAAATAAAGGATCACCACAGTGTTTACAGTATGTTGTCACATAATCTATATTCTCTCGTAAACATTGTTGTGATTTTTGCAAACAGATGTTGTATCTTAGCCTTTTTGGTGAACATACAGCACCCACGAAATCGGTAATCCATAAACAACAGCTTGCGCCCAATCTGGGCACTTGTATAGCTGTTAAACGATTCAGTTCTTCTGTCCTTTGTTGAGCTGTCTAGCCACGACGCAGCGTTTGAACAGCTTGTCCAGTGCGGAAAGCAAAAACATCAAAGTTCCCTTTCTTCTCGAGTCGAAATTACAGGATTTCCTCTGCCAGTGGATTGTTGTGGAAACTTTGGGCCGATCTGGGTACACACCCTGCATTTGTATGCATCTCTTGCAAGTTATTCTCAGGTTTCTTTAACACAGAATCTGCTCATTGTTGAAAGCGACGATTCATCGCGTACACGGAAGATTTTTAAAGTTAGCATTTGTGCATACGTGCATGCGGCATGGCCTCCACATTAAAATTCCGGGGACAGCATATCATATTGGCAAGAGCGAACAATCCTCACCGATTCGCGGACAGCCTGCCAAAACTACCAGTTTGGCCGCATCTCTCTATCAGCTCTGCTCATCCTCAACAACTGTTCGACGATTCCTCACATCCGTGTAGTCTGGGCTCCTGAACAGGCCGCCATCCCCGGCAATGAAGCGGCTCGCGCCGCAGCTCGCGATTTGATACACCGAGCGCTTGCCTACGGTGGCCAATTCCTACCCTGAAGATCTACCCCTCCCAGTGAGTGGCTGCAGCATACCTCGGCAAAACTGGACGCCACTCACTCCCACTCACTCACTAAGAAATGCATTTTTTCTCACGCACTCACTCACACTCTCACCCACCACTCGCCCTTACCACTCCCACTCACTGGCCCTCACTCTCACTCCTCGCCGTCGCCACTCGCACTCACTCGCGCTCGCGCTCACAACTCGTTTTCACTCTACCACGCGAGTGTGCGCAGCAGACCCTTCATGGGTCATGAAACGGAACAGTATCAGTGCATTACGGCGTCAGAAGTCAACCAAAAGCATATTCCTAAATCTACACGCCCCCAGAGCGTTAATGGCGCTCACCGCGGTAAGCCCCGCAAATCGCGTGAGTAGCGCGAGTGTACTCGTGGGTGATGAACCGGGATCAGCACTCGCGAGTGGAGAGTGGGGCTCACCACTCGCGAGTGGTGAACGGGACTCAAGGCGAGTGAGCTTGGCTCTCCGCGAGTGGCTCGCGCACTCGCGAGTGGTGAGTGGGGCTTGCCGCGAGAAGAGCTCGCACTCACTCGCCCTCGCACTCGCCAGTTCAAAACGATGGCGAGGCTCACTCATTTCTCACTCGTGAGTGATGATGGGGGGGCGGGGGTGTCAGTGCACTCGAGAGGGGACCTGCACACCTATGGGCTGCCCAGAAACCCTTTCCCACTATAGGCAAACTTGCCGAAGCCTCCCACCACCACACTGGCGCCTCTAGACTGAAACATACACTAGAACTGGCTAGAACCTGGCGGCGGCTCGAAACGAATAACTGCAGCATCCCACCCTCATCCAGCTCATCTTCCCCACCCAACAACTTTCCCTCTGTGCTCGCTGTCCCACGCCTGGCGCCTTATACCATATAGTAACGGTGTGCCAACGCACTACAGACCTGCCTCCACTTCCCAACTCCACCTTCGAGCAGTGGAGGGGTTCCCTGGCCAACCCAGACCTGGATACTCAACTCAACATGGTGACCCAAGCAAGGGCAGCCAGCCGAAGCCAAGGAAGCCCGGACTAGGGTTGTCTTTCACGGGGCGAAGCGCATACACCAGTTTCGGCTCAGCCAGATCTCTCTCTCTCTCCTCTTCTTTTCTCTGTCCTCTCTATCTTTCTCTCTCTATCTATCTATCTGTCTGGGCCCACAGGTGCTGTGAAAAGCAATACGAACATTACGCACGTTACGAACATAGCATCGTGCATTTATTGGAATATATGTTGTTCTTTAGAGGTCTTGGCTTTATCACTTGCGTTTAGGAAGGGCACCCAAAATTGAAGAACTGTGTAAAACAGGAATAGCTGCCTCGGATAAACTTTGTAGAAAAATGTGCTTCAATTCTCGCACTTTGTTGCAATTTCTTCCGAAAGCAAACGCCCATCCACCGAACTTCGTTCAAAGTCAATCTAAACCAATACGTCGAGAAATCTCATTAAGACTAGTTTACTTTGACATCATGTGCTACGGCCTGTCGTGTCAGACATTGTCGAATAAATGTCAAGGTACCATTCATACCGTATTTGCACTATTCCCACGGGCCCCCCATTGTAGCGCGCCAGTAGTTATACTCATGAACATCGGAAAATATGGTTTTGCGCCGATTTTACGGCAAAGTTGTAAAAGACATCATAGCCCATATGTAGCAGAAGACATTTTATTTTACGCACGCAAATGTGGCAGGCAAAATCCATTGTGCTTCATAAGCTTGCATTTCCATCTCCTGTGGAATTGAAACTACAGCATGCAGTATTAAAAGTCGATCTGTTTTCAGCCCGATTATAACGCGCACGAAAATGTTAAGGCAAATTTTTACAAAAAAAAGCTGCGCGTTACATTGGTGCTAATACGGTATCTCGAAAGGTCAATAATATATCACTGCACTGCTGAGCTAAAGGGTGTTCTAATGATACCGAGGATGTTATGACAACGTTCGTAAAATCCTTCGTACAATAATGGCTCAGTTGCCTTACGCGCGGAGTCGTTTAAAAATGAAGTGTTAGAGCACGAGGGGTATCCTTATAATACGCGCTGTCGTCGCCGTAGCAAGGCTGTTGCTTCAAAGTTGAAAATTGTGTCTGAAGATCTGTTGTGGACCCTCATAATTCACTGGCTTGCTTTTTGTGGGACGCACTATGACAAAAGGAGGAAAGAAATCACCATCCGAAAAAAAATGATGACAGTTGCGGGTACGGCGAATCCACGAACGGAAAAAAATGTACAGGCTTCTACGCAGTCTTTTTGCGTAAAATGGCGACGCAGGTGTTACAAACATCCCAAGCGCTGAAAAGCATCTTTAGTTTTACTGTGCTGTTGAGGGGATGCTTTTCCTTGTTTACAAAACCTGCGCTGCCCCTATCAGCGCTTTCGAAAAAAGGCACCAGCACAGAAAATATACCGCTAACACACGAACTACAACTTGCCACAGGAAATGTGGCGCCACGGCACATGTACTGTGGAACGAGGCTTCCCGCCTATGTGTTCGCGTTCGTGCGCCAGACTTTTTCCCCAACGTTTAGTTTGCTAAAAATTTTCATGCGATGTGCGTGGTGGCCTAAATCAGTTCATGCGAATAAGGGTGTGGTGTTTCGTTATTTACACTATACCTCGCTTTCACGGCTCTGTGTTTTCTCGATCGAGCTGCGCAGTAGAGAACATGAAACTCTCCATTTGGAACTTTTAGTTTTACGCCATGCGGAGAGGAGAATGATAGAAAAACCTGACGTATCAATTGCCAAAGCTTGCGGTAGCAACTGTCTTTGAAAACGCGTAATGTTAATAACCATGAAGGCAAGTGTGATCAGGCAATGAAGATTTGAAAACGTTACCCCCTCCTGCAATCATGAGTAACCGTTGAGAACGGTGTGCGTTCAGTCTTTCGCCTGTAACTGGTGTAGTCAAGGGTTTGGCGGACGCCCGTCCACTCGGGAGGGTACATTTGAGAGAGGAGGAGGGCACCGACCAAGTAAGGAATATGAAAAAATTTAAAAGACGTTTCTGATCCCGCACGGGAGCCTTATTCAGAATTAATTAATTGCACACCAAAACGGCCTTAAGTTGGCTTTAAAACGTGATGTAGGCAGCGTGCATACGTTGGGTGCAAGGTTCCGCTGTTGCGATTAAGGGTGTTAGGCCTTGTCTGTATTATTAGATATTCGAAATTTGATCTTGCGGCCTAATTCTTCGCCGCAGTAATGATGCGGGGTTTTTCCCAGTTTATTTCATGTCTCATCAGCTCTGCATGTTCGGCAAGGTCATTCGACGCCAGTTTTTTTGTTTTCACATCATAGCAGTGCTGTTTTAGGCGCTTTTGAAAGCAGCGTGTTTATCCTACGTATACATAGTTGCGGTTTGCACAGGGGACCTCGTATATCCCTCCGGGAAATCTTTCTTTAGAAAGCTTAGCCCTTACGTGGGTTATTGTGCGTTGCAGCTTCTACGATGGCACATGTGCCACGTGAACATCATAGCTGCGCAGACCATGAGCCAGAGCTCCGCTTGTGCCAGGGACGTAAGGAATGGCAGCCCATTTCTTTTTACCGGCACTGGGCGTAGTCTGCAGAGCGATCCTTCTTTCCACGGATGAAACCAAGGCGTCATGGTAGCCGCAGCCCGAGAAGTCCTGACGAACACTCTTAATGTCCTTCGCCACGTCTTTGGTCTCCTGCAAACAGTGTGGCTTCGTCGGATCAGAGACGACACCACAGAGCGCTGCTTGTGTGAGGCGGGTTGAACGGATTTGAAGCGGAGATAATGACCAGTGCGGCTGCTATTCCGATATACGTCAAATTCTAGGTCTGATCCAGCGCATTTCACAAGTACGTCTAAAAACGGCAGTTGTCCATTTATTTCCTCCTCAACAGTTAACTGTATAGCCGCATTCATGCGGCTATTCACTGGCTGATGCGGCTATGCTCTGAACGCTGTGCACTGACCTCCTTTGTCCCGGCTGCTAAGATTTTCTTTCGTTATGTAGATGACTGCTTTTGTATCATTCCTCAGTGGCTAAGGCGTTGCGCTGCTGAGCACGACGTCGCCGGTTCGATTCCCGGCCGCGGCGGCCGTTTTTCTGATGGAGGCAAAAAGCAAAAACGCCCGTGTGTACGAGATTTCGGCGCACGTTAAAGATCCCCAGGTGGCCAAAATTAATCCGGAGCCCTCCACTACGGCGCGCCTCATCGCCTGCGTTGCGTCGGCGCGTTAAACCCTACAATCAATCAATCAGCTTTTGTATCTTTCGTAGAGATGTGTTACCTCAGTTTACCACGCACCTAAACTGAATGAATGCGGCTATACAGTTTACTGTTGAAGAGGAGATAAATGGAAAATTGCTGTTTTTAGACGTACATGTCAAATGCGCTGGATCGGACCTCGAATTTGACGTATATCGGGAGAGCAGCCACACTGGTCGTTATCTCCACTTCAAATTCGTTCAACCCGCCTCACACAAGCGCTTTGTGGTATCTTCACTGATCCGACGAAGCCACACTGTTTGTACAAGACCAGAAGACGTAGCGCAGGACATTAACAGAGTTCGTCAGGACCTCTCGGGCTGAGGCTATCCTGACGTCTTTGTTTCATCCGTGGAAAGAAGGATGGAAGGATGGACGAGCCATGATATAAGTAGCCCTATCAAACTTGCAATAACGAAAGTCTTAGCCAAGCAAACAGCCACGCTGTCTGTTCCACGCTCGTATTGTGATGTGGCTGGAATTTCTGAAAGCGCTGGAATCGTCTTATAACAAAATTGCGACTGACTCGTAGCCCTCCATGGTGCCTGCTAAGATGTATTTTCTCATTGCTATGTGGTAGTTTGAGCAATCCAACGTCATTCAAATTATTTCGGGATGGTTTCTACAAAACACGAGTTACAGTAGTTTTCTGTAATCGCAATTCTTTCATAAAAGCCCGTCTATCGACTGCATACGGGAATTTGGAATTTGTTGCCGATCTGCGGTGAACTACGACTGGCCAATAGAATTCGGCGTAATCATGAAGCTGTCTTAGCGACCAAATCAAGTGCCGGTAAAAAGAAATGGGCTGCCATCCCTTACATCCCTGGCACAAGAGAAGCTCTGGCTCGTGTTTTGCACAGCTATCATGTGCACGTGGCACACGTGCCATCGGAGAAGCGGCAATACACACTGACCCACGTAAGGGATAAGCTTCCCAAAGAAAGTTTACCCGGAGTGATATACAGTCTAGCCCACTAATAACAATATGCAATGCCAAGAAAATCCCATCGCTATAACCGATGATTGTTATATGCGGGTTGCTAAATAAGAAGACGGAGCAGAGCTCAAAACATTTTATTTGCAGGCAAGCAAAGTTGTACTGCTACCTATTTGTGGAAAAGAAGCGATACTAGGTCAGCTTTGTCTGCTGCACATGAAGCTGGCGCACATCTTTTTCAAGAGCATCTATAGGTGCTTCACCTAGCTGAGCGAAGGGTCCTTGGTGGAAACGAAGTCCCTGAGAGACTATCATGCGTTGGGCCTCCTGCGAAGGTGCTACCCGAGTAGGCTGTGCAACCGCGTCGTCAGAGTTGTCACTGCCACCGCTGTCCTCAGTACGTATCCGCGCAACGATCGCCTCTTCAGTGAGGCACTCAGACGTTTCCAAAACATTGGCCCTGACGTCTGATCCGCGAGAAAACGGAGGTAGTTGTAGAGGCACCCAATCAAATTCAAAGCAGCAGGCATGGGGACGGGGCCAAAGCGGCGGCATCGGGAGGGGTGTTTGGAAGGAGAACTGTTGCCCTCCTCCTCTCGCTTCCTCGTAATAGGCACAGTTAATTCGTTTTCTGAGGGGTGGAAGGGGTGCGAGGCGCATCGCGGCGCGTGGTGCCGGCGTGGTTGGCGTGGAGAGCCGCGGCACCTCGCATTTTCGGTGCTTGCTGTAACCCTTTTCAATCGTTATATCCGATATTGCGGCACTGGAGCATTGTAATAAGCGGTCTATTTTCCCGTGGAAAGCATACAAAAGCGGACGGTGCCATAGCTGTTTATCGTTATATCCTATATATTGTTATAAACGGTATTGTTATGAGTGGACTCGACTGTACGACGTCCCCTGTCAAACTGCAACTCTGTGTACGTAGGCGAAGCAGGCTGCTTTCAAAAGCGCCTAAAACAGCACTGCTAGGATGTGAAAACGAAAAAAGTGGCGTCGAATGTCCTCGCCGAACATGCAGAGCTGACGAGCCATGAAATGAACTGAGAAAATGCACGCACATCGCTACCGGAAAGAATTTGGCCGCAAGATTAAATTTAGAATATCTATTAATACAGACAACGACTAATAATTAAGCTCGTTTTTGTCCGCAATAAACTCATTGCGAACAAGGCTCCCGTTCAGGAGCCGAAACGTCTTTTAAATTTTCCTTTGTCATCGCGTGGTCGGTGCCCTATTCTTCTCTCAAATATAACTGGGGTCGAGATTATTTTTATCCATGACGAAGTGCCTATTTTTCTACAAAGGACATATTTTTTGTGCCATTGCAGTGAGTTGTCATGATTCAGAATATCCCATCCACGTGCGGTGATTGTTTTCTCTAAAGAAAGCGGAAGCGAGAGACGTCATACATAACCGGATGGATTCTACTTTTTTTCCTCGCCTCATGCCGTCAGCGCACGTGTGATATTGTGAGATCATGTTTACTTCCCCGCGGTGCCCATTTGGAACGGAAAGATAATTTTGAGGCCACGTGTAATCACATACGTGTACCGTGTAGACCTTGCATGACTTGTTGTATATACTCTTATTACTAAGTGGAGATGTGTGGCAATAGGGCCTAAGGCTACTAAACTATCGGAGTCAAGCCGCGGCAGATCATTCCCGGTGACAAGGAGCATACTGTTATTTTCGCGCTGATCAGCTAATTACTGCCCCCCTAACACGGGGCAGCAGAGCTTGTTTATCTGTGATGTGTGTTATTTATTTATTTATTTATTTATTTATTTATTTATTTATTTATTTATTTATTTATTTATTTATTTATTTATTTATTTATTTATTTATTTATTTATTTATTTATTTATTTATTTATTTATGTAGTTGCAAGGAAACAATATAACCACGGGAAAAGGCGACACATAAAAAATTCTTACCGTGAAACAGAAACGTGAGAACCGAAAGTTGAGTTGTTCTCTTACAAGCAATTAAAACACTGAGCAGGTATTTATTGCCCTTACCCAAAACGCTACGAAACATTCTTTCAGAACGCCAAGACTCGTGGGAGGCAAAGCATTCCTACCACTAATATCGTGCGAAAAACGGACCTCTAAAACGCTGTTGCACGGCATTAGGTATCTCAAGTTTGATTATTGAAGTCACGCAGCTTGCACTCAAATGACGGGATAGGAGGTAGCTGTCAGCTCTAAAACCTTGTTTCTGAAAATAGATGCGGGAAAGTGTTTTTAACTCCGTCCGCAGACTGCTATTGGACAGAAAATCTCTCGTAGGTGCTTTTAAACGCTGTGACGCTACATTATGACGATAACAGTTCATGACAAAAACGAGGGGCACGGATTCAAGCGTAAGACTCAAATCATCATGACCAGTATCAGGCGACAAAAATATGAAGGTTGTTTTACTCTTGCCGGAGCGCCCTTACAGTTTGTCCTGAAACAAAACCAGACAAAAAATACAGACGTTACTTGTTTTCAAAGTAACTGGACGAAACAAGCCGACAATGAGGAGCATTTAAAGGCATGCAACTTCAAAGACATGATAGCGCTTCGGGGCAAAGTAAGCGAAGGGGCAGCGTTGTTGCTCTTTTTGCGCGCTGAAATCCACGTGCCACAAAGCGCCGTCCAACAGCGTTGTTCCAGGTTCTAAATGCTGCCTGGTGCGGTATATAACGCTGTCGAATACCGCGGGAGGCTGCACTGGATATGTTCAACCATGCTAGGTGAGACTGCCTGGGACACAAACAGCATTTCCTCGCCAGACAAAGATTTAGCAACACTGGTTGAGTACATTTGCTAAAAACCTCCAAATGATCATACAATCACACTATCGGCCTTCAGGCACTCGATAAGCGTGGCTGCAGATTCTTGGGAGAGGCCTTCGTCCTGTAGTGGACATAACAGGGCTGAAGATAAAAATGACAATAAAAACTGGCCCCGACCAAGAATGTTTGAAATCCAAAAAAGACGTTTCGGCTCCCGTACGGGCGCCTTGTTCACAATAACAAATGATAAAGATAAGGACATGCAGCACATTCCTCACTACCACTTGGTAAAACGCAGAACATGGTGAAGAACCATATAATCTTGCAAGGTGTTAGGGTTATTATAGATAACGCAGTGTTGGAGTAGAGCCGTATTTCACAGTCATGGCTTCGACAATATGATAACGTGAGCTAAGAAAAGCGAAGGCACTAAAACAAGGCCCAGCGAACGTCAAGTGCAGTTTCTAATGTGCTCGACACGAACAATTGGCAAAAACAAGCTTGGAAGTTCAGTTTCGGCGAGAAGCAAAAACGCCCGTCTGTTCGAGATTTCGGCGCATGTTAAAGATCCACAGGTGGTGAAAATTAATCCGGAGCCCTCCAGTACTGCGCGCCTCATGTCCTGTGCAGCGTCGGTACGTTGAACCACATGATCAATGAACTTCAGTTTCCCACCGTGATGGAGCCGTGGCTAGGGCGTTGTGGTGCTGAACGCAAGGACGAGGGTTCGAGGCAGCGGCGTCTGATTTTCTGATGGAGGCGAAAAGCGAGAACGTCCGTGTGTTCGAGATCTCAGCGAACGTTGAAGATCCCTAGGAGGTCAAAGTTAATCCGGAGCCCTCCACTACAGCGTGCAGTGTCGGCGCGTTAAACCTCCACTCAATCTTTAAACTTCAGCTTTGATGTTCTTGAATTTATCGTAGGATAACCTAATGGCAGATAGCTCGAGTAGCCACGGCACGTGAGGAACACTGTCCAATGCTTTTAGAGCTCAAAAAAGGTGCAATAACTTTGATCCGAGCGGTGAAAACAAGACCGTAATGACGAACAATGAGCCCCGACAAATTGATATAAAAATGGAACAGTTATATATGACGTCAATGGTATTACAAAAACAATAAAAAATGTGGATTGAATAGCAATAAGGGAATACTTTATTTACGAGCTTTTTTCCCGGAACACGTCCATCAAATGCAAGAAACGAGCTACGATTGTTCATAATTGTCAATGGTATTACATAATGACGCCAAATATGACGTCAATGGTATTACAAAAGGCTGTGGCTAGCGTTCCGTCCAGACGGAACGATATACAAGTGCTAAAGTTTCGTCCAGACGGAACGGAGCGCTGCGGGTTATCCTTCCGTCCAGACGGAATACAACTGAGAGCTTAGCGTTCCGTCCTGATGGAGCCGGCGTGAAATTTGTGCAGTTCCATCCAGGCGAAAGCTAAAGTGGCTGATTAGACGCTATGCTCAGTCTTCAGATTTGGTGTAGAGGTCGCGCCTCGGATAATTGCACTAATGTACCGGGTTTGATTCACACCGGACATGCTTTAATTTTTTCTGCATGGTTGTGCCAGCGTTTTGTAGCAGCTAACTTCGCGCCCAACTTACAATTGACGCGGTGAGAGCAGTCGGTCTTGATTTTGCAACCGGCCGCTTCCCTACAGCTCACTAGAGCCAAGGCCGGCGTATCCATAGCCAGAGTTCCGATCATCTGTAGTTCATAATGGTGATTACAAATTGACTGTTATTCTGGCTAGTCAATGAGCGGAAGCGGTTCGTTCGGCTGGGTAAATATCAAGAAAGACTGCTGTCGCTGCTTGTTGTGAAGCGGGCGTGGTCGAGGTAGCGGCTTGGCGTTCCGTTTGGCGGAGTTAGAGTTAGTCCGATCGCCTTCCTTGAGTTTTGTTAATTTTTACCCAACCGGTGAAACCGCTTCCGCTAATTGACTAGCCAGAGTCTCATTCGATTAATAATCACTCTCAATGATTACAGATGATCGGCCGTCAAGCGAACCGCCAAGCTCGACCACGCCCGCTTCACAACAAGCAGCGAGAGCAGTCTTTATTGATATTTACCCAGCCGAACGAACCGCTTCCGCTCATTGACTAGCCAGAATAACAGTCAATTTGTAATCACCATTACGAACTACAGATGATCGGAACTCTCGCGATGGAGACGTAGGCCCTGGCTCTAGTGAGCGATAGCGGAGCGGCCGGTTGAGTGCAAAATCAATACCGACTGCTTTCACCGCATCAAATGTAAAGTGGACGCGAAGTTAGCTGTTACAAAACGCTCGTACAACCATGCAAAAAAAAATAATAAAGCATGTCCGCGGGTAATCGAACTCGGTACATTAGTGCAATTATCCGAGGAGCGACCTCTACACCAAATCGGAAGAATGAGCATAGCGTCTAATCGGCACATTTAGCTTTCGCCTGGACGGAACTGCACAAATTTCACGCCGGCTCCGTCTAGACGGAACGCTAAGCTCTCAGTTGTATTCCGTCTGGACGGAAGGAACACCCGCCGAGCTCCGTTCCGTCTGGACGGAACTCTAGCACTTATGTCGTTCCGTCTGGGTGGAATGCTAGCCATAGCCATTACAAAAAGCATGAAGAATGTGCATTGATAGCAATGGGGGAATACTTTATTTACGAGCCTTTTGATCGGAAGAAGTCCAGCAATTGCAAGAAACGAGCTACGATTGTTCCTAATTAGCGATTTATTAACGTTCTCAAATGATCAGCTTAATGGAACTTGTGAAAACGAAAATCTTACCCAAGGAGGCAACCATAAGGCTTTCTCTTCCACGCCCGTATTGTGATATGGTTGGAATTGCTGGGAGCGGTGGCATCGTGTTATTTGTAACAAAATTGCGACTGACTCGCAGCTCTCAATGGTGCCTGCTGAGATAGATTTTCTTACGGTTATGTGGTAGTTTGAGCAATCCAACGTCTTACAAATTATTTAGGGTCGGTTTCTTCAAAACATGAGTTACAAGAGTTTTCTGTAATCGTCGTTCTTTCATAAAAGTTCATATATCGACTGCTAACGGAAATTTAGAATTGTTTGCCGCTCTACGGTGAAGTGATAGAGGCAAACAAAATTCGGCGTAATCATGGAGTCGTCTTAGCGACCAAATCAAGTGTAATTTTCTCATGTATACTAGATTGAGACCTAGGGAAGTTTATAGAGATAGTTTGCTTTGCGTAAAACGTATTGTGTGGGCGGATTACTTCATGAAGAAATCAGGATGGGTCACTCATTACAGGGTTCGCCGTAAGGTTGTCTTAGAAAAAAATGCCCGCGTATCTGCTCCTTTCGTTGAAAATATCGCCCAAAGACGATAGTCGACTTCCGCCCCTGCCAAGTAAAAGCCTCTCTTCTCTTTCCCGCCCACCTATCATGGTGTTCCTTTTCCATCTCGTTCCTCCCAAGATAACACGCTAGAGGTTTGCTCAAGTACGTTTAAATTTACCGCGTTCTACTGCTCCAAGTCTGGTGCCTCGATGCCAGCGCTGCCGTACGGCGGAGACGCGCGTGAATTGAGGCAGCCTTCTACTACGTTTATAGAACCACGACGCCCTACTGCACGAGCGTTCCAAACACAACGTGGATCCCATTTAGTGGAACGTTTTGTTGCTATTGCCGTTTGATTTCTTAAAGGCGGTAGGTAGGTAAAGGCCAGGAGGTAGCGCTGGCGACAGCAGGCGACGGTTTTCTGCCGTTGATGTAGTATTTGATTTGCCATCGCAGAAACCAAGCATCCGTAAATTTTTTAATAAAGGAACAGTGTAAGTATCACCTATGTGTTCAGTTTCTGCCTTATATTTGTGTGATGTCTTGTTCTTGTTCAACAATATTGACAAGTATGAACACTGGCACCGTACTTAGACGTTTAGAGTTGGCTGTAAGTATATAAGACTATCGCGCAGAATTTATTTTACTTTTTCCTCGTGCCTGAATCGAGTCACATACATACATACACACATACAGACAGACAGACCAAAATTTCTGCGTTTTAGTAGCCCAAGAAAGGTTTAAAAAACTTGCTCCAGATCCGGGGTAGCATTTGGTATACACGTTTCGGGGTTGGGCACACAACGTGATATGCCTCAGGAGCACGAGGGAGAGAGTGAAAAGAGCTCGCGCTTGTTTTCGTGTGTGCTTTTTTTTATATCTGTGTTTCTACCACGATCCTTACATATACGTCTCGTTTGTTTCAATACAATTATAGTTGATAGTCTGCACTCGTGTTGCCCCTTTTCTTTTCTTAAGTGTGTGTTTAAACAGTAGAGCTACTTTAATAAGCGCTCGGTTTGTTTATCATTTGCTCATTTGTCTCAGTTCTCATTCTTCATTTGCTCATTTGTCGCAAATGTGTTTGTATATATCAACGCTTTTGTTTTCACTTGCATGCTTGTTCTTGCATCATACCTGTATGAATACCCGCATATCAAGCTTGTGTTTAGGATAAACCAAAAATGTATCATGTTTTAAGTCTGTGTTCAGTGTATGTTATGAAAGTGTATGATGAGTCTTTCTCTCGTTGTTTCCGATGACAACTGTGGGGCAGAAACCGCGTCAAGCTACTTTTGTACCTTTTTGTTTCGCCCTGGAATTTTTTTATGAATGTAAAAAAGAATGCTGAATAAACGAAATTGAAAGCTGTTGTCAGTGGCCGTAAGTTTGCTGTTGCAGGAAAAAATACCAAGAAAATGCCCAGCACTCGTGAGCGCGTGCCTCGCGGTGACCGCCTTCGGTGATCACGGTGACGGCCTTCGCAGTGGTTTTAGCAAGACAGAAAAAAGCTCCAGCGCTGCAGAAGATGAAAAGACACTCTGCTTGGGAGAAGTCATCTCGGCTGCTGCATTCTCTAGAAGCCATTATGGGTAATTGGAGACATGGCTTTGAGTGTGCCACTCCTTCCCGCGACGACTTGCCGATCCCGCCACCGCTTCCTCGAGTCGATGACGAGGAACTGGTGGAAGTCTACTATGTCAGGATGACTTTGCGTCCACCACTCGCAGCGAAGGAGACGACGACCTCTTCGATGCATATGACGACGATTGCTAGCACCGCAACAATGTAAATAAACAATGATACTGAAACTTAACTATGTGTCGGCCAATGCTAACCTACAAAATGCAGCTTCGCCATTCAAGTCTTTCGCGTGAGCGGAAGCTTTTTTTGTGGTTTCTCACTATAAACCAATAACAGCTTGCTTAGATTGTCGTTCTCCTAAAATAACTTGTGATTAGGTTCTTCGTAATTGCACTTAAAATTATGTCTGTCAGGGTATTACAGCATAAACTTAGTATTAAACAGGCCCATATAAGTTAGATTCGTCTTTTGCCTCGCTTTTATGAACAGGTACTACAGTTGTAGCTTCCTATTAGGAGGGTTGCTAATCGCATTGACGGTTTACTGTAGGAAGTCAGCGACCAAGTGAACTCTGCTGGGTTAACGACCACAATAAATCTAAGTGGCCACGGGCTCAATGGCCTCTCAAATTTCTTTTATGGGTTTTTTGGCCATTGTAAGCCGCTGAAAAGCCTTTAATAACCGGAAAAGCAAGTAATGTTGACGTATTTGCGGATACGCTGTAAAGCAGAGCCTTCCGCATTTTCAGCGTGATCTGCTCCATGAGGTCATCTATTAAATGTGTACTATCATGCTGATTACAGTAATATGCGGGGTAGTATAGACAGAGTAAACTGGTCGTTCTTTTGATCCCTTCGCTGGATATGTCTCGGCGTTTGTTCTTTAATACCAGGCGCTTGTATTGCAACAAAATATTTTACTTTTGCTGTGTGTCATATTAATGCAATGTTTTATATTTCTGCATAAAAGCGAATACGACTGGGAGGAAAGAGCCGTAAATTCTTGAAGTAGTCTTAGAGTCAACGTACCAGAAACTTCTCCATGCGTTATTCATACATCTGCCAATTTGAACGTTAAAGCAGTGGCGTTTCCGGATGGGGCTGTGAAGACCAGTGATGTTCCGTACTGGGGAAAAAAATTATCATTTCTAGGTACAACCGTGCACCATTGTGAGCATTTTCCCCGATTCTCCGCAGGTTTCCCAAGAATTCCCAGCAAATTTATCTTCACTCTCTTTTTCCAGCTGACATGGATTCCTGTTCGTTTTGGGGCGTTAACCAGCACTACCTATGCCTACTTTACGTGGTCCCCCGGACGCAGTCGTCGTTAAGAGAATCAGAGTTTCTGAGTGAACTAAATTCCACTACATCGGCCACTCAGCAGCACTATGCATTTCACGTTTTGTAGCAAACAGCATGCTTACTTTGCATGCAAAAGCTGTAAGTTAAAGCTGCCCTTCTGAAAAAGAACGAGACATTGTTGAGTAATTGAGGTAATTTTAGCTGAGCGCAGGGACTGCTGGCGCCACGCAGACTAAAGCGCACTCGAAATACGTTTTGTATATTGCCCACGAGTACGTGCATACACGCTTCTACCCTTTAGTCGCCGCCGCTTCTGGCTTTACTTGCTCTTGCTCATTGAGTATCTTGTACCTCTTGTAGTTCTTGTACTTCTAGCGCTTCATTTTTGTATCATTATTGCACTTCTAGCGCTTCATTTCCTATGCTGAAGAGGGCACTTTCGGCATCTTATTCCTCATTACTTTAGATTCATTCATTCATTCATTCTGTGAATGTTAACATGCACACTAATAACTCTATTTCTACTGTTGGCCCATATTACGTTACTCCTACCCTTATTACGTTTCTGTAGCGCCGCTTTGAAAGTTTTTTAACATTTTTTGCATTTTCTTGATTAAACATAAACGTCTATCATGGCTTAAATAGAGCTGAGTGAGTTACCAATGGCTAGTTCCTGTAGAATTGAAAAATGTTGCGTTTTGCTTTCATTGTTCCGTTAAAAACACCAACGAGTTAACAATGACGAGAGATCCACAAAAAAAAAAGAAATCAAGAAACCGTACACCCATGGTGTGTTGCATGCACTGAAAAAAATCGGTGAGAGTTAATCTTCTCTCTGCTCTCTGTATGCGCTCTGTGATAGATATCTACGCTTTGCAAAAAAAAAAAAACAGATCCACTGTCAATGTAGGTCGAAGTTGCCGCGTAAATCACAGCTCAAAGTGTGCTGAACGAGTATGAGAGGATAACACGTACTCTCATTTCATTCACCTAGAATCAGGTCGGACATACAGGCCGCTGTCTCAATCACAGGTTGCAGGAGCGCAATAACAACCCACCACGTGGATTGGAAGGGCTCCACGCTGGCCTTGTCCCTTATGTGACCTCGTTAAGCTGGAAACCGTTGCTTGAAAAGTGCGCTGTTATCCGCCATGTGTAGGTGTACTGACACACGGAACAATCTAGGCAACCGAGATACAGGGAGTGAAGGTAACAGGTGCAACAGTGCCCGCTCCAGTTGATTTCGCATCGAGAAACCAGTTAGTTAACTTCCAACCGACACTCGGAATCAGCATTGCTTGACAGTCTGACAGCCTAGTTTGACAGCTTATTTCGCATCTCATTTAATTATACGTTTTTCCCTGATGTCCCTCTACGCTATCAAACCTGCTTTGACGTGCTTGAGTAAATTTACACCTAAGAATATGTGTTTTACCGACGTGTTAGTCCCTCGTTAGTGTGGTTTTTTGAGCGAAAAAAGGTATTTATTCGGCTACAAAACCAAAATACGGTTCGTAGCGTGAATCTGACATACAGCTCAGCCAAGATGAAGCCAGCGCCTCTTTCGCTTGCGCGGATTTAAGAGGTCCAATCGCCGTTCCCTTCCAAGGGCAGGGGTGCGGAGAGGTTGATAGGGGAAGGAGTAAGCGGGTGACATCAGAAAGAAATGGCCGTGTACCTGCTCTTTTTGCTGCAAATGTCGACGAAAGCTGATAGTCGATGGGCGCCCCTGCCAAGTAAATGCCACCCTCCTCTTTCCCGCTCACCTGTCATGCTGTTCTTCTCCCGTCTCGTTCCTCCCAAAGGAACGCGCTAGAGGTTTGCTTAATTCGATTTAAATTTAGCGCGTTCCACTGCTCCAGGTCGGATGCCTCGATGCCAGCGCTGCCGCCGTACGGCGTAGACGCGCGTGAATCGAGACACGCTACTCCACCGTTTATAGAACCACGGTGCCATACTCCACGAGCGTTCCAAGCGGAACGTGGAGCCTATCTAGTGGAACCTTTTGTTAGTGCTGCCATTTGATTGCTTAAAATTCCACCAGTAGGTAGTAGCGCGGGCAACAGCAGGCGACGGAGTGAATTTCTTTCTGCAGTTGATGTATACAGTATTTCATTTGCTATAGCAGAAACCAAGCATCCATGATTTTTTTAATAAGGGAGCACTGCAAATATCACTCATGTATTGATTTTTTGCCTTCTATTAGCGTAACGTCTTGTTCTTGTTCAACAATGTTCATAAGTATGAACATTGCCACCGGTCTTAGACGTTTATATTTGGCTGTTGTTATATAAGACTATTGCGCAGCTGCTGTTTCACTTTGGCCAGGTGGTTGAATCGAGTCACAGACATAGAGACAGACCAAAATCTATGCGTTTAAGTTTTCAAGAAAGACTATCGTCTTTAATAATATAACTAGGTGCTGCAACATCCATGTGCACCCGGCTGCTTGCAAGTATATAGCAGCGTGTGTGTTTTGCCTTGCGGTACAACTGTTCACTGTGCCCTATCGGCGGGAAAACTTGGCTTTCGCTGAACGCCTAATTTGACGCGTTAGCCACAAAAGAGGAGGGGCAATACACGTTCATTGCTAACAGTGAATGGGGAGGAAGGAGCGGGGGATGGTTTTCGGTCATCCATTGTGGGTGGCTTCCCTAGTCCGGAATGCCAGGTCGACCTGCAGTTTGAACGACCTGGGTCACCCGGCCCCGCTGGTTTTCTAAGATATAGCTGATTTCCAGGACATTTTACTGCAAAAATATTTGGCATCGTACGTGCGCGTGCCTAAACTCATACACTCAATACATATTAACAAAGCGGCACATACTCGCAGTAAGGTATTGGCCAACTTTCTGCCGTTAGGCTTATCGTTAGGCACACACTGACGCTCCGTGAGTTTGACGTCGCTTAGCCCGTCGTAAGGATCAATGTTGCAGCTACTTAACGTTAAGACTTACCCGCCGAGATGTATTGAAGGACACGCTTCAATACAAGGACTCCCGGGATTTTTCATATCAGGATAGTCCCAATGCAACACTCCATTTTCGAAACGGCTCGTAGCTGGCACCTCCTGGAAGCACGTACCTAAATCTGCTGGTCCTCTTTAAATACGAGTGACATCCTTTTAATCAACTGCTTTCAGGCCCAGTTCGTGGCATTGAGGTTACTACAGTGACGGCCTTGGTTCCGACCCGCGCAATTCTATATGTTTGTGGCTATGTCAGGTATTTTTATATAAAATTTTCGATCATTCGTACACTATTTTCAGTAAATAAGGGTGCTTGAATGTATTTTAGGTCCCTTTAGTGGCAGTGTACAACCTATCACCATTTATAATTAAAGCCGTGCTGCCAGATTCATGTGTTCCGATGACTCTTACCGCACCAGCATCAGATTCGTACCGCACCCCTTACATTTGAAAGCAGCGTAGACCATCTTTGTTTATTTTATAAGTTCTATCAACTTATGCTCCCCGATGACCGAGCAATCAAGCGTGTTCACCTCATTTACCGTACTGCGCTGTGTATTCGGATGGCGCCCCGCACGGCAGCTTTCCAACAATCGGTTTTTTACGCACTTCCTACCACGGGAACGATGTTATGGCTGAAGTCGCCCCAATTATGAACCCTGACCAGTTTAAGCATGCCGTTGGAGGTGCCTGTCCGTCTGAATGATGTCATAATATAGTGTACTCACCGTGTTTCCGCCAACTCCTCGTTAATGTACCGCCACCAAGGCCGTTGAGGCCAAATAAAGAACGATCAAGTACCCGTCTGTCAAAACAATGATCGTGCAACGCGAAGCTTCCCAGAATAAGGTCCAGCGCCAAACGAACCCAATCGGTAGCGAGCGCTTGTTTCTTACAGGAACGGTTTACTGCATTGCGATTGGCCTCTCTGGTGCTTTAGTGATACCAGTATTCCATGGCTTTCCCTAGTGCTCAACCATCGTCCTCGTAAGAAGAAGGGGTGCATTTTCTGTCTAATTTTGCACGTCCATACACCCCTGTCGAATTACGAACTAATAGCCGTCGGCTTCATAACGCGAAGGCCCCAGATTAGACTCCGACCACGAGAACCGTTTTAATTTTGCTTCCCGTCACCCACGATCATCATAATTATCTTAAGAGAAAGTTGGCTTTCCTGAAGTGCGTTTTTGGTGGACTGCAGACGAAATGAGTGAAAGGCTGAAAGCTTCGCTTTAAAAAATAATTTGAAATCTTGTACCACGCAGGAAGCGTCGGTTCTAAACTGTTCGAGAATCAGACTGCTGCAGATGCAATGCTCACAGGGTGTTCCACGCCCATCGAGCAGAGTATACGCGCAGGTGTATTGGCCAAGGCTTACCACCTGTTTGTTTTTTCCTGGGATGCTCAACACTCACACAGTGTTACATACAGACGCAGCAGCACATGCCAACTGAGACGCATTGGCGAACGCTTTTCCGTGTATTTTCTGTTGCGTACTAGTCCCAAAAGCGATACTTCGTTTCATGATAGGTACAAGCCCCGCTTTTCCGGCACATTAATTTAACGTGCTGATAAGCTATGCCCTATCTCTGAGTCGGCCTCAAGGATACTAAAACACATTTGTTTACGAAAAGAATGCACAGAATTTAGATAAGAAAACATTTTGCAGTTAGAAATCACAGGTCTTGGAAAAAATATAAACAGGGCGGGGCCGCGAGCTCGGAGCGTTCGTTCCAAAACCCACAATTCTGCCCCCTAGGCTACTGAGGGACTACAGCGAAGCTCATTTAGCAGACGAATAAAAAAATAGAAATGGTCCAAGCAAAGTATAGTAAGTGGCGCTGGGTGCGCGCAAGAAATGCCTGGCTTGTATCCGCAAGGGAACGGAAACTCGCAGTCCAAAAACCCTCTAAATGTGACCAGCATTGAACCTAGCGCATATACTGGCTGATGCTGGAGCCAGAGACCAAAGTCACCGTTGGTGCGAATGTCAGTGGCGTAAAGAGCAGTTATGGAAAGCTAATCTAGAAAGTTTTTCATCATTCTGGAAGGTCCGAAACAGACATTGACACATAATTTAACAAAACTTGTTGGGGGCTAGTTGGTTCATGATTCTTAAATACGTTTAGCACAACAACCAAAGACAGTATGCAAGAAAGGACCTTTGGTTTTTGGTTTTTATCTTTGGTTCTTATCTTTGGATTTTGCGCTAAACATATTTAAGAGGCATTGACACCTTCGTGTATAGGCACCTTGCACGGCTGAGACAAGAGTGACACACACCAGTTGTTATCGTCGGCGACATAAATGTTGATTTTGTGAAATACAGCAAGGGTTAAATCTTTGATTTTGTCTTCGACAACTTCGGATTGGAATGCTACAAGGACCGAGTAATCTACCCGCACAGTTCAGGTAGTATGATTATTTGTCTTCGACAACTTCGGATTGGAATGCTACAACGACCGAGTAATCTAACCGCACAGTTCAGGTCGTATCATTATTTGGTGATAGCAACAAAGGGAATATCACTACCGTCATTCAAAAACGAATTCGCTGCGTATCCTCGTCACCAGGTGTAATGGTTTTTTTATTGGTTCGATAAACGGCCACTTTCGCAGGGTTGTGTTACTGTACCAACTTCTTCCATCAAAAATAGTTGGAAGTTAGCCCTTGCATGTCCTTTTTCTCTGTCCTCTGTATGTATTTCGCGCTGTTGGCATCTTTATATATATGCGTAGTAATTCCATCCGCATTTAGTATCCGTGCACCGAAAATTGCACAAGAAAATGTTTTTGTACGTGCACCATCAGTGCCGCTTTTGCCATTATTGAAGTCTAAAATGGTACGGCGAGAGTTCTTTCTTGTCTGTTTTAACAAATGCCATCTTACTTCCGATTGGCGCAAATGTATTATTAACAAGGCCTAATGGGTTATTAAAAAGTGTTTTAATTCACAGTTTAGAGTCCACATGAGGGGTGTTAAAGAGAATTTGTTATTTGTGGCACTATCGCCTCTTGGGCTCATAAACTAGTTTTAGCCCTATAGCAAATGTCTAGGGACTTACTTGATTTGGAAACCCGTAAGCACAGAAACCCCATGCACCCTACGCGGCCTCTGCAACAACTGCCCCGACGACGTCACAATAGGTTGCAATAGGCTTGCATATTATATCAGATTTTGGGGTCTTTATTCTGAGTAATGTATAGTTAGTATGGACTTATTGCTTGCGCAACATTTACACAAATTAATGGGATCTGCAAGTAATGAAATTGGGTTGTGGGAACACGATAACGCGTTGTTCTAGCCCACGTTTTCAAATCAAGGTGTAAAATTGCGCAATAGGAATGCCGCCTTTCAACGCTGTTTTTTTTTTTTTTTGCGAAATTGTCGCGTCCAAATTAATTGCAAAATGACGGCGTAACGAGCCTCTGACGACTTTCATTTCAACTTAAAAAGCCTGTTTGTGAATGTTTATAACTCTCTTCCGTATAACTGCCAAAAGCTGCGAATGAAACATTAAAATGTGGGCATTTTAATATGCGTGGAATTGTGTAATTTTGATTATTTCATCAGCGTGCCAATATTGTGGCTTATTCGAATGCAAACGTTGTAAAATATGAAGGTATTTGACTCTGCCTCATGCCCTTGCTTCGAAAATTCTGTTGTTTTTCTTACACATTCTTTGCCGTTCTCAAGGACGCTGCCATTTATTAAGAAACCATCGCTGCGTGTTCACATCCTTCCGGTCTTATAGCTTGCGTTTGTGGACTCAATGAAAGACGACGTCTTACTGAATGTTTCTGCTTCTACGTCTTCCCTTCCCAAGACACATCGCCGACATCTGACACAGAACGTAAAAAATAACAAAAGCAGCACCCGGCAAGAGCACATCATAGTACACTACGTAGTACATGTGAATAATCTTGAGCTCACCGTTGTCGTTAACCTACACGCCCTTTGTGAAATGCTAGTGCGGAACATCACTATATGTCCCTTTTCCAGCCAGCCTCACACCTCCGTACGTTCGTTGCTTTCGAACAAAGAAAACAAAATGCAACGAAAAAAAGTTTCATCGTCCCACCCTCGCAGTTCTGTGTACCATCTCCTGTATATCATTAAGATGTTTATTCGGTAAACATCTCTCTTGTAATTTTTTTTTCGGTTGTCTTTAATAAAACATTCACATTCACATTCACTTGCCCTCATTCGACTTTCGGTTCTCCTAGTTACGCACATTTCCGAATGTTCGTTCGCAATCAGCACCAAATACGCGTAAATTACAAATTACAGACGAACTACCTAAAATTGAAAAGGATTTTGCTCCAGTAGAGGGCTAAGAGTATGTTTAGAACACGCTGCAATTCTGTGCAACAGTTGATGTGTTGAGGTTGTCTACCCCAGTAAGAAATTAGTGTTTTTTAGCCTGCCTACATTTCCCTGTAGGCATTTTGTGCATACGATTTACTGGGAAAAGTGTTTAACGACATATTACTAGGGGAGCGCGTATTTCAAATGCATACTGCGATAGTACAAATGCGAATCCAAACTGCTTCTGATATGAGCGAAGTCAAACTGCGTATACTATAAGGTTGCCGTCGCTTACCGGTTTCGTTGTAGAAACGATAGATATCGGTGTTATGCCACGGAATTTTCAAGCATATTCTGCCATTTCCTAGGGGTTGTTTGAGCACCTTGCGACACTGCAAGAGTACCATGAAGGTGTCCCAGCTGTGACGGTTGAAAACTGAGACGGCACTTCAAGTGATGCCGGGGTACCGTAACTGCTCTGACAGCTGGCACATAAGTTCGCAGGCATTCTTGAGGGGTATTTTGAAGGGTATTTTCTTTTATTTTCTTTCCCTTTTATTTTGTTCACCACCGTCTAAGGACACGCGCTGTTTGTGGGCACGTACAAATAAAGATGAATTAATGAATTCTTAAACGGTAATTTTGATTTTAAAACAATTTTACTAATATTAATATAATAAAAACCAATAATATTAGGTAACCCTATTTACAACTAATCCTGTTTTCATCATAAGCCAACGCAAAAATCAGAAAATACGACTTCCTTCAGTTTGGAAGAACTAGTCTTCGGTATCTCAGCTCAATTCCAGTGCCGATGAACGCTTTTTTAACACCCCTACCCCCCTAAAAAAATTAACGCACTAGGTATTGAAAAACTTCAAACATTTTGCACTACAGTGACGGAATATTGGCAGGAGTGACACATTATTACTGTTCTAACTGCACGTTCGTTCACAATCAGGTGATGCGATCAAACGGGAGTACATGTCCCACTACAATACCCCAGTCAAGTTTCTTGTCGGTGGCTTAGCTAGGTTGCAGCCAATCACATAAACAATATTTTATGATGTCATTGCAAATCTCCAGAAAATAAATGTGAAGTCACTATTAATGCATGTTTTCGTTTCAATCCCCATTACTTGTTTGGAGGTTGCAATAAAATTGTTGAGATGGTTATCGTAACAAAGCAGTCTTTTTAATTAAGCCAGCTTCAAATTTGCTATCATGGTCCACCTGAAGCATAAGGAAATGCTACCTTTTTGTACTCCGAGCGCCGAGTAAAACGCACTGCCACCTCTTCAGGTTACAAATGTCTTAGAAATTTGCAACAGCTTACTCCATCTGTTCAATTGAGAAATTTGCACAGTGCCATCTTGCCCTTATTCTTTCCTACAAAACAGCATGGTATACCCCGTCCATTTTTCCGTCGGGTGAAATGTTTTTCTGTAGTAGGAGTTATCCTCTTGTTGGGCTCTTTCCATAGCATATTGTTTATGTTGTCTTCTTCGTCTCACTTTTGTAATGTAGCTACGTAATAATTCGTTGCTTCCAGGTGACAGGTCTTTCTTTATATCCTTTTACTGATCGCTAAGGCAAAATCATATTTTTTTTCGTATCATAGCGTTTTGGGTCGCGATTCATAGAATGTATTGTATGCATTGGTCATGTGAATTGATTTTTATTCTTGCATACGTACATGTCATCCATGGTGTACGTTGGCACGTAAATGAACTTGCAAGACATTCTTTATTAATTATTTTAATATTGTTAATATTGTAATTCTTGCATATTCGTTTCATTGTTCCGTGGAAGCGAATGTTATTTTTCTGTAGTAGTAGTAGTAGTTTTACAGTTGCTTTGCGGTTTGCTTGAATATTTTTCTCCCTTTACACGTCCGTCTGTAATGAGAGTGCTCTCTTTAATCGGTATATTAAAACTATGTTTCCTGTTGTATCATTGGTGTTTTCTTTGTTTCATCGTATGCAGTGCTTATACTGTCCATTTGAATGTTTTCTTGGCCTCTTTCCTTCGTTTTTTTCGTTGCACAAAGGCAGACAGGCGGTCGGCAGTCTGAACATTATTAGTGGTTATTTATTTATTTAGTTATTTATTTGTTTATTTATTTTTAAACAGGCATAGGCAACAGCTTTTCACTTGCTCCATGGTACTAAAGGTCTCCTTCGAAAGCATTGCAAGCCTACTCTCAGCAACTTTTTAGAGGCCTTAAGCCACTGCCAGCGTTCATAAGCTAGGGGGTTTGTAATATATCCTGGGAAAATCCTACAAAACGTTTTTGTAACTAGTTCCAAGGCAAAACCAGTGCTAACCGCAAATATAAGAATACGTTCATTTAACTTTTAATTTCTGAATTTGAGCTTCCAAGTCTGATCATTTAGAAAACTTCCACTAGTGCAAAGCCTATGGAATACATCTGTCGCAGACTACGGCTCTAACACCATTCTAATAATTGCTTGCGCCATTTATGCACATATCTTTACGCAAAGTGGCTGTAAACGCGAATGTATTCACCTATTCTAAGATTTGTTGTGTGCGAAATCAGTTCAATAACAACCAGTACTCGCAGCTCACTTACTACGTCTAACAGACAGGAAGGAACATATGACCTCTAACTTTAGTTCAGTAATTCTTTGTGAGAAATTTATGATTTATCAGTGCACGCTGTGGTAATCTCCTATTACTGCTCTCCAAATACGAAGTCTACGTTTGTGTTCAACGTTTAGATGAAAATTGTAATGCTACAGTTCCAACAGTGATCTATGAACGAAAATTGGCGTGTCCAACTCAAGCGCAGAAAGTTTTTGTAGCAGCTTCTCTGCTACCCGGGAAAGGCACTGCGCAAATAACGGATACCGTTTTTCGGTTCAGTTTCCTGTTTGAGCATAACTGTCCACTTCGTGCAGCTGGCACATTGCACACAAACAAAAGACACGCGCACAAAACGGACAACTTCAAAAACATCCGCCGTAAAAGCACGTGGCGGCATTCACGTCGACATCCTAGTTATTGTCGGCGGCTGCTCGATTTTACGCTGAAATTGTCGGCGCACGCGTACGCCAAGTCGACCTCGACGCACGCCGCACGTGGCGTGCGCCTGTGCCCCTCGTACGGAGGCGGCCCCTGGCGGCGGGTGACGTTATCGGAGGCGGGCGGTACAAAACACGCCGGCGCGGTCGACTACGACGGGACATGCCAGCTGCGGTTGTCGGGCGCGAAAGTAAACACAGAGCAGCGTAGTAGCAGACGACTCTTCTCGCGCCCAGACAAGCGGCTGGCTGGTCTTCCAACCCGACCTCTCGTTGTTTCCCTCCCGCAATCGCATCGTGTAACGGCGACGTCCTTATCTCGGCGATCATGAACCGCGGCCGTATCTTCGCACCCAAGGCGGCGCACTCGGCTCGCCATTTACCGCGGCAGAGCGCGACGCTACAACCGCAGCAGCAGCAGCGAGACCGCACGGAAGCGATGCAGATGCGACAGCGGATCGTGAAAGTGGCCCGGCGACTGGGCCTGGTGCTCGGAGTTCGTTCCAGGTCGACGGCGGAGGAATCACTGGTGATTCGTTCATCGCTTCGCAAATCACCGGCGGCGGCGAACGGCGCCAAGGCGTCTGCGGCGGCGGCGAAGTGCAAGAAAACTGTCCGCTTCGAAGACGCAAAACCGGTAAGTTCCGCTCAGGTATTTGATCTTTACTCTGATCAGTGGGAGATTACTTGGCGATAAAATAGTTTTACTTCGGACTGAACGTATCGATGAAGGGCTCGTGAAAGCTGACGTTTAGATAATTTTTTTCTCGTCGAGCTAATGGTACACGCGCGTTTAGTGTCAGGAGCATCTCTGGTTACAGGTCCGTCACGGCACGGTATTGTTGTTCGAATGAAAGCGAATGCTCATGATTCACAGGCATAAAGATTCGAGCAAGTCGAAAAAAAGAAGAAAAACACGTTTTCTTTGCCCGGTGTGTCGTCGTGTGCTTCACTCCATTCCTATTGTCGTGCGCGATCGACTTCCCTGCATCGGATTATTTTACAAAGAGCGAAGCTTTGAATGGTCGCCTTGAACTATTTGTCAACCGTAATACAGTGCTACTTCCGAGGGAATCGCATCCCTATCTAGACGTGCGATCACCAAAATCTGAACTAGTAAACACGGAAATATTAATGGCCTCACACGGTAGTAGGTATTCAACTGCAGGATTAGATTACGCCAATGAACTTGGGTCATCGCACTGTATAAAATTGCTCGAATCACTTCCGTAATGTGCTCAGACTGAACAAGATGCTGAGTAGTGCGTTCGTGTTCATATTATCATGTTCGCGGTACCTTATTTACCCCCTGCGCAGCCGCTATTCAAAACTGGATTGCAGAACGACAGTTTTCATTCTGAAATGTAAACAAGTGCGTCGGAAAGCTTGGCATTCTCGCATTGCAGCCGGTTGGAATTAAAACATTTCTGAGTCTCTCCGCTGGCGTCTGTTTGTTCCCCACTGCTATCGAATTTCTCCCTCTCAAAAAAATTTCTCTCTCTCTCTTCCTGGTATCTTGACTTACGCGTTGCCTGCTGTGCATCTCGTTGACGTGATTTTGTTTAGGAGACCAAAAACCTCGGCTAGTTAGTTTACATTGTTGTTAAACACTTCATCAAACACAGGACCACAAAAAATAGAAGATGAACCATTGTCTATCCACACTCATGTTCTGCGATGGGCACACTGTTTAAGAGCGTGGAAATAGGATTGGGAAAGTGCTGTTGCCTGCTTCTGGGCAGGAACGGGTTTGCTTCGGAGAAGATATCGGAAACCCAGGAAGCGAAGGCTGTGGTTTCTGAGGACGACGGGGGGGTGGGGCCTTCGACGAGTTGCTCGTTCAAAGCACCGGAATAATCTCTGCAAATGGTCCCGCGTTTGCCCGTGGGGGGGAAACGGGCGAATGTGAGGTGCTTTTCTTAGAAAAACGACCGAGCGAGGCCTGTTCAAACGACAACGTGAGAGAGGGGATGAGGTCAAGGGAGGGCGCAACTTGTTTTGACCCTACACGGCGGTGCTGCTTCTCTTAAGAGTTCGCTTGTTTTCGTAGTTGTTTGCCTGTGGCGCATTCCAAAGGAGCCGAGAACGGGTGTCCGGCAGACAGAGGGAGAGAGAGAGAAGGGGCTATACTGGACGACACGCCGGCCGCAGGAGATAGCGTTTGGTCGAAGCACTGGTGCTAAGGTCACGCTGCGTGGAGAGGAGCAGTTTGGTTCGGGCTATGTGGCAGTCCCGTCGTCCTCTGTAAAGTTGCAGCGGACATGGTTGCGACCCCTAATCAAGACTGAAACTTACACCACAGCGACGATGCAAATTTAATGTCATTCCAATCGAATGTAATTCGTTCAAAATGACATTTGTTTGCTCCCACACGAGAAAATGTAGTGACATTCGATCAAAATGACATTAGGGAGCTAATAAGTTTGTGGAACCCATTCGAGTGCGTTCTGCCAGCAAATGTATTATCTCGACACCAGAGACTCGGCGGGAATGCCCACCCAAAACAGATTACTAAAGCGTCACTAGCAGTATCATATTTTCACATATGCATAAGTTTTAGTCATTTGTTTATTCATATGAAACAAGGTGAATAGAGTTGTAAAAAAAGAGAACCGCTAGCCTCTCTACGATGTTCAATGGTGTTCAATAAGTTCCTGCAACTGTGCTTACAGTGCATTCAAAAGTGCAGCAGAGGTATTTAAGCTGTTTTCGCTCAGTTTTCACTAATATTGAAGCGCTTACTAAAATATTTTCTCTACTCAAGTTTTTACCCATCGCAACTGCCATCATTTGCAAATGGCATTAATTTTGGCCGTGTAGCAGTGCGTCAAGAAAACTCCCACCTCCCCTCGCGGGAACCCCTGTGTAGATGCGACGCATAGGGGGTTCACGTTGCAGCGTTGGACAGCGGAGGAACGGCGCTGGAACGATGGAGCGGAGCGGCGCAGGCACCGCGTTTTATAGCGCGCGTAACGGTGAGGGGACGCGCCGGCGCCAGTGCGTCTGCCGCGGCTATGACGCAACACAATCCAACACAATCCACTTTAATCCAACCCAATCCAAGCCAAGCCAATCGAATCCAATCTAATGCCCCTCGTAAGGGTGTGTTCGCTATCGGAGAGGAGAGGGGGTGAGCGGCGGAGAGCGCAGCTGGCGCGGCGAGGAGAATGGGGGAGGGGTGGACGCCGACAACACCGGATGGATACAGGGACAAGGCGAGTGAATGAGATGCATTCGCATCTAAAATGCCATTAAGTCAGAGGAATGACATTCGATGGGGATGAGAATAAATTTTCCGTATGGTAGGGCTGTAAAAGCTGACCAGTAAAAGCTGACGTATTTTTGTTTAAGTAGCTCTCCTACAGGACGAATTTTTACACCCTTAAACTCGTGCCGTGATTTAATGGCAAAATCAATGAGGGCGGCAATTTCAGGCTGCCATTGTTCACTTCATGTGCGCAGAGAAAAAAGACAGACCAAAAACTTTTGCAAGCGGAGCGCACACAGCGGGAAAACACGTCTGCGCAGTAGAGCGTATTCTGTCTACGTCAGCATATCCGGGCTGTTTTTGTGTTTTTTTTTCATACACTGTGATATCTAAGCAAGGTCGGCAAGGTTCTTCTTCCATCGATCTCTGGCTGAGGGAAGTCGGACATAACACAGGGCCGTTCAACCCATCAAGGGCGTCGCTTCAGGAGTCTGGACAGCACGATTTCATACTATATCTGATGTGAATCATTGAAACAATGTAGCCGTCAGTTCCAATGTTTTCCTTATCGTCGATAGCAAGTAGCAAATGAAAGTGCAGGGTATATTGACAGCCACCGGCTTATCTTCAAAACGCGTCCTACCGCCTCGTTTAAAGGGACATAATCATCAACAACAGCATATCTCGGTCCACTGCAGGACAAAGGCCTGCAGTGGACCTTAAAAGTTCCGACAACCGATTTTTGTCTAGTACATTTTCTTTATCACAAATGAAAGGGAACCATTTAAGACACCTTAAGCCGAAACGCTTTCGCTGATAGCGCCCTGAAACTCTTCAAATCGCAATTTTTAGACCTACCAGGCATACGTGTTCTCCGTCAAAAGGAATCTTGCAACCATGGCAGTGGGCTGTGCGGCAGCAATATTAACTGCACGTGACATTAAATAAGGTATTTAAAAAATTTCCCCCGACTAAAACACCAATAATGTGGAACCTTTACTAGTCCTTCACGTGGTTTTTGCATCAGGCGTTGAAATCGACATAGTTGTTTGGACACGTAACGTAGTGTCACGTTTAGACGCGACGTGTCGCCACGTTTCAGACTTTAGTGCAAAACTAAAATTATTTCCGCCTGTTTATTTAAAAATTCCTCGCCGTTACCCCACAATAAGAAAACGTTGGCTTTAATATCAGCAAGACGGCATGCACTCCACAAAATACGGTGGTCTGTACCTTTGAAATTTTCCTCGATTAGTTATTTGAGACTGCTAGGCCAGCTGATAAATGGCCAAGCCTCAATAGCAAACCTCAGACATCTTTCATTAACAAAACTCCTCAAATACCTCGAACACAAATGCAAGAAGAGAAACACTGAACGAGTGTCTGAATGGATGCGGATGCCGCCTCGTAAAACAACAACCAAAAGTTCAGCGGCGGTTGTATTCAGGAAACAGTTCGAGCACTCCGAAATCTTGGGGAATGCCCGTCCAAATCGGAACAACTCTGACGATTTGTTTGAATACAATGGACTTAAACACTTACCTGTACCTTAGGAAGAGTCAACATGTTTGCAGTAGGATGGTAGCAACACATGCAAGCCGTGAAGAAGGCACCAACGAACTAGATCAGGGCAGGCAATTAAATATCACTAGAGAAGTCTCCACAACTAGAACAGAATTCAATTGCTGTAGAGGCTCTGGCTGCACGTTTCCAGCCCACGAAACACATCGAAAAAGTGTGGATCAAATTGCACACTCAGTGTCACAGGGGACGTCGCACGAATGCACATTTCGCCGGTTTTACTGCACGATGTACACCTGGGCTGTGAGGCGTGCCGTACTGCATGGCTGCGAAATAATTATGACTAAATTGGGTAGTTTTATACAGTCAAACCTTGATATAACGAAGTTGACAAAAGTTCGTAATTTTTCGTTACATCCGGATTTTCGTTTCATGCAGGTTTCGAGTTAAGGCTCGCAGGAATGAAGCAGAAACGGAGCCAAAATGCTAGATAAGTGAAGGTTCACAGCAAAAAACTCCATGAGTTGCGCCTCCCGGCTTTCGCCCGAGCTTAGGCACTACACTGCACTCCACAAAAGCAAAGTCACTTAGCCCCGTATTAACAAACGTAACTTAAGTATCACTCGCCTGTCCACACTTTTCGGTGCCTTAATGCGTTAAAAGAGCCAAACTTACGCTGAAAGGGCGACTTTTTTCCGAACTTGATGCTCTTTACCGCACTCAAGATTAAGGGAGTGCTAGCTGGGGTACCATGCCAGGCGGCAACATTCTTATTTCTCGCCCGGGGAGACGGCATTTAAAATTGTGCGTTCTTCTTCAAAAGACACAACTTTTTTTTTTTCGAGCAGCAAAATTTGTCAACGACGAACGTGAACAGATATAAGTGGAGATGCGCGTCTACACGCCGCCAGGACGTCCTAGCACGTCTATACTTAAGTCAGGAACATAAACGGCACTCGCAGCACGTGGAAACGCACGGTGGTTTTCAGTGAGGGCGAAAAAACAAACTCTTGCTAGCTGGTGGGGTGTCAAGCAGAACTAGAAGTGACTGCTGCAATAGCCACAGGATGGTGAAAGCCCCTCCGTTCATCATTATCATTATCATGATGAATGTCGCGTTAACGCGGTTCCAGCCGTTTTAATTGCTGCTTGCTCCTTAGGGTAGTGCTAGTATTCGCTCAATTAGTTCAATTCTCCGGTCGAGTTTGGAGTGAAAGTGCAAAAAACAGTGACTTATCTGGTCGCCGACTTCGTCACATCAAAGTTAAACGCCGCGACATTTCGTTACGTGGAGGTCGCGAACACATGGGTTTCAATGGGGGTGGCAACGGGGAATTGGAAAACTTCGTTAAATCCAGAAATTCGTTACATAGAGGTTCATTGCATCCAGGTTTAACTGTATGCGCGAAAATTTTGACACGCGGGCGCTTTCGCCCATACCGAAAATAAAATGGCCGCCCCTGCCAGGATCGAACCCGTACTCTTGCCTACTGAGCTGTCATGGTTGTTGAGGATTCCAATCACAACGTGACTGGGTGAAATGACACCAGTCAACTAAACGCCCGAACAAACCTGTTTTTCTTTTTCAGACACGTCTTCCGAGCGTTACTCCCGCACTTATTTCTAGCCGAGAAATCTGCATTGTTAGAGCTCAAATAAAACGTCTTCAACATAAACCGCAGAATGCATACACAAATAGGGAAACAATAAAAAATTTAGTTCATCACGAAAGTACTAGTGACCTTTGCTCGAGCGCTATTCTTCAGCAAATACCAATTACACGGTTAGAGTTGCAGCCCAGTGAAGGAAAACAGCTGCTCGAAAGCATTTCGAGCAGAGAGACATGTGGTATGAGCTTTCCATCTGAGCCTGACACACAGGCATTTGCTCCGCAATCTATCGAGGCAATCTATCGAGGTTACTGTGCTTTTGTAGTTTTTTATCCTCCGACGAACACTTACTTGCATGAGGCCCGAGTTCGGTTATGTTGCCTTTCTTTGCCGGATGTGGTCTTTGGCGATGCTTTCTTTATTTGGTTGTTAAGGCGAAATCTTCGTTCTCTTACATTTCATGGAGCGCGTAAAGTGCAGAAAAGCGTCTTGAGGCACCCAGAATCACGCAAAAAATTTGAGCGCGTGCTGCGAAAGGGAAACAGAAAAGAGAACGGGATGGGAAACAGAAACAGGCCACTGTAGGCTTTCGCCTGACCATTCTTAAAATGTCCACAGCATCCCAAGGCCATTCTTACTTCGTAAGGGATTGTTTAACCAGTGTCCAACACAGTGACTCGCTGTCGGGCAACCGAGGGCGGTTGATTGGACCAGGGAAATTTTCTAGAACGAATCAACTGCTGTACTGAAAAAAAATCGAACGACCCTTTCCTAAACGAAAACGTAAAACAAGCGAAACCTAATGGTAAACACGCAATACACAACGACAACTGAGGCTCAGATTCATCCAACGCACCGTATAAGCACATCTGTTTATAGGCGCTGATATTTTATAACCAATGTGTTCTTTTAATTTTAAGTTTAAATATAATATTTAACAGTTAACGTTGCTTCTATTATATAACTTTTTATTGCAAATTTTCATTGCTTAAATATTTTACGCTCACGAGGGCGTTGCCTGCGTAATCGCCTGCTTTCCGCCCGAATGAATCACCTATGACCTACCCCTAGAACTGTTAACGTAAATTCAGGCCATCGTGATCATCATCATCATCATAATCTTCTTCTTCATCACCGCTTCTCAAGCTGGGCTTAACTAAATGCCGTTTAACATACACACATCACACGTTAAAGTCAGCTATTTCAACCTTCGCTTGAAAACTGCTCTTGAAGCCGCGTATTAGAATATCAACCTTGACTCTCAACGTTAACATTATAATAAACGGCTTCTAAATCGCTTCCAAACTGAAAAGGGAATCGAGAACTTGTTAGGCCTCGTGTCCTCCTGTCTCGGCTTCCTCTTTCGCTTCATAAAAAATCAAATAAACTTCAAACAAATTTAAAACTTCAAAATTATGCATCCGTTTTTCAGAGCTCCACGGCACTGGTTTAGAAGTCAGCGTTCGTGCACTCTTTCTTTCTGTTTAACGACGGTACCGGACGTCACGTTCGTTGACCTGCTGCAGCTGTAACGGGTCGACCCCTTTTCCCCTCGGTCGTCCAGATGGCTGCAGCTTGTACTCCACGCCTACAGCTCACACCGTACAAAACAGTCCGCGTGGTAAATGTATCTTCCTACAATAGGAATGATCATTTCTTTCTGCTTGCCGAGAGACAAACATGGGAGGTATAGCGAGATGAAAAATATGCATTGCACCACTGAAAAGAATAGGAGGGATTTGGGTGGGACCTCTGGGACCTTAAGAGTAGTTCTAGTCATGGTCCCAGCAATGTGGCAAGTGTCGAAGTTGGCTGGAACTCTCAACACTTTCAACCTAACGTGGCCAGAGGTCATAAAAATTGATTCAGTGTAAGGACGGGCGCTTTCCCGTTGCTGCAATCTTAAACAACTGGATTTTCATCTTACTGTGTTGTGGTTAAGGATCTTGTGCGGCAGAAGTGCGGACATGAGAGCCCCGCCGCCTGTCTTGTAGAATCATTTAGACCTATTTATGGACGTCTGCATTAAACGCGTGAATATGTAATGCCGAAAGTTTGTGAGATTGTGCGATGGCTAGCCTGAAGGCTCAGTCAGCGGCGTTGGCTGTATTTCCCTGCTATTATATCGTGCGCTCGTTCGCCGAGCTCCGCTTTGGCGGATGCCGGGACGCGAATTTTCCCTTTATGACATTTAAAATTGAAGTTGGGGGGCGTTGCTAACTTACCTGAAACATGTGGGCTACGTACTACCTCTCACCGGCATAGGGAAGGAAACGACACAAATACGGACGTATGGCCAACAATCACCTGCATTTCCCGCTTACACAACTGCCCCAGTATATCGCTTGACTAGATTCTTTTTTATCGATAGTTTGACGGAACATAGGCCACATCTATATAAACTGAGAGGGCTAGTGAATTCTCGCAAATACTTCGTCGGTTTTATTTATTTGTCCTAAGCAGTTTTTAGCAACAGTTCCTAGACAGTTCAAACATGCTCTTCTCATTGAAAATTGTATGGGCAAATAAAATACAAATCTTCTTCGGAGCAGTGCTGAGCAGTCCAAAATGACAACTAAGAAAGCCCAACTGTCAAGAATAATTAAAAGTGAAACCTTTCTGAGTTGGACTGATGCCGTTCTGCCAAAAGCCAGTGCATTTCCCCATAGACCAGTTGGTCCACGGAAAAGCTCTGATAAGATCTGTGTGGACACACGACGCATGGGTGAAACTGGGTTTCCATTGTGTGAAAACGAGTGCTTGAAAATCGCGAAAAAGGCATGGTTCTAGATAAAACGATAAACACATCGATCATGAGGAAGGGGTACAGCAGTATACCTTAATATCATAAACCACGTATCGGTATACATTTAGATCGTTCGTGGATGCGTGTACTCAGTACGTGCAAAATCATCGCATTGGTTTGTTCTTCGTTTGCAGTTTGGGCCTTTGAAGGTTTCACGATCAGGGAACGCACTTTTAGGGAAGGTTCTGACGCGCTTCTGACGCACTTTCGAAATTTCGCGCGCTTCTCTCAACTATCTTTACGAAGAGATGGTAAAGGTTTCTTTCTGACAGTATTTGCGTGTATTCACGGAGGTTATCACATATTTTACGCATATCCCCCAGTAATACACAAAATGCGGGTCCATGAGCGGGTCAGGCACGTTCGTATGAAAGAACTGGTTGAAGCTCGACTAAGATGCTTCCTCAGTGAGTGGTTCATGGCCAGAAAGCACGCGTTGAACGCAAGGCGAAAAGCTCGCAGGCTTTTCGACGCAGGGCTCGCAGTGTTTAACGCTGTGGAGCCCACGGGACCAAAGCGTGACTGTTTACGACTACAGATATGCCCCTCAACGACGCCGTGCAGGGACAACGAGTCAGAGACAGATAAAACGCGAATCGCGGTTCCCTGATAACGGCGCTGGGAGATGGTGGTCACGCATTCGTGAAGTGGTCATCCGGGACAGCGGCCGTGATAAGCAGGGTGCAGATTGTTCGGAGTTGGCATTCGATTAGGCAGCACAGCCGAAAAGAATGGTTACGATAGCCTTTCACTAATCAGTATCAATGGTGACCCACAAAGGTCGAACCCATTCATTTCAGACTCACATTAATAAATAATTTAAGGCAAAAAAAAAACCTGGGCGTTAGTAACAGAGTGTTGAAAGCACGTTTTTAAAAGGCCACGAAAAAAAATAATCTCTTTACCTAAGTCCGGTTACGTGCTTTGGGTGCGAAAGGATTAGGACTGGTTATTTCATTTCATTTATTATTTCTTTAAGGTCCCGAAGGCGTTACATAAGGGGTGGGGGGAAATACATAAGGGGGAGACAATGAATAAGTATAAGAAAAATACAACTGGGCATCAGTGACTGGACAACAGTGACTGATGTGCATCAGTCAGCACAACTAACAATAAAAGGCAGATAAATACCGAATGCATATGTAAGAGACATCGGCGTCAATGAAAAGATTTGGACTAACAGCGGGAACTTCAGCCTGCTTAACCGAACTGCCCCCACAAACTGAACGTGCCGATTTCTTTTTTTTTCCTTTTAGTTGCCTTATTTTATTCTTTTTTCTTCTGCACTGGCACGTACAGGGTCTTTTATTTTTTCCATTCTCTTGCTCGGCAGTATCTTCGTGTTCACATTCCGACAAACGTCTCGACTTTCCCTTACAATAAAAGTATTTCCCTCTCTCTCTACTGGCGACACTTATCTAAGGCTTCTTCACTGCTGCACTGTGTTTGCGTCCCTTTATTCGCTGTCCTTCATTCGTATTTACTGGTTACCCGAGCGCAGATCATTGGGAACTTCATACTCATAACCTACGAATGTGTATTATGGCAGCTTCATAGAACCAGCACGACACATACGCGACATAGTACTAACACATCGCCAGAGAACACAAGGACGGTCGCGCTCTCTTCCGGCAAAGTGTTTGGAGGAAGTTCTGTTGGGCACCTTATTTATGTTTACCTTAAGGAGAATGGGGCATCAGGAAAGGTGCTGCGAACATTCACTCAACGCCATGCCGTTTGCATCCTGCTTATCAACTTGTGGACGCGAACATTATCAAGAAAATAAGTTGTTGATACAAATACTCGTTTACAACAATGCTCGTTTGAGAAGTGCCTGGTTTTACTTACACTGAATCTTTATTCTTCTGCCCTCTTTCTGTTCCTCCCTGCTTCTCGCAGAAGTCGGCGTCCTCCTCCTCCAAGAAGATGGTCAAGCGCACACTGAGCAAAGCCTGCCGTTACGTCAGCCTCGGCGCCCTCTGCTCGTCGCCCGTGCTGCTCACGTCGTACCCGACCGAGCCCAACATGACCACCTCGCACCGGTCGTCGTGGTCCGCCTGGACGGAACCAGTCACGTGGTGCCACAGCGCGCAGTTCATGTAACCTCCTCAAGCTTTACGAGCATGCGCCACGACCTCATCAACGTCTGTGGGCTTTGAACCGGACTCCAAAACCTCCCAGCACTCCAAAACCTTCTTGTCTAGTTTCTGAAGGATGCTAAGCTCAGATGCTTTAACGGCACTTTCTCATGCCAAACACGAAAGCACTTCACAGAGCGGAGAAAAGTTGGAGTCGAACTTTATATCTTGTATGATACGCTGGCTAAGGATGCGGAAAACAGCCGCAGTACTCGCGGATTGACAGTGCTCTTGCAGTCAAGAGTAAGTTCGAAACCTTGGGGGCGGGGCTTCTACAAAAATGGTACCGCCCACTGAAACTTGAGGCACCTATAAAGAACCATGGAATGGGGAACGCAGCACTCATAAGGTTGTGGCGAGCAGCGTCCCCCCTGAAGAAAGAAGGAAGAGAAAGACTGGAACCGTTGCGAATTGTGAATTGTTATGAATCTGTTACCGCCAGCCCTTGCGTCTTTTTTCTCCGAACACAACATCTTCATCGTATAATCTGCATTGAATCAGATAGACCAACTAGCTTGCTTTCGTGTTTGTGTGTCGTCATATGGATTGTTTAAATATGCAGTCTGTAGGTTAACAGTAACTACTTATGCGCATTTCTTGCGCTAATGTTAGGCTTAGGTTTATATGTAGAGCTGTTCTCATTGGTGCGTGTAGTAACTGTAACTGTATATAGAACAGTGCGAAAAGACTCGAAGTAAGCTGTTAAAAACGCATAAGCAGGACTAGCGCTGGTAGATAAGCTCTTCAGAAACAAAATCCCATTGACAGAGGGCGATGATCGAACAAAGATGGGGTGCGCGCTCATGCTCTGTACAAATGTACATAAAAACCTGTTTTAATTGTATAAAGTGCGAATGACAATAGTTGTACAGTTCGGGGTCGCTTCAGTCACTTTTGCGTCCTGTAACTGCATTGTAATACTGTGTACACCCTTTATGTATGGAGCAAAGTATACGTTTCAAGCTTCAATTTTTTTTAATTACTTTGGGGTTCTCGCAACAAGCGAACCTCTTGAAATATTGATCGTTGTGCGTTTGAGGGAGTGTGTGGCCCGCGTAAGGGCAATAATAAATGTCTCTTACAAAGTTGACTGTGTGGAGTGTTCTCACTTGTATACGATTCAACGCCGAAAATTAACTATGCAAATTGCTAACCAGTGTTGCCAAAACGTGAAAGGACACTACGCTATGCGACCACCGCACGTTGCTCAGTGTTGTGGGATAGCTTGTTGTTTCGCATGCTGCAACTCAGCACACGGGCGAAAAACATTTCTCGTCTCTTTTGGAAAGACCTGATTTACACCCATCCAGTTCTTGAAACTCCCGCCTCTCCCCTTGACAACTTACACCCAAGAGCAGAAGTTTAGGGACCACGAAAACAGCAATTTCGAGTTTTTTATCTGCCGCACGGTATCCCGGAGTACTATGTGCGGTAGTTTTCATTTGTTCAGTACGTGTACAACATCTGGAATGCATCCGACAGTTTGTCGAAGCACCTAAAGGAAGAGAAACAACGTGAAATTGCCATTTCCCCGGTCCGTAAACTTTTGATCGTGGCTGTATCTATCGCTCCTTTTTTTCTGCTTAGCATAGTAGGGGTTGCGCTTGGCATCCTGCTTGGTCGCGTACTGACATGCCTAAACTGTGGTGAACGTAATGTCGGATATAGGTGACCTGGTGATATCACTGACATCGCCAAGGAACGGCTTTGTGAACCCGAGGGAGCTAAGCCTCCTCTGCGCTTTCTAATGTATTCTCTTCTTCGAACGTTCCTTTCACTTTCTGCACGCCGCTTCACGCTCAAGTTAACCTTCGCATCTTCTTCGTGAGGCCTCTCGAAGTCCTCCTATGTTTCTCTTTCTACTTCACCTCCTGTAGCTGCGCTTGCGAGTGCCACGGAACTGTTGTCACAAAAATGCTGAGCCAGTATCATGTTGCCCGTCCGTTAGCAAGAGAATAGATGTTTTACGAAATAGTGTCGCCGAAGCTAGAAAATAAAAGTCCCCCGAAACACTTTCTTGTCCGCTAAGTCGAATGGGATGGTCTACTTTTTTCGAGAGTCCAACAGCACTTCTTTGGGAAAGCGGAGCCGAGTTACCGGAAGATGGCTGAAACAAAGTTTGCACATGGCACTTCGAGTGTTTGAGTTTTCGCATGTGCACTTCAGGGAAGCTTATGCGTATAAATGTACCGCGAAGGCATATTTGGTAGAGTTGGTGAATAACCTCTAAATACCCTGAAGGATCATCCAAGTGCCACGTAGCGCCCTCTTCAGATGAGTAGAATAGAGATGGAAGAGGGTGTCCATGCATGGCCATAGAAATGTTATGGAGACCATTTTAGAGACCGGAGTTTGTGATTTGTTCAAACGGTTAACGGGTCTCCCTGACACACTGGACGTTTCATTCTGTAGATGTCGGGCGCAATTTTGGTTGTGAAGAGCTGGTCGTGGCCAACTGAGCCGGATGGACATAGCCAGATGACATGAAATAACTTCGGTGTGTACGGTTAAATAAACCTGTGCCATCCTTAGGTTAAAAACGAACACCTGAGCTGAGCTACTGGCAGCAGGAAACTCAGACATTGCTGTAAAGGATGCGTGAATAGTGTACAGGCTCTTCATTGCTTCCGCATCCTTGAGTTTTGGTGTACATGGGTTCACTCCATCCCTAGCTGTCCGATTGGCTGTAGCTACTTAACATTACAATTTCTGAAAGGAAATGCAGGTATCCCTGCAAGAATGAATATTTTTAGTTTTCTTCGTATGAGTTGAAGTTATTGAGGAATACAAAGACCAAATAAAGCTTTGTCTCTCACTGCCGGCACGAGCGACCCCCGTCACCTCAGTGAAATACTTTAAACTTACCTAACTGCAAACACTGAAAGAAGATTGCAATCTTATAGGGTGGGCAGGACGGGTTTGGTAACTCGGTGATGTGTTTTGACGCCCATGCCTTCCTATCCTTTTTATTTCTCTTCACTTTGGGCCAAGAACCTGCATGGTCTCAGAGCGTGGTGCGCGTAGTTGGTTCTTTTGCAGCCGTCATAACTGCTTGGTGTAAAGCCTGCAGCTGCCCCTCATCGCGCTCACTTTGCTGCAATTTGAATTCAAGCCTCCGATTAGTGCGCGAGAGCCGAAGCTACCAGACAGGAGGAGAAGAAGGAGGAGAAAACGGAATGCTAAACGTCTCTATGGAGCAGTAAGCCCTGGGTAAAAGTCCTGGTTCCAGGACTCTTCATACCGTCCGGCTTCTTGGGCTCTAATCACCAGTTGAAGCTGGTCGTCAGGGTCCGAGTTGGTCAGTGCTCAGGGGAGGGGAAGAGCAAGGGAGGAGGGTAGGTGGTGTTTCTGATTTCAGAACCACATGCCGTTGTAGAAGGTGCCCGGAGCCACGCAGAAGCGTGAGAGGATTATATGGGTACGGTCAGAATGTAGGCTCTGATGTGGTGGGCAGAGGTGTTTGGATGCCTCGAACACGACGCTCTTGTTCGTTAGTGAGCGCCCTTAGTGACGGCTGTCGGCAATTGCTTGTAGGATGAGCCCACTCCATGTCGCTACCATGGTAGATTGGCAAGGTTCCTTGCCGTAGTCTCCTTCGGCGGCTTTCCGGTGTGTAGTGCCCCGTACTGTTTAAACACATTACTGTGGTCGCCATGTGCTCGCATTGCTGTGTCCTCCGCACGACGAAACGGGGACGAAAGTCTCCTGCTACAATGTTTACAAAGCAGTCAAGCTGACAACCCGAGGTCGTACGAGCGGGGCCCGAAGGCCTGCACTTTCTTTATCTGTGCAGACTGTGTGTTGCTAGAAAAGAACAAAATTCGCAGTCCTGTGGGTATTGCAGGTTGCTGGAGGCACAGCCTCGCTGTCAACTCCCCTGCCGCAGCTCCCTGGCGAGAGAACGCCACCTTCGTCACACGCATGCAAGATTGAGATGAGAATGAACGGTGCATAACACGGGGAGCGGGAGTTTTGATAGTGTATAACTCCGGGCATACTGCAAATGCTTAGGGATGGAGATTTGTGGGGAAACGCCCTTCACCACCAAAAGGCACTGGGATATCGGGGGAAAAGTTTTGCATGGTTTTTTTTAAGATTGACAAAGGATTAAGAATTCTCTTGAAAAGCTGAAGTAAAACCTAATCTGTAAGGACTGGTTTGAAGCTTCCCTTTGCGAACTTCAACCGCCGCCATGAATCTTTGAAAAGTTGGGGCGCGTAAACCGGCGGCCTGCCAGGAAACCGAGTTGCGACACAAGCTGAAACCAGAAGCCAGGTTGTTTTGAGCGTTTCCGCCGGCATACGCAGGAGTGACGCGCTAGACAAAACCCGTGCAAGCATACAGTGCAACGCTGCGAGTTTTTTTTTTTTTTTGTAACTTTAAACAGTGACTTCCTCGATTGTGCGCTCAATCTGCACGGAGCCGATAACGTATGCGGGTCAACGTTTGCACCGATCCTGATAGATCTTTTTGTGGAGCAGGAGTCATTTGAAGGCTGTAGGCGAGATACTCATGAACTGCAAATACTCGACCGTGAACTGTGCGTCACGGAATACACGTGCGACGGCCCTTCACCTAATAAAATAAACCTCGTGCACGGGATTCTTTTACGTCTAGACACTAGACGATTTTGTACTGCCACCTACTAGTTTCGACAGTTTAGGCGCTCAAACACTTCAGCAGCTCTACGACGGCTCCGTTTGGTTCGCGTTGCACACTGAACTCGAACCGTATGTCGTCGCACGTATCAACAACACGTGTGCGTCACAAAATTTCAAAGCTTAGATAAATATGTAAAATCCTTTCTTTTAATCAGGAGATATCTCCCAGCAAGTTTCAACAGTAACCGTTGAGTATAACATATTTTAAATCCTTTTTAATCTCTGCCCGCGCGCAAAAGCCCAGAGCGTGCCAGCATGAGATCAACTGCTCCTTGCCCCAAACTGCCGACGTTGGGGCTCTCGTGACGTAGCCGACGCGCTAGCTGCGGTCGGCGCTCGCTGCTGCGCCGCGTGTTTCGCGTAGGGATAGTGGGCCTCCTCGATTATCAGTCCCGGATCGTCCGCGGACTGCCCGAAACGCGATCTGGCGCTCGATTTTCCCATGTTTTCCTATGGGGCTCCCGGTCCGAACGCAGTCCTCGGACTGCCCGCGGACCGTCCAGGACTGGTAAATCGAGGATGCCCAGTGAAGACCTCGTCCGCGCGTCCAAACCGGCAGCGATGCAACAAGAATGGTGACGTCACGGGCGCCCTCCTGTCATGACGGCCACTCGGCGTTCGTGTTGTCTAAACCGAAAGTGCCAGGAATAAACGACGCCGTTAAGGATTGTTGCCGCTGCAATCGACCGTCTAATGTGCCATTTTATGATTAGTTGGCTAGTAAACACCCATAGCACAAAAAAGAACAAGAAAAACGTAACCCCGAAAACTGTGTGTCAGTACTCCTTCGAACTTGATTTATCGCCTCTTTCACTACTCCTTTTTACGTACGGTCCCTTGGTCTCATGGTTGCCTTTTAGGGTGAACGTGGGAATTTGATGGCCTACTTTTTTACGTGTTGCAGCATTTCGCGAGCGTCACGAAAAATGCGTTACCTAATCACCTGTCTATCTGTTGGGAATAAACCACTTGATAAGTTTTACATTCCGTAGCTTGTACGTTACGCACAATGTTGTGAGCATTCTTAGCAAAATCCCGTCGCCACACGCAGACAACATGGACGCTGAAGCAGACGGCGTGCAGAACATCAACATACAAGTGAAGGGCGTAGCAGCCGAACCGGACAGCTTAGGTCAGGAACAGCGAGCCCCGTAATTGAGAGAACTCTACTGTCAAAGATAGCTCGCAGCGCTGCGCTGTTTTGTTGTCCCGATACACCTGAGTCCACTTTTCGGCCTTACACAGCTGTCGCCCGAATTCCGCGCCGACACGGCAAGCAATCCCGGTACAAAGTATTTTTTGCCGAACGTATCGCCAAAGTGCCATACGCAGGATGGGACGTATAACGAAAAAGAGACTCCCTAGAACAAACAATTCCCGAGAGGAAAGCGCGCCGTATAGCCATTTGCAAAGCTCCCGCCTCACGAATGTTTTATAGTTAGACAAACAAGCATTTGTCGGAGGCTGCGATTCTTCGCTGAAGTCGCTGGCCTGTTATATTTTTCGCCCTCTCTAGTGTCATGTTTTGACACTATGCTTGCGGCGCAACAAAAGTGACTTGATTATTTTCTATTGGGCAAAACGTTTTAGTTAAACCCTGGTTGACTTAAATGGTTACCAGTGTGCGGCCAGCACCATTAGAATGCATGCTTATCAATTAGTGAAGTCAGGAGGTCACGCTTTTAAACCGGCGAAAATTCCTTTAAATGTGTTTTGTTTTAGTTCGAAAAACCTTGGTGTTTCCTTATTTTGAGCATTGAGTATGTTACTAAGTTTTCTGATGGAAGCGAAAAGCGACAAAACCCGTGTGTTCGAGATTTCGGCGCACGTATGTATTGACTTATGAGTATATACTAACTGCTGAATACACGCTCATGACTGCAGACGTATGAACGAATATGTACTCGTGAGTATATGGGCGCTCAGTCGTGAGTGGGCTTACTGAGAGAGGCAGTAGATTCCGATCATCTTACTAGATATGCGTTGTAGCTCAAACTCTTGGTACATCGACCTAGCCGCCGCAAAGCCTGTGTGTGGTGCTTTCGTAGTTCCATGCACGAACACTACAGAAAGTCTTTTTCAGCATAAAATATGGTGCATATTTGTCGGCCTATAGAGTGCGCACGTTACGCCACACACGTCGTCTTTAATAACCTGCTCCGAACTAATAAAATATTATCCGCTGCTAATTTGCGTGGGGAGCAGGCAATCTCATCTGAAAGTTCACATTTTAGGGGTGCAAGCTCCAACGCCTTCTTACTGTGACTATGACGAGCATAATGACGTAAGTACGTTGCCGTGACGTAAGTACGTTCCTGCCAATGCAAGAAAGAAGGACGTACTCTTCTGATGCGGCTTTTTTTTAATGCGTAAGCAATCGCTGTCAACGACCGCAACACGAACTGCACAACGCCTTGTATCTGCAAAAAAGGCATGGTTAGCGAATATTGTTTTAAGTGTAGGCCATTGATTGCAAGAATAAAAAACAACCCGGAACACGTAGTCTAACGGAACAAAAAGTCGTTGAATTTGGCTATTGATGGCCGAACCTGGAAGTTCGGCTATTTATAGCCAAATATAAGCACCATCAGAAAAGTAAAAATAATGATGGGTAAGAACTGCGAATTAAGCAACTAAATCGCTAAAGTATACCGAATCCAGCGCCCTCACGCATTTAACAAAAAAACTAGTTTACACGTGGGAGCTGGAAATTAACATATAAAAACACGTAGTTGTATCCAAACACGTAGTTGTATCCCTCTGGCGAACTGAAGAAAAAAACAAGACATATAAAAATAAAAAACTGAAAATAACTCTCCCAATTCCAAATGTTTGGCTAATCTAGCCGCCTGACGCGATTGGGTAAAAAAAAAAAAAAAAATCAACGATAAACTTACAGTCTGGGTTGACGTGTTCCTCCAATGCCACCAACACAACGTGAGGTTAGGCATGGAAAAATGGCGAAAGAATGCTGACGCATCAGAAGTCGATCCTCAGTATTTCTGTACTTTGGCCATTGGGGCCACGCATACATCATGCTCTACGCCAAAACAAACAGCCCCAGTACAAAGGTAGACTGCATGATGCGCACCGCGCACACAGCAGACGTAAAATAATTTTACGAACCCAAATTCGATCTACTTCTTTTGAAAGTCGGCTCCGATGCTGGTGGCCTTTGCTTTTCAAGGACGCGAACCGCCGCGCGTGGCCACACCCACGCCCATAGTCTAAACAGGAGCGTGTGCTCGCAAACAACACCTGGTGCTTCAGTTTCCATAATGCCGGCCTTCCAGTCTCCATAAACAAGCGCCGCCGGAAGCGGAACGAAAAAGCGCGGGAAAATCCGCATAGAGATTCCGGGAACTGTTTACTAATGCAAAAACATTTTTTCTGCGCTTCCCTGTTTCATTATTTCACCTTTCCTCGGTGGCAACAAGGCGGCACTTGTCGCTGCATCCTACGCTTCCACAGCAATCGCGTCAATTTAGCTGAACCGCCATCCTAGCACTGCGTGTGTTATTTGTGAGACCAAGCTTCTTACCGACATGGAGCGGGATATTGCATTTTTATTGCGTCGCACATAGCAACGTAAGTCAGATGTAGAAGACGACATGTTTTGTGGACGCTACGGAGGAAAGAAGAGAAGGAACACGATGAACGCTCGGACGCCACCATCATGTTAAGCGGGAATTCAGTCTGATGTAAATACAGTTATTCTATCTTTACGGCGGCTTCGGACTCCTTTCTTCAACATCTGGTGCCCGTAGACCCGGGAACGGGGTTGGAGCCACCAAGCCGAGACGCATCAGGGGGCCAAGAACAGTGAAAGCGGCATCAATGTGCACAAAGCGAACGAGGCCTCGGTAAAGTCCGAACCATGGAGAAGCGGAAAATGAAGAGGACGGCTCGTCGGCAACCGAACAAACGGCTTATCGATGAAGCGAAGGATGTTTTGGATACTGCTGATTTGGAGACTTTGGGTGCGCTCATAGTAAGGCTGCAGTCCTGCAATGAAGAACTGGGCAAGCTGAATGTCGAGCTGAAGGGAGCCATACATGAAGATGAGTTGGCTGCAGAGTTCGTTGCAGTGATGACATACGAGGACGCAGCCAAGGGCATGCTGGGCCAGCTAAAGGCCAAGGAGAGATCACTACGAGGTATTAGCGCCTGCCAGGATCGACAGCCCAGCTCCTTCTGTGGTGGATCCTCAAAGTGACGAGTGTCATCGCCATGGTAACTCTGCGAAGCTTCCGATGTTGCAGCCTTAGACCTCAAACGGCGAGTTATGCTACTGGCTTAGCTTTTGACGCAGTTTAAGTTAGCCGTCCCCTGAAAACGCTTGCCTGAACAATGGAGAGAAGTTTCAGTGTCCTCGGTCGTTGCTGGGTGGGCCAGCTGCTGCATCCATTGACGGGCGGCCACCGACAGAAGGCTGTTATTCAGACGCCGTAGAAATTCTTTCGCGACGCTTCGGTGACACCTGCCGCATTGTGCAGGAGCATCTGGCGCAGCTTCGAGCGCTTCCTCCAGGGGCGTCCTCGAATTATGGCGGCGGACTGCGGTGACTGCTGGACCACGTGCAGTGTCATGTACGTGGACTCGCTGCTCTGAAGTTTTCTTCTGCTACGTACTCTACGATGATGACTGATGGGCTACTAAGAGCCTTGCCATCAGACATCGTAGTTGCTTATCGCCGAGAGATAGCGCACAGTTCGCATCGGTGAAGCCTGAGGGACGGATAGTCCGCCGTCGGAGGAGCAGCTGCTTTACCGGCGTCCTTTGACGGTGAGCTTGAAAAGCTCTTGTACCATCTCACGATTGAAGTAGAGAGTAGAGAAAGAAGTATGATCTGCATTAAAGGAGACCAAGCTGACACCAAGTCAGTTTATGGATCGGAAAATGTGATCATGCTTGCAAATGCAGCTGTGCTAAGTTTTAGCTCCTGGAATGAGTTCAATTGTCGATTCTGTCATTCCGATAAACAATCTACAGACGAATTCCATGAAATCATCGGATACCAGGATAGAATAAATAAGTTGGCAAAGGGCTGACGATGCTTTCGTTGTACCTTGAGAGGGCATTTTTCAAGGGAATGTCGGTGTAATGTCGAGTGCGCAAACTGCTCCGGCCGACATGTCTCTTTGGTGTCCGATTTTGGTTTGCAGCGCAGCGGACCAGACAGATTGTGGAAGATGGACGCCAGAAACCGGCACTGCCGCACTCGCCCTTCTGTCGGCATGAAAGTGCTAGAACCCCAGTGACACCGCTGTCTTTTCTGTGTTCTTTTCCCTTATTTTCGATGCTTGGGAGCCACTTTTCTTGAGAAAAATCGTTCCCGGTAGGCGGTTAGATTACAGTCAACTTTTTTATAACGAAGTAATATCGGGACAGCAAATTTGGTCGTTATATCTGATATTCTTCGCAAAATTAGAGATAAAATCGGCTCTAACCAATAAAATCTGGCTCGCGCAAAAATAGTCTACACAAAAATGCATTTTCGAGGCTTCGAGTTTACTATAAACAAGGCAACCCTTACCTTTCTCTTTGTTGCAGTTCAACCTGAATGAACCGGAACATGAGTGCGTCAAATTGCAACAGAACAAAGTTCAGTTGACAATACGGGCCTGCGTCCTTATTTATTTGATTAACGATGTGATCTTCGTCTGGTGGCTACTCACAGCCCTCAGCAGGAGGAAGTTTTCCACAGTGTCCATGAACAAAAAGGCCTTTATACTTCCGAAATTACGGACGAAGGGGTCTTTTTTTAAGTAGCTTCTCAGACTCCTGGTCAAATATTTCTTCGTTATATCTCACATTGCACGCAGCTCTCACGGTTCCAGTTTCGTTAAAAAAGTAAGTGTCATTGAAATAAAGCATGACCAACGAATGTTTGTATCTAGTTCGCTATAGCGGATGATTCGCTATATCAGTGTTTTTTGCACTAAGATTCAACTGTATTATGTCCCAGAAATTCGTGTTTTTCCTTCGATGCTTATTTCAAAGCCTCAAAAAAATTCGGGCTATGGTGATTGGGTTAACTGAACCAACGCCGCCTGTATAATCCTTGCCTAACCCGTGTGCGAAAAATGAACAAACAGCCACTCTCCTGTTGCTCTCTCCTACCCTTCCCCGCTCCATAGCATTCTTGCGTGCTTTCATGTTCGCCAGCCAGCGCCGCTTCTCGGAAACTATGCAAAATAGTTGACAGTTTGCCTAGAATTCACCAGGCGGCGCTCCGACGCCTTCGAGGCAAGTTGACAGACACACGCTGTAGAAGTGGGTGCAGTGTTCGCGACTCCCTAGCAGTGACGTAAAGCGGGACGTCCGCCGGCGCGCGCCACATACCGGATGAGTGCCTGGACTAAGCGTCCCACCACACCCATTGGAATACGGGCGATCCTTCAGCAATGTTTATACAGGCGACGTTGACTGAACCGTGTTCTGGTTCTACTGCGATAATACAGTCACACTAGCCGACCCTGACAACCGGTCAAAGTCAACTGCGCGTGCGCGGAAGCCCTGACGCTGGTTTTGTACTAACTTCAATGACGGCAGCCGTGGAATCAACAATGCTGGGGAACCCGAACTGATTGACAAAGCTTGTTTCCACCATTCTCTTACTGGTTTCGGTGGCACTGGAATTCGAGTTGGACTCAGAAAGCAGCTTCAAACGTTCTAAGGTATACCGTCCTTACATCAGATGTTTGTGAGATATACCAAAATATTTTAAGCCTGTCCTCCGGCCTTTATTGCGAATGCAAACCACTAGGGCTGAACGCCATATCTCGGTGTAAATAAATACAGTAATGGCAGCAAACTTTTCTTTCGTTTTTTGTTCCAGAACCCCAGGCTTGGAGACGGGTGAATGAAGTTTATCAGCAACAACAATAGCAACACGTGCTCATATAGCAACAAAGTTTGTTTTCTAACCTTCATCTTCTCTTTAGGCAGAATCGTGCGTCATTATGGAGCTTAAAGACGGCCTCATAAAGATTTCCCGTCTGTGCATACATACATACATACATACATACATACATACATACATACATACATACATACATACATACATACATACATACATACATACATACATACATACATGCATACATACATACATACACACATACATACATACATACAGACGTACATACATACATACATACATACATGCATACAGGGAGCAATAAAACTTGGGAGATGGCAGAGAACACAAGAAAAGAAAACTTCGAACGAGGTAGCGACCATGATTGTTGCCAACGTTTCAGCAAACAGACTTTCCTTCGTCAGGAGGTTTTGTCCTGACCCTGACGAAGGCAAGTATTTTTGCTGAAGCTTTGGCAACAATCGTGGTCGCTACCTCATTCGAAGTTTTCTTTTGTTACATACATACATACATACATACATACATACATACATACATACATACATACATACATACAGTCTTTGTCAAAATTTTGTGGGCCACGGCGACTGTCGCCGGAGCAGGCACGCGGCCACGCAGCGGCGCTCCGGCTGCCGCTATCGGCTGGTAGCGCGGCTAAAGAGAGAGAGGGGGACTTTCGCTCTTGCCTTGGTTGGGTGGCTAGCGTGACAAGAGCAGTGCGGGACACTTCATTTCAGCGCAGGCGCTTCGTGCCGGACACACGAAGACAAGAGCGAAAGTCCCCCCCTCTCTCTTTAGCCGCGCTACCAGCCGATAGCGGCAGCCGGAGCGCCGCTGCACGGCCGCGTGCCTGCTCCGGCCACGGTCGCCGTGGCCCACAAAATTTTGACAAAGACTGTACATACATACATACATACATACATACATACATACATACATACATACATACATACATACATACATACATACACACATACATACATACATACATACATATATATATATGCATACCTGCATACATACATACACGCATACTTACATACGTACGTACGTACCTACCTACCTACATACATACATACAAACATACATACATACATACATATGGACAATTGTACGTCTGTACGTCTATGTGTATATACATGTATTCATGCATCCATGCAAGTACACATGCAAGCAGATATGTATGCGTGCATGTCGAATGTGCGTGTATATATGCATGCAGGCATTATGTGAGGTTGTGGGTGTACGTGTCTGTACTTGCGTGTGTGTGCATGCAGTCGTGCATACCCTCGGTGTCACTCCCGTTAGTATGCTTACCCGTGCCTTTTAGAGAGCAATGTCCGGTAATTCTGCATCAATTTGCGTTTTCACACATAACCTGCCCGGTTGATATTTCTGCACCGATTTATACTGGTAGTTTTTTGAAAGAAATATGCCGTGTCTAGAAGGAATAGTTATCACATTAATTAAACTTGTACGATATCACATGCAACTGCCCTCTGAAGCTGCCCTTCTATCCATTCCAATCCAATGCTCCGGCTAGAATTATATATGAGAATACGGCCGAGCGACAGATAAGAATAGGGCACCGGTTTGACGTAAGTGACGTTCAATTAAATGGGTACGACATGAAATCTAACTTTATCTTACTGTATCCATTGTTCCCGCTAATTTTGCCCTCAGCGAACGCTGCAATCTTAGATAATCATTGCCCTGAAAAAAACACTAGTGGCTACCGAAGAAAAAAAAATCACGTTCTACATAATAAAACGCCTAGCGCCGATTTCATTGTGGCTATCTGGTAGGACGTTTGCCTAACCATTGCCAATGGTCAAGGCCACGAGTCTGCTTTGCTCAGATAAGGCATAAGAGTAACGTCACTCAGCACGCAAGTCAGCAATGGCGGCCATTTTGGTGTTAATCAGTGTTGCAATATTGCCGCTTCTACGGCCTCGCCGCTAACTTCTACAGTTCCGCTTGTTAACAACACTGCCGAAAATGCAACAAAACGGCATCTTCAGACACCCTTCTGCGGCGGAGATTCTGCTACACGCGTTATCTTTGATTCGCATTCGGAACGACAGGAGTCGCGCGCAGCCACAGAGCAGACGGAGCAGCTCAGCCTATCAGAATTGACCGAAAACGAATCAACAACAAAATGGCGGCGCCCGTGAAGCGTAGCAGTGTGAACAAACGTCACGTCATGCGAACTGACCAATGATCATAGTGGCGGCACGGAACAATAGGAGAATAGAGTGCCGACACTCAGTACCCTTATGTAGTGACATCAGTTCCTCCTATGGTGGAAAATTGGGACACGAGAATGAAACCACAGTATGGAACAGATGAAATATAAATTTTGGGGATCTTGGAGTGCACATGACGGCGGAGTTACCGCTTTGCCTAAGTGTGCTAATTACTCGTTTCATTATAAAATTTCCACGCCATTGTTTGATGCTGTATGAGCTAAGGGTTGAAGTGTGTCAACTCCAGATCATATTTTCTCGTTTGGTTCCAGAATAACTTCTCCGTGGCTTCAAATTCTTCGTAGCACATGCCTGAATGACGGCTATCGACTAGACAGTCGGTTTCGGACACTCCAGCCTGTGGGAACATCAATGGGAGTACTAAATGGATATGGGTCTGATGGTTCGATGCAGACTTGGCACTAATGAAAGTACAGTAATTAATTTACTTTTTATTGTAATGACCAATGTAATAAATTACTTGTCATCACCATCATCATCATCATCATCATCATCACCTATCTACGCCCACTGCAAGGCAAAGGCCTCTCCCATTAATCTCCAATTACCCCGATCCTGCGCTAACTGCGACCAATTTTCCCCCGCAAACTTCTTGATCTCATCTGCCCACCTAACTTTCTGCCGTCCCCTGCCACGCTTACCTTCTCTAGGGATCCACTCTGTTACCCTTTATGACCAACGGTTATCGTGCCTTCGCATTACATGCCCTGCCCACGTCCATTTCTTCTTAATTTCTACTAATATGTCCTTAACACGCGTTTCTTCCCTGACCCACTCCGCTCTCTTCTTGTCACTTAATGTTACACCTACCATCTTCCGTTCCATTGCACGCTGAGTCGTCCTCAATTTAAGTTCAATCCTCCTAAGGAGCCTCCAAGTTTCTGCCCCCTACGTGAGTACCGGTAAGATGCAGCTGTCATACACTTTCTTCTTGAGGGACAATGGTAGGCTGTCCGCCATTATCTGAGAATGCCTGCCGAATGCACTCCACCCCGTTCTCGTTTTTCGAATTATCTCTGCCTCATGGTTGGGATCCGGGGTCACAACTTGGTCTAAGTAGATATATTCGCTTACCACTTCCACGGCCTCGCCACCTATCTCAAACCGCTCTGCTGTCCCGAGGTTATAGATCATTACTTTAGTTTCCTACATATTAATTTTCAGGCCCGCGGTTCTACTCTGTTTTTCCAGTGCGGTAAGCATGCTTTGAAATTCCTCCCCCGAGTTACTTAAAAAGGCAACGTCATCAGCAAATCTGAGGTTACTGAGGTATTCTTCATTAACCCTTACTCCCACCAGTTCCCAATCTAATGTCCTGAATATTTCTTGTAAACATGCTGTGAATAACATCGGAGAGATCGTGTCTCCTTGCCTGAAGCCCTTCTTTATAGGTATTTTACTGCTCTCCTTAGGGAGGATGATGGTAGCGGTGGACCCACTGTAAATATCCTCTAGTATTCTTACATAATAGTCGTCTACACCCTGCTTCTGTAATGCCCGAATGACTGCTGAGGTTTCGACATAGTCAAATGCTTTCTCATAGTCTATGAAGGCTATATATATGGGTTCAGTATAATCCGCGCACTTCTATATCACCTTCTTCTTCTTCTATCTTTTCTAATCCATAACAAAAATGTCATGAAGGACTTGAAATATTACAGGCCGATCAGTTTACTCTCAGTCGTCTACAAAATACTTACCAAGGTAATCGCTAACAGAATTTCTGCCACCTTAGATTTCAGTCAACCTAAAGAGCAAGCAGGGTTTCGTAAAGGATATACCTGAATGGACCATATTACCACGATAAATCAGGTGATAGAAATTACTTGTGATGGTTGGTAATTTAGTAATGTAATAAATTACTTCAGGCCAGTAATTTCGTGGAAAACACTCAGTACTTTCCCAATTACTTTTCACCACGATTGAGCCTGTCCGCTTCTCGTACGGCAGAAAATATTGATTGATTGTAGGGTTTAACACGCCGACGCACTGCAGGCGATGAGGCGCGCTGTAGTGGAGGGCTCCGGGTTAATTTTGACCACCTGGGGATCTTTAACGTGCGCCAAAATTTCGTACACGCGGGCGTTTTTGCATTTCGCCTCCATCAGAACAGCGACCGCCACGGCCGGGAATCAAACGCGCGACCTTGTCCGCAGCAGCAGAACCCCTTAGTCACTGAGCCACCGCGGCGGGTACGGCATAAAATATTGACCGAGAAAAGTGGGCCATTGGAACTCGACGAACACGAAGGAAACAACGCTTCAATGAGAGCTGTGTCTGGTTTCCGTCCGTCTTGGTTCCCTTTTGATGCGTTCCGTGAATGCCGTGACGACAGTTAGTCGGGTTAAACAAAATTGTGCAGATTGTGTTCAAGGCTTCGTTACACTAGTCACTGGTGTAAGCCGGCTGCTGGGAAGGTGCGCTTTTTTCATCCGGCGGGGATAAGCAGGGAAGCGCGCGAACCGTTTGTCTTTTGTGGCTGTAAAGCCTTGTCCGAGTTCCTTGGAATGTTTTGAACTCGCAAGGTCCTGAGAAGCTGGACCATCGCATAAGTGACGAACGCAAATTTCTAGCAGTGCACCGAAGTATTTGAGCTGTCTTTTTAGCATGGCAAAAGACAGTCGGTCGTACAAACGAGGACACCTTTCCGATACCAACTTTGAATCGCAGCTTCTTCAGAGATGTAATAAAGGTATCTAACATATCAATGTATAGCGCTGTAAACAAAATGTTCATAAGTTGGTGTACAAACAAATATTTTTGATATTGCAGTGTATATGTATATCAATGTAAATAACGTGTATATGAGTTGGTAGTGTATGATTGATGAATTTTTGTTAAAGTAATTTTAAAGTAATTTCATTTCTTTCGAAAAGTAAAAGTAATGTAATATTATTACTTTTGGCCACCGGTAATTTCCAATGTAATTTGATTACATTTTAGAAAGTTCTAGAAAAGTTATGAGCAATGTTATTTGATTACTTTTTAGAGGTAATTTCGCAATGTCTGGTTCGATACCACCGTTTTATTAGATATCAAAGGGTGTTCTTATTTAAAAACATAGTGAAGGAAAGTCTGACCACAACAGTTGCTATATTTATGACTACTCTCATTTCTGACGGCAATGTTAAACGTGATTTGTTTGGATTTAGGCTTTACAGGAAGCAAGCATTGCAATGAGGCTTTTCAAGAGACATGCTCCAATGTTTTCGTGACATGCGATAGGTCTAATGAGCAGTTACGAGTTTGAAATAAAACATGGTGTGATTTCTTCAGCAGGTAATACGTGCTCTATTGTTCTAGCAGGATATTGCCTAAAACAGTAACTTATAAAAATAAACACTGCTGGTATAACTGAAATTGCTGATTGACCAAAAGTAAACATGAAAAATGATGATGATGATGGTTAGAGTTTTTTGGCGCAAGGCCAGCTGGGGCAAAGAGCGCCAAACAAAAGTATCTAAAATAAAATAGTGGCGACTAAAGCCAAAACAACAATAAAATGAATTAACGGCAATGGTGATGGCTGGTGTATAGGGCCAGATTTGATTATGCGTGATAGGAAATGAGGTTTAAAAAATTCACATCTGACAAGTACTCAAACACACGTTTAACGGAAAACATGGCATCGTCACCCAGAAACACAGATGGATGTAGGGGAATATGTTGTTTGTAGAGTTCTCTGAAGTGTTTGTGTCGTGTTGTGTGAAGTGCCCTGCATGTGATTAGTATGTGCACTACGGATAGGGCCTCTCCGCACCTGCTGCACTGGGGTCTAGAAGATCCCGTCAGCAGATACGAGTGCGTCGCATGGGTGTGCCCTATCCGCAGCCTACCCAAGGCGACTTCCGTGTGTCTGTTGTGTGAGTCAGCTGTGTACCGTCCCAAGTGTGGCTTTATTACATGTAGTTTGTTGTCTGTCTGTTCGTCCCAGTGTGTTTGCCATGTTCTGCGCAGGTGTTGTCTTATATGTAGCTTGAGGTCTGTGTAGGGTATCATTGTAATGTCGACAGTGTTCCTGAGTGCAGCAGCAGCGGCCCTCTCGTCTGCCAACTCGTTCCCAGCGATCCCAGCGTGTCCTGGGACCCAGCAGAGGAGCAGCTGATGCTTCTGTGCATACACAGACATGATAGTGTTAAATACAAGATTAACTATGTGGTTTTTGGGGGGTGTATGCGATGACAGTGCGCGAACAACACTCAAGGAATCTGTGTAAATGATAGACTTCGGAATTTGATTTTCAAGTATGTGTCGTACAATCAGTAAAATTCCATATGCTTCTGCTGAAAAAATTGTCGTGTGGACGCTCATGGTTCTGGCTGCACTGAAATTCGGACCATGAGCAGCGCAGGAGACCATAGTCGAGGTTTTAGACGCGTCACTGTAAAATTCTGCAAGTGGGTATTTAAACTGCAGAGACAGAAAGTGCTGTAGTATTGCAGCTCGCGGTACCCGATTTTTGTCAAGTTTCATAAAAGAAAGGTCGGAGGACACAGGACGAACTTTCCAAGGAGGTAAAATGTCTGAAAAGGATGATCTGTACACATCTAAAAACGAAGCGCTCAGATCCGAGGCTCGCTCTCTCACTCTAAGTGAAAAGGGCAGAGGAACGGATGGGCGATTTACAAAAAGCACAGATGTGGATGTGTCGTTAAAGACAGGATAAAAAGGATGGGTATTCAGCGATGAAATTTTAAAAGCATAAAGTAAGTCCATGTATGTCCGTTGGTTCTCAAAGCTCCACTTATTACACTCGGCATACAGACTCTCGACAGGGCTAGTGCGAAAAGCACCCGACGCAAGCCGTAGCCCCAAGTGTAGCACTGGGTCAAGCATTCGCAACGCTGTTTTAGTCGCCGACCCATATACCACACTGCCATAGTCTAAACGAGACCCAACCAAAGCAGTATAGAGTCGTAGTAGGAGTTCTTTGTCAGAACCATACGATTGATGGGAGAGAACCTTGAGTATATTCATTGTTTTCAGACATTTATGTTTAAGTTTCTTGATGTGTGGAATGAATGCGAGTTTCTGGTCAAACACACCACCTAAGAACTTGTGCTCCTTGTTCACAGGAAGCGACATGCCATTCAGAGTAATATCTGGGTCCGGATGGACCCCGCGCTTCCTGGAGAACACAACGCCGGAGATTTTTGAAGGATTCAATTTAAACCCATTCTTGTCTGCCCAGCCGGCAAGCTTCTTGACACCAAGCTGGACTTGACGTTCGCATATTGACATATTACACGATTTAAAAGATATTTGCACGTCGTCTACACACATAGAATAAGAGATTGTTGGTGGCAGTGCCTTTCCAAGAGAGTTCATCTTTACGATAAAGAGAGTGCAACTCAACACGCCACCTTGCGGCACGCCATTTTCTTGGATGTGAACCTTTGAAAGTGCACAACCAACTCTTACTCTGAACGCTCTCTCCGACAAATAACTAACAAGGGTGTTCAACATATTACCCGAAACACCGAATGACCTGAGGTCACTAAGGATCCCATAACGCCAAGCGGTGTCGTAGGCCTTCTCGAGGTCGAAAAAGACAGTTAAGCAGTACTGCTTATGCACGAAGGCATCCTTGATGTATGAGTCAAGTGCAACCAGTTGATCGTTCGTCGATCGCCCCACCCTAAAGCCTGCCTGGCAGCTCTCGAGAAGACCATTGTACTCGAGGAAGTACACGAGCCTGCGATTGATCATCTTCTCGAAGAGCTTGCACAGGCAGCTCGTCAGGGCTATTGGACGGTAACTTGAGGGGGACGACGGGTCCTTTCCCTCCTTCAAGAAAGCCACTACAATGGCCTCCCTCCAAGAGTGTGGAATGTGCCCCGAAAGCCATATTTTATTATATAGATGTAGAAGTGCTTCAAGTGTGTCTGCGTGTAGGTGTTGTATCATTGTGTATGTAATGTTGTCTGGGTCTGGAGCTGAGGGTTTACACGTGCTCAGAGCAGCCCTCAGCTCATGTAGTGAAAACAGGGAGTTGTAAGAAGTCTGTGATTTGTTGTCGTGTAGGGACTTCTTTTACTTCTAGGGACTTCTAGGGACTACTTCTAGGGACTACTTCAGGAAAGTGTTCGTGTGGTGTGCTGAACTGGACACGTGTTGGAAGTGTTGTGCGAGTGTGTCAGCCTGGTCTTCCAGTGTGTCCCCTGTTGTACTGACCAGGGGCAGGCTGTGTGTATGTTGTCCTTTGAGTTTGCGTATACGTGTCCATACCTTGCGTGTGTCTGTGTATGAGTTTATAGATGTTATGAATGAGCGCCAACTCTCTCGTTTTGCCTCACGGCGCACACGTTTTCCTAACGCCTTGGCCCGTTTAAACATAAAAAAGCAGCCAGGAGATATGCTCTATGCGCTTTGCTTAACACGTGGGTGAATCCAGGCAAAGCTGCTGGTGGAAGTACGGGAAACATTATAGAGATTTCTCGACATATTAAAATGCGTAATCATTCGCCGACACGAGTGTTTGCGACTACCTGATCCGACGGATTCTCAGTGGCGTCTCTATCAGACGTCCTCAGATAAAGAAAAACCAGACAAAACTGTTCAATGCGTGAAGTGACTGATCGGGCACATTGTGTGACATTGACGCAAACAGAATTTTTCCACAGGATTCACCAGAGCTTTCCTATCGGAATCGTTGGCGTGTTTTCCTTGTTCTCGTGTTTTCGTGTTTTCAATGAAATCGTTCGCGTGTTTTCCTCGCCGGTGCCATTTCAGTATTTTCTGTGACTGCAGTCTAGAAAAATGCTGGTATTTTTCATGCACATGACTGGATTGGTTAAAGAAGCTTCTATCACAGAGCGGTCTCTCAGGACGCGCTCTTCGCCCGGATGACGGCAGCCGTACGCTGAACGTGAACGTCACAATCGCCTACGCTAGCGTCGGCGGCCGCGCTTGTTGAATGGGCATGATCCGGAGGAGACTGACGTAAATACTTCCTAATCAGCGACGGGAGGCCGTCGCTGCGTCGCGTGCCGGGCAGATTTCACGGCCATTGTTTTACGTGTTGCGATCTCGCTTCCTGCCTTTCGCTGCGCATTCTTTCTTGTCTTACCCCCATATCTCCGTTGGAACGTTGAGTCGAAAAACATTTACGGTAATGTTGTTCTAAAGCGAAGCTGTTTATGCCAGACTGCTGCCGTCCATCGTCACGCCAAAAGGCCCTGCAGAAAATCCAACTTACACAATGGGTTTGCACAAAGGCACATCAAGCGCCTGAAGAAAAAAAAGAACACTTCCCGTGGTAGGAATCGAACCTGGGTATACATCGCGTTACGAGGCCGACGTCTGTGCGATTGCGCCATCCCGACTTTTGTTTTTCGTTGTTGCATGGAATATTAGCCCGAAAAGCTTTAGAACCCAACCCTAACTACAATAACAGTATGTTCACTGACACATATTTTAAGGCACACGACACACGCTAACTACAATAACAGTATGTTCACTGACACATATTTTAAGGCACACGCATGCCTCAAGGAGATGCAACCAGTTCGGCGGCTGCGATTGCGCTGCATAGACACCATACACAAGCGCACATTGTTCGCGAAAAAGTGACTTAGTTCCCCGAGGTTCCTCCTCACTGCGGTCAATCACGCCACACTTCCATAGGCTAAACAATCCTATCAGCGCAAAAAGGTCGTAGGGCACGGAACAGTCCTTCATCACTAGCAAGAATCGTGTACTGTAGGAGGTAACGTCTATGTCCTTTTTAAGACTCCGCTTCAGAACATCCCAAAAGGAGACAGCGTCCCGACATAAAACAAAGCACTGATCAATTGTCTCAGGCTGGCTACAGAAGCGACAGTTAAGAGACAAAGGTACATATACACATTTACTATTGAGCCATGTTTTAACGGGCAACGTAGATGTGTGCGACTGAAAATAAAAACGTTTTTGCAGCCACCTGGATGCACATTTTATTGACTCACTTCAACACAGTGTTATCTAGAATCATCAGATAATATTGGCGGTAAACAAGCACGGTCCAAGCAGTATAGACTTCGTACTTTGGCTGAGGTTGCTTGGGAGAAAGCTTTGCTTTTAACCACCCTTTTCGAAAAAAAGGGGCTTTGAATTTTTTCTTTTTTTTGCGGCATAATCGAGATTTCCTTCGTGATCAAACTTCTTGTGTTGGAATGGGACGCGAGCTGAAAAGATTATCCCTGTGCTCTCGATCCCTGCACAGTCAGGTATGAGTGTCAAGACGTATGGTGTAACTAACACGGAACATTATTACCAGCACATGACAGAACAGAACGGAAGAAGACGAACACAGGACAAGCGCTAGACATTTACTTCGCCTGACCTGTGTTTTTTGCCCGTTCTGTTCTCCTATGTGCTAGTAATAATGCTTCAAAACCATAACCAACTAGCCCACATCGACGCTCTCACAACGTGCAACTACTGTAAGTTGTTGTTTAAATTCACAGCAATTGTATCCCGGCACTAGAACGTAGCCGTATAGGTGCATTAGCTAGCCTTGATAAATGGGCACACCAGCGTATCAAAACTGTAAACCAATAATCAATTCAATTACAAATAGTATACTTGAATAATATGTTTAGCTGCCACCAAATTTGCAGCGTCTGTATGCAGTGGTTATGTCATTTATTAACGCTGAAACGTTCGTCTGTTTTGAATAGCGAGTTGGCTCGAAATGTTCGTGAGCCTAAAATTTTAAATACGATGGTCCTTCCTGAGCTGCTTGAAGGCGAAAATTTTTATCTGTCTGCATGTTCCTCTGTATGGCCTTCGACTCAGCCATCCAAGGAAAAGTTAAAATGAATGCGTGAACGGAAAGTTTTCAGATGCAAAGCATCTCTTGCCCTCGGCTCCGTCGTCCGTCGTCCGTCCATCCACCGGCCCAGGAAGACACCGGCAACACTGCCGCTCCAGGAGCCCTTTAAGGGGAAGCGTGCTCGTCTCGTGCCGGCCCAGGAAGACACCGGCAACACTGTCGCTATAGCATCTCATGGTCGGGGCTATGTCCTTCCCTTGTTGTGGCGCCGTCCACACCCCCACTGCGCATGCTCGGCTAATCTCGGGCCGGCCCAGGAAGACACCGGTAACATTGCCGCTCCAGGAGCCATTCAACGGTAAGACACCACCGGGCGTTCAGCAAGCCGATCATGCGCAGTGGGGGTGTGAACGGCGCAACAACGACACGGGAGGGACGTAGCGCTGTCGCATCTAATAAAATTACACCATCTTCCCGTAGGGGAACCCTGAGTAGTATGCGAGACAGCCATGGGCTCAACGCAATTTCCCATTTCGTAGTTCCGGTAAGTGAAAAGTGTTCCATGGTAGTTACCAGGGAAACCAAACTGTAAATATAACGGTATCTACGTACTTCAACCTAACGGAAACGACGAGCTTAAAACTAATGGGTACTTGAATCGACCCCATGGTTGCTTTGAATACTACTCAGGGTTCCCCTACGGGAAGATGGTGTCATTTTTATACGGAAAACCTTTCCGAACCACTAAATCTTGAAACATAACTCATAATTTTACACATTGTTGAGCAAAAAGAAATCTTTAACCTATGTGAAGCAAACTTACCTATGCACAACTTGTGCTCGCACTGTCCTAATAACTGAAAATACGTGCACGGCTCCTTGATTTTTGCGATAGAAAATGAGAAATACGCCTTCAAAATATTACTTCGGCCCAAAAATACAAAAAGAGTTTGCGCGAGCCCGGGCCTCCTGGCGGTGTTCCAAATATTCCAAGTTCGACAATAACATAAAGGTTCCAGTAGTTGGCACGAAAAGTGAAACACGACAAAATTGAATTGACTTCACAAAACCTCCTCCGTGTTGATCGAGGGAGGTGTGAGACGGGAGGGCAAGAACGAGAGAGGTGGGCGTGATAGAGAAGCGAGGCATTTACGTGGCAGAGGTGGCAGAAAACTATCGCCTTTCAACGACATTGGCAACGAAGTGAGCAGATACGTGGGCAAATTATGTTTCCTCTGCTCTAAAATCTCTAAAATATGGCAAAGCGAAGCGCATACTTTAGCGATAATTGGCAAACTCTGGATCCATATTATCACCGCATGTCGTGCTGAAAGGTTAGCGGGACAACGGCGATGCGTTACGCTGGGTGTATTAAGAATATAACAGGCAAAATACTATCTCCACATTCAAATTTCGAGCGCACACAACCATGCCGCCATGCTGCAAAGCAGCAACAGGAAATTCATAAGTCTTCCGAACGTCTGGTTTTCCGCTATCTCGTATAGCGGGTCGTAACGCCTACTCAAAGCGGAAGCTAAGGCTGAGCCTTTCCGGTAGAGTTTCTGAGTTCGTTATAGGAGCATCGGTGGCACGAACCACTATACAAGGGCACAGCTTCTGCTGATCATATATACAATTTAGAGAAAATGTATAATTCCGTATTTACTCACATAATGATCGCACCCACGTAATGATCGCACCCCTTAGGTTTGTCGTAAAAGTTCGATTTTTTTTTATTTCCCGTGCAATGAAAGCAACCTGAACTAGCCGCAGCAATATGTCGTATATGTGTGCCAAGTCCAGCTGATGACGGTCGTGCGCACCTCTGTTTCCTTCCCTTTGGAAGAGGACATGACTATGTTATTGCGGCAGACTTGACGATAATAGCGATATCAGCAAGCAAGCGTTCAATAAAAATAAAATTGATGAGGACGAAACTCTCACTAAATGCACTTAATGTACTCACAAGACATTATCGGGGTTCCACTGTATATATACAGTGGACTCGTGATAACTCAAACTCAAAGGGACTCAGGATTTTGTTTGAATCATCAGAAGTTTAAATTATCAGAAGTTCTCATAAATATGACGCTGACAACATACCATCTTGTATTGTAATAACACGTTCACATACATTTATTATTACAATTATCACACACAATACTGAAGTAACATTAACGCTTTGAAAAAAAAATCACGAATGGATGACTGCTTTCATTTGCATGAGATTCCGAAAGAAAGTTTTCGATGCCAGCCAGTTTATTGTGGGAGTTTTCTGCACTGGTCCAGACCTTGATGATCGCAGCAATGTGCTGAAAGGATGCAAATGTGCAGCAAGAAGCTGCATTTGATTTTACTTGATTGTAGGGTTTAACGCGCCGACGCAACGCAGGCGATGAGGCGCGCCGTAGCGGAGGGCTCCGGATTAATTTTGACCACCTGGGGATCTTTAACGTGCGCCGAAATCTCGTACACACGGGCGTTTTTGCTTTTCGCCTCCATCAGAAAAGCGGCCGCCACGGCCGGGAATCGAACCCGCGACCTCGTGCTCAGCAGCGGAACGCCTTAGCCACTGAGCCACCGCGGCGGGTAGCAAGAAGCTGCAAATTCAGCTGATATCTGCCGGCAAGGACAAGCAAAAAGAACTAATTAACCGAATTTAGGCAACGAAGCAGCTTGAATCTGTTTGAATTAACCGAAAGTTTTAATTACCGTGACTCTACTATATATATATATATATATATATATATATATATATATATATATATATATATATATATATATATATATATATATATATATATATATATATATATATATATATATATATGTCTATATACCCGCCACGGTGGCTCAGTGGCTAAGGCGTTGCGCTGCTGAGCACGAGGTCGCGGATTCGATTCCCGGCCGCGGCGGCCGCTTTTCTGATGGAGGCGAAAAGCAAAAACGCCCGTGTGTACGAGATTTCGGCGCACGATAAAGATCCCCAGGTGGTCAAAATTAATCCGGAGCCCTCCACTACGGCGCGCCTCATCGCCTGCGTTGCGTCGGCGCGTTAAACCCCACAATCAATCAATATATATATATATATATATATATATATATATATATATATATATATATATATATATATATATATATATATATATATATATATATATATATATATAACGTTTTCGGGGCAAGAAAGGTGCCGTTCGTTTCTTGGTTCCTAAAGAGAGTTGAGAAACACGCAAGGGCTAAAAGTGCGTCTAATCGATCATCAAACCATCCAACACGTTACTGATGAACGAAACCATACGGAACGAAGAACGAAACGAAGAACAAACAATGCTAAGATTTTTCGCGCACTAAGTAAACGCATCTACGAACGATCCATATGTATACCGACACGTTATGAGATAAACGTATACCCTCGAACTCCCTCTTCATGATCGATGCCTGTATTGTCATACATAGAACCGTTCCGTTTTCGCGATTTTCAAGTAACTTCTTTGACACAATGGAAGCCCCCTTTCTCGCACGCATTGTGTGTCCAGAGATCTTATCAGAGCTTCCCGGGAGACTAACAGGTCTGTGGGGAAATACTTGTGTTTTGGCAAGACGCTGTCTGTCCCACTGGGAAAGCGTTCGCTTCAGAAAAAAAATTTGCCCGAGCATACTGGCTGGGTGCCCAACTATCAGCACGTGAAGCCCGTCGCAATGAAGGTAATTCACTCACTCACTCGGGGCATTTAAGCCCGCTTGCGTGCTTCGAGTGCGAAAGCCTGGCGATGCTTATGAACCACTTCTGTACAGCTACATCGTATTGGCGTTACTACCTTCGCTTTTCAACCTTTTCTTTCCCGTGAACTACTTAGACAGGTACACCTGCACACACTACAGCTTTCCTGGAATCGGAGTTCTGCGCGGCTAGTATGCATGTGTTGCACTTGCGTGCCTTCCCGGGCTACGCGACGCGCAGAACTCTTCTTGGACAATCCCCCAAGCAAGCATGCGTCGATTTTATGGGTCACCACAACCAGCACCTTCTCGTTTCTAATTCATGGTATGGTGAAGCAGCCAGATGAGCACCGTATAGGTACCCTGCTACACTTTTTTTAGCGTATTTGGAAATCGTGATTGATTAATTGCAGGGATTACGCGTCGACGCAGCGTAGGCGATGAGGCGCGCTGTAGTGGAGGGCTCCGTATTAATATTGACCACCTGGGGATCTTAAACGTGCGCCGAAATGTTGTTCACACGGGCGTCCTTGCTTTTCGCTTCCATCAGAAAGGTGACTGCCGCGGCGGGGCAACGCACCCGCGTCCTCATGTTCAGCAGCACAACGCCTTTGCCACTGAGCCACCACGGCGAGTTTATTTCGAACTTTTAAACGCTTCCAGAACGTACTCAGTCAATGCACCCAGTGCTTAGATTAGGTGGTTGCAACGTATCCCAGCAAAAAATTACTGTTCTGTGCCCATCAGGGAACTCACAAACTTGCTCAAAAGATTTTTCCCACTTTGCCGTTCTTGGTGTACTTCGACCGCTGGAATTACGTCATTACTGTGGTGTAGTCTCTTTAAATCTCACAGTTCCTGGCCACTCCCCCAAGTCAGTGTGCACCAGAAAGAAAAGAAAAACAACAACGGCAAATTTCGTGGCACCTCAGATGTGTGCGCTTATAACGCAGTGGTAGCACAGTGGGCTCCGACTGCGCAGACCCTGATTGAAACCCCACACACTGACTTCTCCTCATCAGTAAAGGCATTCCCCCCCTCCCACACGAACTCGAATGTGTTTCTTATGTTGTCTTTAAAGCAGCAGCCATTCTTTGACTGAAAAAAAAAAAAAAACAGCGACGGCATTTCGCACAATAAAGCAGTTCATAGTTCAACCTTATAATGTCTACTCGTGTGAGCCGTGCATGATACGTCCCATTTTCTTTGTTATGGCGGAGTTTTTTTTGAGCGGTTTATGAACATATGAAGCACCGAACGGCCTCAAAAAGTGACGCAAAAAAAATGAACCGTCTATTTGCTAAACAAAAACGTAAAACCCGTGAAGTTGGGTGTGAAACATGCAGTTCCCAACGACAACTGGCCCTGAGTTGCATCCAAAAATCTTGTAAATACATCTATGTTTAATGTTGGTTATTTATGCAACCTATGTTGTTATTTTTATTTTTAAATTTAAAATTATTTTCTGAATTTTGTTTATTATAAATTTCAACAATTTCAGTATTCAATGCTGCTTCAATTTATATAACCCCATTTATTCTAATTTCTTTTTCAATTTTATTTACGCTCACGAGCGCGTTCCCGCATGACCGCCTTCTCTTCGGCCAAACGAACCACCTGGGACTTACGCATTGACCTGCGGATGTCAATTCAGATCATCGTCACCAGAGCTCCTTAATGTCGGCTTTACTGCACGGCGTTTAGCTTACACACATCGCACGTTTTTAAGTCAGTTATTTCAAGTTTCGCTGGAAGAACTATGCACCCTAATCGCTATGCCATCGTTACTCCTATCCGCCGCGGTGGCTCAGTGGCTAAGGCGTTGTGCTGCTGAGCACGGGGTCGCCGGTTCGATTCCCGGCCGCCGCGGCAGCTTTTCTGGTGGAGGCCAAAAGCAAAAACGCCCGTGTGTACGAGATTTCGGCGCACGTTAAAGATCCCCAGGTGGTCAAAATTAATCCGGAGCCCTCCACTACGGCGCGCCTCATCGCCTGTGTTGCGTCGGTGCGTTAAAACCTACAATCAATCAGCCAATCAATCAGCCAATTAATCAGTCAATCAGTCAGTTAATCAGACAAGCAGTCAATCAGCCATTCAATCAATCAACCAATCAATCATCGTTACTCCTACGCGAAACATTATGATCTTGTTCTGTGCTGTATGCCGCCGATGACCGTTTCGCGTTTGGATTCGAAGGGCTCGTTGTTTCGCATTCTGTTACGCAGTACTACGCGGCGTAAGAACGTTCCTCGTCTCTGTCGCAACTGCTTAGTAATTTACGTACTTTATTTTTGGAATGGCCGCATCTCCACTCACCCGCTTCCTCAAACTCTCGCCAGCCGACAAAGAACAGATCGCGCTTGGCCTTCCGCCTACCATAATTAGCCGTCCGCTCTGACTCTCGCTGATTAACGATGGTGAATCCAACGCCTTGCCGGACTGACCTTGTTGATGTGGCCGCCGTCAGCGAGAGAGGGTTTTCTGAAACTGAAGGAGGTTGACCTCCTTTCTACTTTCCGACATCCGTCTTCTCGAACGCTCTTCTCACCTTCTCCACACCGTTTAACCCTCAAATTGACCTCAACCTTCCTACCACGCCTTTCCGCCTGTTCCTCTTCTCGTGTTTTCCTTTCGACTTGACCACCTGGTGCTGCCAGGATCACAAAACTGCGCCACAAAATGCGCAGCTATTAGGAAAAAGCTGTTTCGCGCTCAAAAACCTGCAACTGCGGTTTTGATCTGCGTCGGATGTAAAAAAATGAAGTCTGTTAGCGTGAAAAGAACAGGCGTTTTAAAAAAGGCTCCGGTGATACGGCCCAAAGAGCCAGCGTCTGTAGTCGGGAGGCCGGCCTCGGTTATAACACACTCGCCTCCACCGTTTTATGCTGCAGAGCAAACTTTCGCAATAAAAAAAAAACAAAAAACAAAACAGGCGTTTTATATCGTACGCAAATAGCGCAAGTTGGTGCTGGGATAACTGAGGAATGTTTTCTAGCACAAACAAAACGTGAACACGATCAAATCGCGAAATATGATGTGTATGACTACGGGACCTCCTAGAGTTATTTATGCACTGTACCATTTCTACTGAAACAATATGAATTCCAGTTGTCAAATTTATTTATTTATTTATTTATTTATTTATTTATTTATTTATTTATTTATTTATTTATTTATTTATTTATTTATTTATTTATTTATTTATTTATTGAACACCAGAGATGAATGCGGAAAAAGTGTGTGTGCCGTCCGCGATCTTCTGTGGTGTTCGCGTCCTTTTAAGTGTAGAGAAATTTAGGGGCTCGCCTTGTCGTGGTAGCTCGCTCGCTGGACCCAAGTAGAGCCACACAGCGTTCTGTCGTAGCGGCTGTCGTGGCGGCGTAACCCAGAGGCTTCAAAAGCCAAACGGTTTATATAGTCATGAGCGTTTGAAACTCGTGAACCTCTGGCGCTTGTCGTACATCTCCCCGTTGTTTAGCGCAAAGAAATCTGCTGGTACATTTGAGGCAAAATACGCGTAATTAACCGGCAGCGTCCGCGTTAATTTAGTTAGGAACGCTCGGGGGGTTGGTTTTTACGATAGTAAGCGAGAAAAAGTGGCAGTACAACGCCGGCATGTGCGGGAGGAAAAGAAGGCAGAAAAAGACCAGAAGTCCCACTGGCGCAGTTTCAGGAAGGGAGCGCGCGAGCACTGCGAAGGCGGGAAATTTGAATTGCATTGGGTGGTAGCAGCGATCGGATAACGGCACTCCAGTCCGTTATGGGCAATCAATGCTCTGCACTTCCGACAGTTTTCCCGTTGAGTGCAATGGCTTTAACATCACTCAGTTATTTTAAGTGTGCGGGGTTTGGAAGTAGGCGGTCCAGGTAACCGCAACACTAATTTAACATTCGCGATCTTTTGGCTACATGGTTAGGAACCGTTGAACCATATATTGCACATCTACGTGAAAGAGAAAGCAAAAAATGTCTGTTGAAGACTCGGGATAACTGAACACGCTTTCTGTGGATTGTTTTGAATTTAACGTATTATTGAGTGCCGGAACAGCGTTGGTCGGTCCCGAGCTATTCACTGTAGCAACGTAGCCTCATGGAGTTAAAAAAAAATACGGTATGACAAAATAATGTATTGATGAGTCCCGATAGAAGGAGGCGGATACGCCAGGCCAATGATATACCTGTTCATTATGGTTGGCACTCAATTGGAGAGGCCAGGCAGCGTAGAAACTTGTACGGAGGTTTCAGCGAAGACGGCGGACTGACAGGTATACTAGCGCGGGGCAAGCACGTTTCTATACCTTCTGTTTGTTAAATCATTCCTGGGGGGTTCCATCCAACTTTTCCCACCTCAAAAAAGGAAGTTTGGTAAAATAGTTCCCCCACGCCCTCCCCCGTTCGAAAAAAAAGGACGACTGGTAAAACTATTCTAGCACATTTCTGGGGTAAAATAATCACTGTATTGCATTAAATCTCAAAATAATCGAGTGATGCCCCATGTCCTTCAATTTACAGACGTATTTAGCTCAGAAAAGCATGTTGTTGGGCTAGTTGGTTCATATTCATACTTAAAACTGCGCATTCAGACGGGACAAGAAAAAGAAGGGACGGGACGGGCGCAGGACGGGCGCCCGTCCTGTCTCTTCTTTTCCTTGTCCCGTCCGAATGCGCGGTTTTAAGTATTTAGCTCACTTCCACAGATTGAAAAATTCTTGGGCACATCATCCTGAAATTCTTCACCGAAGCCTTTGAAGCAATATAACCTTCTTCATTTGCACCAGCATCAGTTTAGGAGGGGAATATCGACTACCCCATAGACTGAAACTATACGTGATCTTGCGTGAGCCGTAGACGAACCATGAAAAATTCATCCCGTATATCGGGGCTTTACTAAAGCCTTCGATAGGGTGTCGAATTTAAAAAAAATGTTTTAAATGTAATCACTGTAACTAATGATAGCGCAGCCCTTCGCTGAATCCGTAACTACCCATGTGTCCGGTATCAGTACACCCAATATGGCGACCATGCTTCTGTCACTGAAAAATTACCGCTGGTATACCTGAGGGCAGCCGTCTGGCTCCTGCGTTGTTTCATTTTGATCTTTTCGTTGGTAAAATAACAGATAATACTCTTGCCGAAACTCATTTTTTTGCAGAAGGCTGCATACTTCATCAAGGAATGAAAGACAAAACATTATCAACTTAATCTTAAGAGGGTGATTAATTAAGTTGCGAAAAATTACCGTGACTTGAAAATGCTGATCAATCAGAATAGCAAAGAACTTTTCGCGCGAAATAACTTACATGTTCTTTTGATCAGTCGATGAAAATAGAGAATTGGCCGTAATAATTTCGCTTAATATAAGGTGCATTTCGCACGTGAATTCTGTTGGTTCTAAAGTATTCGACAAGCACAACATCCAGGCCCTAATGATGTGCCACGCTGGACAGGGACGTCTTCACTATCAGAGAAGCGTGGCGCATACCGCAAATGTATGCTTGGTGTGCTGGCTCGAATACGTGAGCCAGGGCAAGGCGTAGCGGGAATAAAAGACGACGGGACTCGTGAGAATAACGGCGAAAAGCGACGAGCGAACGAGAAAGGCGCACGAACTTTCGTCTCAACCCAGTTTTGTCATGACCCCCTTGTAATCATTTCAAACGGTGCTACTTGAATTCCATTTTACAGCTCGTATTGTGCATTGTGCCGCTTACCGTATTTACTCGCGTAATGAACGCGCTTTTTTCCCCGTAAAACCGAAGCAAAGTTGGGGGTGCGTTTATTATGCGGGGTAATTTTACCGAAACTTTTCATGAATGATGAATGAAGGCCACCACGAAACAAAATATTGCATTAGATAACCTATCTTTCGCAGTAGATATACGCGTACACATTTGGCAAACACACAGCGTTTTTATTGAACTGCACTCGTCTTCGTTTCTCAAGGATAGACATCTCAATTGTGAGATGTCTATCGGCAGCACGGTTCCCATGATCAAATGCGTAGACGACAACCTTTAACTCAGAACTGGCCGTGTAACTGACATTTCGGCCAATCGCCGACTGAAAAGTAAAAGACGAGCGGAAAAGCAAGCAAGTAACAGTACTAACACGAAAAATTTAGGGCTTAACTCTCAGTGGGCTGAGCTGACTGAGCGTCGTTGTGAATGGCTGTCCCACGACACCGCGCCGGAGTGTTTGTTCCTTTTTAGTTCGAGAGATGGCTCTAGGTTGCATGCGAGATCATCATCAGCGGGAGCGACTAAAGTGGTAAAGCTACAGTACGGCCTTTCATGGAACGGCAGGGTTGAAAAGTTGTGGGTGCGTTTATTACCAGGGAAAAAAGAAACCAAATTTTGACGGGTAAAGGTGGGGGTGCCTTTGTTATTCGAGCAAATACGGTAAATGGTGATGACAAAAATGGCAAAACATCATTGAAACTTTACTTGGATTCCTGCACATGCATGGAATTGGCTAATTTTTTCTCCCTATGGTTTCTTCAATCGCAGTTTCCGAGAATATTTGTTGCTCTTCGCCCCCGTATGTGCCATAGCATCTAGTTCACAATGGCGTCCTGAAATGTAGTAGTAACCCTTCCTTTTATTCTTTCGTCCCACGCACATTCAATGATGGGAACCTCATTCCACATAACAATGTGAAATAAACTTTGCCGTCCTATTCACATTAGTACTGTGCACAAGTGCGCAATAGTTACTTGGGTCAATAGTGCTTCTTACTTGTTGATATGTGTTCGCACATTGGTTGCTTCTCACATGCGTATCCGTGTAAGGATTGTGGATATCTGTATGTTACGCAGTTTTTGATACTGTGATTCAGTCACCGGGCTTCTTTGTATCCGCCATTGCGGTGTCTTTTCATAATAATACTATCCCCTGCACGCCCTCACCCCAAATGTACAGCCATGAGGGTATTAATAAACAATGACCACGGTGACAATGACCAAGTTAAAAATACACAGTAAAAACAATCACGCTGATCCCGTATTTCTTTTTGGCTCAGCAGGTGTGGTTTGTAGGCTTTCGGAATGCTTGAGTTGCAAATGCACGACAGTAAATCGTGCATCACTGGACACAAGAGTGACAAACTCTGGACTCAATAGGAAAACGTTGTGCACGTGGATACCTTCATATCACTTGCGGGAGCAGAATTTCTCATTATTCCGGGATTTTTACGACAGGTACGGCTGGTTAGCCTAGCAGACTGAACACATAACACATGTCCTTGGACACATCAAAAATGCTCTCCTATCTCATCGTGCTTAGTGGAAGGACTTCGTTCCATGTCAATAACTGATACAACAACCGCGCACTATTTGTTGTCTGACAGCCGCAGGCATTACTTAGGGGATTCTTCATCATAGAGTGCGATTTGTCCGGGCTAGTTTGTTCGTTCAGATATTGTAGTTCGCCGGATACTCCTGTTTTCGATAGTGCTCATACTTCTAGACACTGTTCATTTTTTGTTTGCCAGGTATTGTTCGTTTGCACGTTTTCGTTTAGATATCGCTCATGTTTGTTCTACAGATATTGTTCCACCTGTAAGGGATATAGTCTACCCTCTGGTAGCTGGCCGAAGTTAGGTTTAATTGCAGGAACCGAAGTGAGGCAGGGTAGGTCGAAACATCGAGACGATGGCCGATCTGACGCACTGAGTACCTTCTGCCGTACTCCGTACGCTGCTAGCAGCGTGCACACATACCTTTGTGTCTAGATTGGTCATGATTGCCGGCAACTCTTCCATGGTGTGGCGCATACCGATGGCGCTATGGAAGCTGCTCATTAGGCCTTTAGGGGCTAACCTCCTTAGGGGCTGGGGCTGCTGGGATCTCCTGCCGTCGTCGTCGTCGTCGTCGTCGTAATCGGTGTTCGTCTCATGTAGTCACGGTACTAAAACACCGGGAAACTCGTTTACGCCTCTCGCTAGAACGTAACGCCAACTAAAAGTACATTTGGACACTCATTTACACCTCCTGCAAGAGAGCTTCTTGTTCCAAATACGAGAGACTTTTACAGCAAAGTTGTATACCTCTAACTCCCAACGGTTTCCTCTCCGTTTGCAGAAACGCCAAGGCGCCTGAAATACACTTATACACTGCACGCTTCGTCCCTAACCAGGTGTCACGGTTAGTGGACGTGACCCGGGATTTTTTTCGCTACACATCGTTTAGATATTCCTAGTTTTTGCTCACCAGATATTGCTCGTTTAGATATTGCTCGTTCATTTATATATTGCTGGTCGTCGTCATAAACAATTCCTTCCTGCCAGCGGGAGCAGAATTACTGTAGGGATGCCGATATCACTCGTCCAACAAGACAGTGATAGATACGCAGGCGACAGTGCAGAGTCACGTGCTGTTATCCTTCGTGGAAAGTGTTAACATGGTCCAGCTCCCATGAGAGACGTAGATATTGTCGACTAAAAAATGAGAGTTTGAATGAGAAGTGTAATCAGAATCGTGTTGCTCCAAAATTTTTGTGTCATCCGATCCTCAAGTCAAAATGTCCAAGACAAGCACTCGCTTCGTTTGATACTTTGATAGCGGTAGTTCGTAATATGTGTGGCCGTTATAACCGGTGTCAAATGCAACTAGAACAAGGCACACACTGGGCCCGAGTGTAGCCATAAACTCTACTCTATCACAGGTAAGAGCTGATTGGCAAGGTAATAGTGGGGCGAGTGCAAAAAGTGAATTATCCGGCCCTTTCTTGCTATCACGGGTGAAGTACAGGTCAAACACAGTGCCTTTGTAATGAGTATAAAATACCAAAAATCATTAAAATTTTGCACAAATAAAGATGCTATGACACCCTTCGCGTTTTTGTGGGCAAAAAAAGTAGACATATAACACGACACTACTGGGACGTATTGAGCCTTTCTGTGCTGTGCCATTATGGAAACAATAAGGAGCAGCAGACGGCGTTCGGTGGTCAAGCTTACTGGGTTGGTTTGTTGCTCAATTGGGTTCACAATTCTTTTATTTCCTGTTCGCCTTGTGGCATCAGCGGGGGGCGTCGGATGGCCTGCTGTCGATATGTGGCAGAACTTTGCAAGCGTTCACAACAGACACACATCTCTTGATTTCCTGCCCGCTTTAGGACGTGCCTCTTTGACAGCCTTGCTTACATGTTCCACTGAATTTCGCAAACTTCCCTACCAAAACCCGCCACCACACGTGCGCAACATCGAGGCTGAAGCACACGGAGCCAATCACACGATATTGCGTATCAGACAGGTCGGGCAGGTGGAAGCTCGAACAATGAAGACTGTAATGAAGAACTCACCTGTCAAATTTACTGCGCAGCGCTGGGCTGTTCTGTGCACTCTGCGGCCACGACGGCGTTTCGGCCGTGTGCTGCCTTCTCCCAAACAGATTGAAAACACAGAAATCCCTTGCAGTCGAAGACCTTTCGTTAGCCGGTAATATTATGAGCTGTGCTATACATCGCGTGCGCCTCAACGTAGCCTACACCAAAAAATTTCTTTCTAAGATTGGGCTCTTGGCCCCTTTGCAGTGTACGAGAGGACACTGAACACGTGGTTGGTGTTCGTCCACGCTTTTCCTTGGGGTAAAATGGCGCGAAGTTCTCTATGGGCGAGAAATCTCAACAGTGGCCTGCTTCATCATATCCACCCATCCGCCTACCAATCCCCCATTTACCCCTACTAAGGCGCTAAATGCGCAATGCAACACCAAATGTGGGCCTGTCCCTCTGACCCTCCACCCCACCATAACCTCCCGGCACCACTGGACGGAGGCAGTGGGCCGCTCGAAAGAAGACGCCCAGTGCCAAGTGGTCGCCCGGGGACAAACGGTGGTGGCGTCGCCCAGGCCGGTGGCGTAAATAAAAGTTTTTATCTTTCTTTATCTCTCTTAACATTAGTGGCTTTTTGGGCACCTGGAACAGCGAAGATAGTGTAGTTCGGTGTTTTAAAACTCTTGTGGGTTGCCTCTGAGACTCTGGACTGGACTACAGGTTGTGACTGCCCCTCTCACTAATTTATTTTTTATGTGTGTATGCTTGTGTTCGTCTGATGATTTTTCTTTTTTTTAATATTACGATTTTGAGTATTAAACCGTCCTTACATATTCACCAACTATGTGCATTATCATGCCCAGCATTACGCTAGGCTGACCTGTTCGGTCTTATTAAAGAAATCTATCTATCTATCTATCTATCTATCTATCTATCTATCTATCTATCTATCTATCTATCTATCTATCTATCTATCTATCTATCTATCTATCTATCTATCTATCTATCTATCTATCTATCTATCTATCTGTCTGTCTGTCTGTCTGTCTGTCTGTCTGTCTGTCTGTCTGTCTGTCTGTCTGTCTGTCCGTCCGTCCGTCCGTCCGTCCGTCCGTCCGTCCGTCCGTCTGTCTGTCTGTCTGTCTGTCTGTCTGTCTGTCTGTCTGTCTGTCTGTCTGTCTGCCTGTCTTTACAGACGCCGCATAGCATGTGCGCGGTGCTTTCATAACTCGACTTAGGAGCAGTACATGTTATTTATGAGAAAATCTGATGTAAATCTTTCCGTCTGGCGTACGCACGTCGCGATGCCCTGGTCATCATCGTCATCATGACCTGTGACTCACCAGTCAAGTATTACATGCACTTCACTGACGTACAGATCGGCTCACACTGTTCGGTAATTGCTTTTTCGTTGTCACATTTCCAAGGCTTCACTGTATTGCGAGTGGGACGACGCCAATTGGTACGCCACGTCGCACGTACGTTCATACGAACGTACGAACAGTCATTCAAACAGCGATACGGGTAAATTTCTTACTGGAGCCGGCCATACACAATGGTCTCCAGTAGACATGGCGGCGCATGCGCAAAAACAATCTTCAGGGCAGGCGTAACGCGGACACTCGACTTGGCAGAAAATTAGAGCAGCGCAGGAAAACAACGTTACCCAAATTTTATTTTTTCTAGGTCGCAACACACTGCACGTCCATTCGTGCGCATATAGGCAGCCATTTTTGTCGCGCACATCGAGAAATCGGCGTACATTTAGTCTATTTCCTTGCCAAATGACCACTAACCTTTTCAAGAATACATCTCTTCCGCGAACCCTTACTGACCTGAATTCACTGCCTGAAAAAACAGTTCCATCAGAGTCTGCAAATGCTTCTGAAAATGCACGACTCATTGATTTATGACTGCAGTACACCACTGAAAAGTCATGCCACATTACTGTATGTTTTAATTTCGTCATTTGTTGTCATTTTACTGATGAGTGTTATTTAATAACTGCCAAACATTGATTTTGTATACGCCATGTATTTACCAGGGGGAGTTATTTTTTGTTTGTTTATTTTGAATATTCCTGTTCTGTAGGTATTTAAATGTATTATATGTATAGTTATATGTATTTCTGTTATATGGATCCCACCTGGATGAACCTTCGGGACCGCAGTTTACTGTGATTAAAAATATAAATACTAGAAACCAAACTATCTCGACTTCTTGAGAAACTCTACTCCGAGACCGTTTGCTGATCAAGGACTCGAAGCATACGAGTGCGTACGGCTGTACACGTCGTCTACACGGAACACTGAGCTTCGCCCACCGCACCTGCTGCTTCGCTTTTACGTATGTAGGCCTTGCGAGGAGAATAAACACAAGGTATAGAAAACCGAAGAAAAAGGCGGCGAGAAAATTATATCCCCATTCAGTCTGCTGCGTTTTCCACGGTCTGTGCTTGCAATTTCGATTCCATGCCGGTGTACAGTTAGGACCCGGAAGGATAGCTTTTTTTCTTAAAAGCTGTGGCGCCATTATTTTCCGAAAATTCCTCTCGCAACAGCACAGCTGTTTCAGCTTTTAGTTCCGCTATCCAGCGCTACCAGAAAAAAATATCGAGAAAAAAATACCGAGCGGATGTGAGCGTGAGCCTCGTGAGGAGCAATCGGCATCGTCCAGGCTTTACTCGTAGGCTTGCGCCACGTGAGGAGCGCAAAAATACATAGAAAAATACCGAGCGCACGTGTGAGTGCGCCTCGTGAGGAGCGCTCGGCGTCGGCTAGCTCGATCTGCGAGAACACTCTGCCCAGTGTTGGTGGCGTGATCTCTCGCGTGCTGTGCTCCTCACCAGTTCACGTGTGTTCACGCCTGAAGTGGGGAGCCAAGACGCCGAGTTCGCACTACAGACGCCGAGTTCGCGAAGGCGGTTGCCGCTGGTTCTAGCACGGGCTAATGCGGTCCACTAGGGAAAGATGTGAAAGGCTTCGGACAAAACGATCCGGGCCTGCCAGTCAGGGAGATCTTTCAGCGTCAAGTTCGGAAATCCATGTGAGGCGCAACAGCCGGATCTCCGACGATAGGAGAGGGGCCACCAGCTCAGGTGTTCCTCCAGCTTTGCACCAGTCGTGCAAGCTGCGGCCTTTTTTTAAAGACGATAGTCTTTCTTGGGCTACTTAAACCCAGAAATTTTGGTCTGTCTGTATGTCTGTCCGTCTGTCTGTCTGTGACTCGATTCAGCCACCCGGCCAAAGTAATTCAATGCCTGCGCAATAGTCTTATATAGTCACAGCTAAATGCGCCCGTCTAAGTCCGGTGTAATGTTCATACTTGTCAATATTGTTGAAGAACAACAAGACATTACGCATATATAAGACAACAAATTGATACAGAAGTGATATTTGCAGCGTTCCTTTATAAAAAATTGTACATGTTTGATATTGGCGAGATTAAATACTTCATCAACTGAAGAAGAAAATATCCCTCCGCCGTCGCCTGCTGTCGCCCGCGTCATATAGCTTCTGGCGGCATTTGAAGAAATCAAGTGGCAAGAGTTACGCAAGGTTCCACTAGATAGGTTTCACGTTCTGCTTGCAACGCACGTGGAGTAGGGGGGGGGGGGGTGTAACATCTTTATTTGCCTGCTTTTCGGCTGCAGGAGCTGGGAAACGCGGTTCTATAAACGTTGAAGTAGAGCGCCTCGATTAACGCGCGTCTTCGCCGTACAGCAGCGTTCGCATCGAGACACCCGGTTTGGAGCAGTGGAACGCGAGAAATTTAAAGTGATTTAAGCAAACCTTTGGCGTCTTTACCTTGGGAGGAGCGCTACGCAAGAGGAACAACATGAGAGGTGAGCAGGAAAGCGAAGGGAGGCATTTACTTTGCAAATGTCCATAAAGACTATCGTCTTTTGACGGCATTTGCAACGAAAGGAGCAGATACGCGGCCAATTTTTTCTCCGTGTCTATTTTGCAAACGAGGCAACACTTAAGCCATGCCCCTGACATGGTTTAAACAAAGCTGCGGCACTTATGCGGAAGTGCAGTTATCCAGTCGACTAATGAACAGACTGGAAAGCCTGACAGTCAGTCAGCGGCAGCTGTTTCATGCGCACAGGGTCCAAGGATGGATGAGCGGATGTGTTGCAAGCGAGCCGAACCGTCAGGGGCCGTGTACTGCGGACGCCCCGCCGGACTCCAGACTGTCTGGTTTTGTTCGATTTGACGGTGATGACTCGAAAATCATTTCAAATTCACGTCAAAATTGGCCTGCAATCATTCTTAGCAATGACTAAAGTGTGTTTTGTATGTCGAATCTAGGGTCCTTATTACTGAATTAATAAAATCGAGAATAACTGCTCGTAAACGGTCAAACATAACTTGAAAAGGATGGCAAGTTTTCTACAAACGTCTCCCCCAACGCACATCGATGCAGCGGCTGACGCGCAATTTCAACGGTCTCATTCTTGCATTCTCCTTCGTGTTGGCGCGCTGCCGCCGAACGACGTCCCTGTGTTTCACGTCCATGTGTTGGGTCTTTAATAAGCAGAAACCACACGCACGCGCTTATGTGCTCAATATCAAGCGCTCCTGCGCGCCACCATGCGAGGTGGCGTCATGTTCTGTAATGTATACCGGTCTATACATATACCGGTATCTATGTCTATACCTCTAATCTGTACCTATCTATAATCCATAACTATATATACCGTCAGTCTATACCTATGAGAAGTGCCCGACTGACTGACTGACTGGCTGACTCATCATAGATGAGCCGACGCTACTGGACCTAGGCACGTAAAATTTTGGCGAGTTTATTTTTATTATGGCGTAGGGTAGAACAAAGGATTTTCGGTAATTTCAACCCAACAGGAGAGAAAGGGGGAAATTGTGTTTTCACCTCCTCCTGTTTCGCGTATTGCGGAAACGTCACGTATCCTCCGCTCACGATAACATTTGCACGCATTTGCAAGGCGCGTGTCTTGAAGGTTAGGCGAGCAATCGAAGCCGCGGCAATATATAGGTGGCAACATTGCTGCCTCTACGTGTTTCAAGTGAGTTTGCAACCTCAAGCAAACGATTGTTTAGGAGAAACTTCGCCCGATATATATCGGTCATTGCACAGATGAGGAGAGCGTCATACACGACACTGCAATGCAGGGTACGTAAAATTTTGTGTATTTTTTTAAACAATGAGCACCCCTCCACTCTTCAAAGTTCACGCATCGGCTCAGGTCACTTAGTTTGTTCGACGCCGTAAACAGCACGCAGGTGCCAGCACATCCTTCCACCTTCTTCAGCATGTGGGAAACCTTATCTGCACGAGGGATAGCAGTTGTTTTCACTAGCTTTTTAAAGACGATAGTCTTTCTTGGGCTACTTAAACCCAGAAATTTTGGTCTGTCTGTATGTCTGTCTGTCTGTCTGTGACTCGATTCAGCCACCCGGCCAAAGCAAAACAATGCCTGCACAATAGTCTTATATAGTCACAGCTAAATCTACCCGTCTATGTCCGGTGTAAGGTTCATACTTGTCAACATTGTTGAAGAAGAACAAGACATTACGCAGATATGAGACAACAAATCAATACAGAAGTGATATTTGCAGTGCTCCTTTATAAAAAATCAAACATGCTTGACTTTTGCGAAATTAAATACTTCATCAACTGGAGAAAAAGAATTCACTCCGCCGTCGCCTGCTGTCGCCCGCGCCACTATAGCTTCTGGCGCCATTTTAAGAAATCAACCGGCAACAGTTACGCAAGGTTCCACTAGGTAGGTTCCACGTTCTGCTTGCAACGCACGTGGAGTAGGGAAACGCGGTTTAAAATACGTTGAAGTAGGGCGCCTCGATTAACGCGCGTCTTCGTCGTCCGGCAGCGTTCGCATCGAGACACCCGGTTTGGAGCGGTGGAACGCGGGAAATTTAAAATTATTTAAGCAAACCTTTGGCGTCTTTACATCCTAAGAGGAGCGCGACGCAAGAGGAACAACATGAGAGGTGAGCGGGAAAAGACGCAAAAGGAACAACATGAGAGGTGAGCGGGAAAGCGAAGGGAGGCATTTACTTCGCAAAAGCCGATAAAGACTATCGTCTTTTGACGACATTTGCAACGAAAGGAGCAGGTACGCTGCCAATTTTTTTTCGTCAGCCTCTTGGCGTAGCTTTTGTGCTGCTGCCTGCGTAAGACCTCTGCAACGTAATTCAGCAAAGCCGCGTGGAAAGACACCAACGAACGCCCTTTGACTTGCTACACGAAAGTGAACTCGGTTGCAGGCCGGCAGGATCCTTGCAGGAAGTTCCTCATAGCGCCAAGGCAATACTCCGTTTTACGAGCTTGTAGCATGCAGTCGTGAAGCGGAGCAGGCTTTTCTTCAATCGGGGTGCATTCGTCCAACACACATGGCTTGACCAAAAGTCACAAGTCCAAATGCAGTAACGAAGACCTCCTAGAAGTCCAATGGAAGTAAAAAAGACGCCCGTGAAGTCCAAGGGCAGTGACAAAGACGTCTTAAATGTTTTCCACTCGCTTATCAACGTTCTCAGTCGAACACCCAAAAAACAATTCAAAGCTCATCGATGTATCGACAGACGCGAAGCGTCTTGGAGGCATTAATCAATCGGATGTGGAGGAATTACCAACGGTAAAGTAAGTTTCTGTGAATTAAAATTTGACATCCACCTCAAATGCAGCCGTACAGTTCCAAAAGAAATCTATACAGCCTTTGCAGAAACTACTAAAATGAAAAAAAAAGAAATCATCTGGTCCAGAATGGACCAGGACAAATTTTGACAGGGCGAAATTTTCTTGAACTGCGAAGTTTCTGAGAAAGCTGTATAGCTTTCTTTTTCAACCGTACGGCTGCATTTCAGTGGATGTCAAATTTTTCTTCACAGTTTTAAAGGCACGGAGAACGGCTTCGTGTTGATATTATGGCGTGTCAGCAGTAGGTCACTTCGGACAGTTGCTACTAGGCCGGAACTCCTGCAGGCTCCCTGGCATTGTACGAGTGAGTTGCAAAGGTAGAGACTCATGAGGCCAAAGAAAGTGCCGACACTCAATCCGCATGCTTTTTGTAACTGTAACGCTCCGTAGTGGTTTGTTCCCTCAAAGACGACCTTCACGTGGGCGGCGCATGCGGGGGGGGGGGGGGGGGAGTGGGGTTTATAAGTTCTTGGCGTCTAATCAGCGTCGTCCCATTATCTGTACGTGGCTTACAAGATGAGCTGTTTGTAGGGTATTTGTTGGCCACTGATGCCCCCTCAAACCGCGCCGTCGCTCCAGGGAAGCGTTCAGTAAAATTGTAGCCACAGCGACGTCTCCCGTTTACCGCCGCTTGGTATTCGGGGTCCCCTCGGGCAACGCGCTCACGCTTGGCTTCGTCTCCCGATCGCCGTCGGTGGTCTTCTTCCGCCGCGTTCGCCCCATTGCCGCCAGTTTTCTTTATGAGTGCGCTTCACTGCGCAACACGAATGTGGGAAAGCTAGCTTACAAAAAACAAGCTTATATCGATTGCTTTAAAGTCGGCTTTGCTTCAAAAGACGTATGCTTGGCGGGGAAGGTCTTTTTTACACGAACAATATTCGGCGTTTCATCTCAAAATATGCAGCCCCGGCAACGAACAGGTGACCCAGGGAAGATAATTGGAAGAGAATCCGCTTCGATTGCCGCCGTTTCGATTGGAACTTTTCTTCGTTATCGAACCTTGCCACACCAGACTTACAACCCCTCTCCGAATGCTGTGATCGCGAATGTCTTAAACTTTTGCATATTAATTTTTGTATTTATATTTCAAGATAACCCAAAGGCCCTCCGCTGGAGGGTATTACACAGGGTGTGCATTACTATCACAATAGTAATACGGTAAAAGAAAATGTAAATAAAACAAAACACAAAAGCAAAAAGGGCAAAATAAATGACAGTGCATCACGTAAAAAAGGAAACACTCGCAGAGAAGACACACACACATAAAGAAGTTCTGTAAGCACCATGTCAAAATTTATACGTCGTCACAGGGACGTTAACTAGCGTGCTGAAAGATAAGCAAGAAAAATAAATGGACAACAAATTTACAAATGACGCAGTAAAATGGTGTTAGGTTTGCATACTTCTGTTTAGAGCATCTGTAAATTTCGACACATTTCATTCGATGACAACGTGGGATGGCAGATTATATCATTAAATCGTGGTTCGAGGTATGAATGATTGAGCAAATGTGAAGGAACGACACATGATGCGTTTGACTTTGTGTAGATGATCACGGCGCGGGAACATGGCTGAAGGTTCACTCATGAAATCATTATGAAGAGACGTATGATAGTAAAGTTTGTGAAATAGTGTTAAATGAGATACACAACGACGATCAGATAAGGATTCAAACTCTGCGCGATTTTTTAATTCTGTTACACTGATGTGACGTGAATATTCCGAATATAAGAAGCGTGCAGCACGGTTTTGTAGGGCTTCCAAATCAGTTATTAGATAAGGTTGATGAGGATCCCATATGCCTGAAGCGTAATCTATTTTAGGACGTATTAGTGTTGTACTAGAAATTGCCACAAGCTTAACCTTGCGCCTTTTCAACCACACTAATCTATTTAAGTACAGCTTCTTTCTCCTATCAATAGAAAAAATTGAATTTTCTACCAGGTTAACTTATGGCATTGCATGTAGAAAAATGTTGTGTAATTTAAATTGATCGTGTGGCGTGAATTTTTGTATAATTCACTGTTTTCTCTATTTGTTGTTACCTGCTGTGTTTCAACTTTGCGAAACATGCGCAAGTTCTGTTGAGTTGTGAATTATGTCTGAATTTATCTGTGCAGAATAGTGTTATTGTACTATATGTACATACCCACTCATAGATATCAAAATTAGGCTGCAGTATGTAAACAAAAAATGAAGAAATACCGCGGAGTGTGGTGTTTTGAGCAACTCCCGTTCCTGTGGGAGGTGTACGCCAGCGTGCCGAATTCAGCTCCGGTGTTTCAGTACATTTCACAGGCGTGGAGCTGGCTTTAATCTTCTGTCACGCGGTCTGTCGTCGCCGCAGAAATTTATAAGCAGATTAAGTCCGGAAAATCACGGAAACTACTCGCGCCCCGTTCAAAATACCCGCCGTAACGCCCACTTTGCGACGCGCGGATGAACAGCAGGCTGCGGCAATAAGGCGCAGGGGCAACTTCCGTCGCCGTTTTGATGTTGTGCCCGAGTACAGATGACCGAAGCGCTCTGAGTTTTCGCCGACGCTCGCGTCTGCCGCGACTGTTGACTGAGCAGGCATCAAGCCGGCTGGCGCAACTTCCTAATCAGCGATGGGACGGCGTTGATACGTCGCGAGCCGGGCATATTCCACAGCCATTGTTTCACGTATTTTGCCATTACTCCCAGCCTTCCGCTCCACTTTCTTCATCGTCAGATTCCCTTATCTTGGGAAAAACGAGGAGTTAGAAAACGTTCTGTGTAGTGTTTCTTGCAGCATTATCCTTTCCATCCTGCAAAAACCTATTGCCTTAGAATGTGACATGAATTGCATAGATTAGTCCTGCGCTGGCAATGCTTAGAGTCAACGCCAAGTGGCAGTGTGTCTGCGTTTCAGACGTGTGACGTGTTTGATGTCCAGAGAGGAAATCTCACCACTTTCGGAAGTAACAATTGAAGTGCATAGACCAGGGTTCATCAACCGGCCAATTGATTAAGCTGTGGCAATCATCAGAACCATTCAGCATTTGAAGTATTGAATTTCAAGATACCAATAAAATCGGTAATAGTTAGATTCAGCTGCCACCTAAATTCGAAGCTCCGGAATGTGGCCCCTACACAATTACTATAACGCTGAGACATCTACCATTACATATGTGCCGAGCCGGCTTCAAATGCCCTTGAGAGGGCAATTATTTGTCAGGCTTAACTTACTGTAGAGAAAAGTGCACCCGAGATGGGGATTTACAAGACATCCCACTGTGTTTTTTATGCGGGAAATTGCATCTCGGACGAGAGTATAGGTTGTGTTCGCTTCGATGTGGCCATCGCATGTTTGTTCAGTGGTGCTGTACTTTTTAGTTGCGGGACCCTTAAGCTGTGACCTTTCCATGAAAACCAACGCTGCGATTTGTCAGATATACAAGCTTACTTGTAAATGAATTTGAGATCCTTAAACAATTTCGATGCTATAAATTATAAGTTTTAAATCAATGGATTTCAAAAACTGGATCTTGGCACCTCTCACATGGAGAAGGGCTTTATCCCGAGAGGACGAATGTGTAAACATGGCAGCCTGCTGTTTCATTCGGCAGTAAAACGGGAAAAATCCTACTGCTGCTGAGTTTTTCTGTGCCTGAACACTTATTTTTGTCAATGACCGATGGCCATGACATCGGTGAAATGACTCACTAACAATGACCGTGACAATGACCGTATATCCAGGTGATCTTATTGCTGTATAATTCGGCATCGAAGGAGGGGTGAATTGCTGAGGTGAACTTTGCCCGGCACTTTGAATTGATCGTTACGCCGCTTCGATTTCATGGAAAGTTTCCTGTACACGTGAAAAGATGTGTACGATGCTCGTCAAGGTATTTCACTGCTGAGGTGCATTATTATTTGTAATCTAAAAATATAGAAGTGCAGGTACGTGGAAGTACCACTAAGGTACACCCCGATAACTTCGTTTTAGTTTACAGCGCAGGCCTGTTATCGTAGATGTCTGAACGTTATGCTGGCCGCTGTTTGAGTTGTATTGCAGTGATCAGCATCCTATTTATCAGAGGTTTGCTATCGAAACATTTGTTTCCTTTTTGCAGTAGCAAGTGTCAAAGCGCCGGGCTGCACTTACTGCTTACAAAGAAAGCTCGGTCCTGAAAGTTCAAGCAGCACAGCGGCAGGTAGCTGCTGCTTTCAGACAAACACATGCGCTGGAGCAAACGGGTGACATGTACAGTATTTTTTTAGCTCTTACAACGCTCCTTAGTCATGTACAAAGGGGCCTGCCGCAACAGCAAGGCGGCATACTTATTATTTACATTTGGCTGTTCCTTTCACTGTTTAAAACCACTCGTGAGGGATTATTATTAGAGGAATTTAGTTTGGAAATAAACTTTTTCGAAAGAAACTGTTCAGTCTCTGGGAAATAGACTGAAATAAACTGAACTGAACTGAAATAAGTCATATCCATCTAAACACAATTTGAGAAAAAACGAAATGTGTGTTCCCGCCGTGGACGTAAATGCAACGCTGTCAGAGCTACTACAAGATACGTTTTACATGTCAGCTAGGGAAATTATATGGCCACAATTAAAAATTATGCATCCGATTTGTCAATAGTAGAATAATTACTTTAAATTTCGCTTGCAAAAATTATAACGCCTAATTTGATGCAACATTCCTATGACAGCTTTATTTAAATTGACTTGCAAGAATGGGCGATAAAGTTCTGAATAAAACTTTATTAAAATATGCAACAAGGCTTTAAGAACACTAGAACAATGCACAAAAAGTAGGTGAGTCTTCTGGGCAGCTAAAGAAGCTCTCTTCGAAATCTTCCGGAGGATAACTTTCTTGGGCACGCCTGAATAAATTCACAAAGTAAGCAAGTTCTTCATTGTCTTGCCGCGAATTTCCAAAACGCTTCCCAAGGAGGCTGGTCATATCTTCTTCCTCCTCTTCTTCACCTTAATGAAGTGCCTGGTACCCACAGAGGCCGGGGGGGTTGGCGAGGACTTGTAAGCGGCAGCGATTTGGTTGAGTAATAAAATGGTAAATACGGGAGTATTACAAAAACATAACCACATATACTCCCTAGGGGCATGAGAGACAGAATGAAATGATTGCTTCACATCTGCGTTTGAGTTCGTTCACTTCTACTGTTAACTTTGTCGTCGGTTTCTCCGGACACATCTTTCACCGATCTCTTAATTGCCGTCCCAATACATACATGATAAGCCAGCTCCGAAAAGCAAACAAACTTGCGAAAACACCCACAAAACAGTCCGATCAGTCATGCCAAAAGCACACTCTCATTAGGAGAATGAATCCGACTCATATTGATTTGTGCCAGAGCAGTACCTGGCTCATTTTCGATACAAAATACAATCTTCGTACACGTTTGCCGGGCGTTATCTGATCCATTTCGTCGCCACCTCTTTTCTAGGGGAATGTTGCCGAGTTTGTCTTGTCACTATGGTTTTGTCTCACTTAGTTTCGGTTTCTGGGTTTGACTCATTTAAAAAAAACTCCTCAATTGTAATTGAGTATCTGCGTTTGCGCTGCGCTGACCACTGCTTCTACTACGGACAATCGCGCATGCGCAAATGTTTATTTCGTTTATCACATGCATCAGTTTACCTGTATGGTCTGTTGACAGTTGCTTGCACTACTGACAGCTGCACATGCGCATGTTTTGGTTGAGGCCACACTTACTTTTACTTGTTTCGGTTCGTTTTTATCGCTGGCTGTTAATAATGGAACTCATTTAATGATGGTGTTTAACTAAAGTTTTTTTTGTTTGTGCAGCTACCTGTCCCGAAATTTTGGACAGGTTTTAACTCTCGTTTCATAACCCTTCTGTCGCTCTATTGCAACGTCACTTGCATTTGTCTGGCACAGTTTTTTCTGCACTTTCGTTTGCACTGTTCATAATTCTCCTCTCCCGTGAGTTACGCCTGTAAAATTCTAGCAAATATTCTTACCTACAAAAACGGGTGTGTGCATATAAGGGAAACACTTTATTAAGGACTAGAGGCCATGAGGCCCTGTGGGGAAGTGAGAACGGCGGAGGGAGAGGAGAAAGGGAAAGGTCAAAATTCACACACTCCACAAAGTTCTAGTTTTAAGGTCCTATTTACAAGATGCACAGTTCACTCAGTCAGTGGCACCAAAATGCACAGTTTGCACTGTTGACATTGGTCGTGGATGGGTATGGCCAGTCCGGGACGGTCTGTCAGACCATTACACCAATTTATACAGGCCGTTTTCAAGGGCGTACTGGGTAATTATTTCTAGATTAGCGAGGTCCTCACGGACACGACTAGCGTGCTTTCTCCAGTTCAGTCGCGGGTGCAGGACCTACAGTTAGCAGTTGACGGCGGTTACGGGAGAATATAGGACAGAGCCAAATTAAGTGGAAGAAATTTGGTATGACATCACTATTACAGTGGGGGCATCGGTGCAATTTGAGAGCCTGCTGGGGCACTTATGTACATTGTGGGGTGTATACGCTGCACTTGCATACACTTTTTTGACAAATACCTCGCCAGGACGCGAGAAGGGCTTGAGAGGTACAAGGATGCCAACCGGAGTTTCATCTTGTAAACGGTTACTGCTTCCTTTTTTGAAGAGACATAGCTGGAGTTGCCAATTTGCTTGGAGAGATGGGATGGGCGTGGCGGGCACCGTGGGAGGTGATTGTAGCCTCTCCCTGGCAGCGTCGTGAGCAACGAGGTTGGCTTCTGCCCCGGAAGTACCGTGCTTACCAGATTCTAACACGCACCTTTTTTCCGCAAAAATAGGCAGAAAAATCGCATGCGCGTTAGAATCGGATACGAAACCGAAACTGATGAAGCAGCTGAAATTTTGTTCCACCCATAGCCATCGCCATCTCAAGATGGCGCCAAAGCTTTTAACAACAATTTTTCGGATCTAGGCGCCTAGGCTTTTCTATCGGCATTCACACAAATCGTCAAATTATTCCACTTGCGCGCTTTCTGATAATAGCAATGACAGCAGCGGCAACGAAAGTGTGCCGCTTCCGCGACTTGCGAGCGGCTCCCACGCGTTCACAACGAGCGGTTGGCTGAAGCGTGCGCCTCTGGAGAAGATCGCGGGATGGGCGTGCGAGACGTGGGCCACGATCCCATCGAACATGGTTGAACGTTCGTTCAGAAGTGTGGCCTCACGACCGCGCTTGACGGCAACGATGACGAGATGTTGCGGTCAGCGGAAGGCGACAAGGAGCTCTCGAAGAGCGACGAGGAGTGAGATGAGTGAGATTACTTCGGGGAATAAATTGCCCGTTTCTTTCGCATTCGTTTTTCTTGCTCACAAAGTTCCTTGCGCGTTACAATCGGAGGTGCAAGTTGTTTCGGTTTTTTTCCTTGGAAAATCGGGTGCGCGTTAAAATCGGGGGCGCGTTAGCATCGGGTAATTACGGTGTGTCCCGGAGTACAAACAATGCGAATTTTGAATCCGTCAATTTGTAGGTCTCGTATCGTGGTCGTACATGTGTGTAGAAATAATAGTACATTAGCTCCTTTTGCTTTAGTTATTCAGGACAGCTCCAATTCTCAATACTGTGATCAGCAACACATATTTGATCGATATACATATAATGTCGCTTACCCTTGCTGCGCCACATTTTTTAAAGATAAAGGGTCGTATGCATACCCGCATAGTGCTGCCAATTTGGGATGTGGTTGTGCCGCCTTGGGGTTCCATAAGTATATGACGAACTGTACTGCAGTACGATGGAGAGTTGGGCGAGTTGGTAAAGCGACATGGTTGGTTGGAAACAGCGCGTTAAAACGGTATCACGAAGAAAAGGTCCTCGTGCTGTCCGGTTCTTTTCTTCGTGATTCTGTTTTAACGAGCTGTTTTCAACGAACTATGACGAAAGATTTTTGCCACATAACACAGTAGACTTTGAACCCCAAAACCAATATGATAATCAATCTTGTGAAAGGGCCGGCCCCATCACTCTTTCAGTCCTTAAAAGGTAAACTGTACGAAGAAGCAAGGTCATTTTACTGCTTTGTCAAAAAAGGAATACCACCAAAATCTCAATACGGTAGGCCCAAGTAAAGTACAATAAGGCAGCGAATTGGGTAAGTTGAAGTAGGTTCATGATTATCAGTGCTTCTGTAGTCCATGCTCTCCTTGTTCACTTTTCGTCTGCCTTCACGCTCATGAACTAACTGAAGCTGTTATGCAGGAGTGTTCAAATTGGGAAAGACGAATTAGAAAAGACGGATGAAGCAGTGAGATGGTCACTCAATTATAGCAGCCTAACTTTATTAATGCAGATGTATTCACGTACTGAACCTGTATATGTGTAGCAGTGTGTTGCGTTGTTCCTAACCAGTGTCCTTGCAAATTATGTTAAGAATAAAAATGAGCCCTACAAGTTTTGCCAATGAACAAACAAAGCCGTGCTCTTGTTTTCGCTGTCACACTCACCACTATTAAAAGCGCTGAGTGATGTGGCTTAGCCACCGCTAGTAGCGAAGTTGCCCACGTTTTCATACCACATTTGCTGTATGGCTGCCTTACTCCAGGTCCCCGCCAACAGTGACCAACCCCAGAAGAGCGACTTATCAGCCAACATAATTCTGAACCAGTACGTAGGCGCACCTAAACTACTAACACCGCAAAGAACCTTACATACGAAACATTACTACTCCAAACGCAAACACCCTAATCCCACTAGTAAGAAGACCTTTAATTCAAGGACATTTTATTGAATCACCCAAAGAATTCAGTACTCGTTCGAAAACACCAGATAAAGAACGAATTATATGGCAGTGAAATAAGAATACCCAGGTGCAGAACTTACGTAGGGAGTGGCTGACTGAGCCGACATATATATAGCAGCCGCAATCCACGGCGGCCTTCATCAAGAAGGCGACCAGCAGTTCACTGGAACGAGGGAGCTTTGTGTCCAGGGGGACCATATACTTTTCTTCTGTCTGTCTGTCTGTCTGTCTGTCTGTCTGTCTGTCTGTCTGTCTGTCTGTCTGTCTGTCTGTCTGTCTGTCTGTCTGTCTGTCTGTCTGTCTGTCTGTCTGTCTGTCTGTCTGTCTGTCTGTCTGTCTGTCTTCCATGTGGCGGTGGAAGCGCGCGACAGTTTCTTTGTACTTCATTCAATAAACGCTAACGGTGTCCAGTTGGCCCACTCTGCGTGATTTAGACCACCCGAACGTAGTTATTGCAAACACTCGAGCATAGAGCATGGGGCACAGGGGTTTTCTTGGACATAATTTTTCATGTCTTTTCTGTATGAATTTTGTACGCCGTTTTGCAACCCGTATTATTTTATTTGGTCCTGTAAAGCTCAATTCAAGATGTCTTTTATAAATTAACGCTCGTATTCTTGAAGATGTACTTATGTCTTGTCTCAAACGTGGCTCAGGTCCCCTTTACAAAAGCAATGTGGACGTGCACCTGCCGTGCGACCACTGCCAAGCTTGAAAATGTCTTGGTGGTGAATCTGAACAATTTTTAAATTTTCCGAGGGGAGGAGGTTTGTGGTGCAACCTATTTTACCAGCAAGGGCATGTAATAAATTCGGATATGTCGCAGGGTCCCTCTGAAGAACAAGAAAGCATCCCTGGAAACCATAATGCGCAAAACTAGCCAATCTAGGCCAAGATTTGACGCTTCGCGCGACGTTCTATAATACCAGAAATTGATGTTAAAAAAACGCTGTGTCCCGGAAAACAGCTGTATTATCAGGAAGCCAAATGGCGATATAGGACGGGACGACTAAAACCGGAAACCACTGCTGTTATCTTCGTACGATAGGAATACACAGGAGTAACCCGCTGTACAGAACGCTCTGAAATAGACGGTGCAGCGATGTGACCCACTTTTTATATAATGTTCAGCCGAATTGCGACCGTCTCTTTGAGCAGCTTGATGCGAACGATTAAACCAACGTCTCCTCTTTACGTGAAGTTTATATTCATGGAGTTGGTGACGTATGCAGGACCACATCCGCGACAGTCCGGAATTCATTTTCGGATGCGGGGGCGGCATTTGAAGGCCAGTCGCAGAATTGAATTGCAAATTGCACGACAACAAATTATGCATCACTGTATGCAAGTTAGACGGACCGTTACCACAAAAAATATTGTTCACGTGGCTATAATTACATCACGTTAGACTCCCCTGCTAGGCTGTCTTCTAGCTGGTGCATTTTAACGCGGGCCCATTCCGGAATTTTTCGACAAGGCTGGGGGGCTATGAGGACACCGAGCTGTACTCTGCACCCAGATATGGCAGCAGTGATGATGGCTTCGAGTTGGTGCTCGGGAAAGCGGCGAAAAAGAGGCTGCATGCAGCGGCTTCTCGGTCGACTGGAGTGTCTTCAACGCCGAGCGCATCGAGTCTAACTACCCCGAAAAGGCCCCCTGTCTATACCAGGGTGTCGAACCGGAACCGGAACCGAACCGAAAACCGGAACCGAACCCGAATTTTTGCCCGGAACCGGAACTGAACCGGAACTGTATTTTTTCCGCCATTTTGGAACTGAACCCGAACCGGAACGAATCGAAGGAACCGTTCCGAACCGGTTCCGGGGCTTCAAAAATGTGATTTCTAGTTTTCCAGTTTGGTACCCTACCTTGCGTCTGAAGATATTTTGCTACTCCCCAGACAGAACCATGAAATATTTTGCGTAGTCTGCAGTTCCCAAGGCCCATCATGTTCTCTTTTAATTATTTCCCTCAAATTAATGTAAAGTTGTCCGTATATACTATCAGTTTGCGTTAGGCACTTCCCATCTCTCCCAATTATCTTTTAGGTTTAGAATAACTTAAGTTATAACGCATATTACGAGGCAACATATCATGGAATATTCTTCATGGTTTCAATACATGGTGTTTAAAATCGCGTGAAGTTTTTAATGTCTTGTTAATTCGCATGCATCCCTGTCCGCTTGTGAAGGCCTTCAGGGACACCATCAACAATACATCCATATCTTCCACTTAAAGTGTGAATGGGCAGTTATATACAAACAGCACTGAGACAGAAACACTCGCAGGTCTCAAAATTAACGTAACTTTTTCTTGTATACAGTGCCGTTGTTTCTTTTGGTTACTGCTCTAAGACAACATGAGATTTAAAAAAATGGGGAGTCCTAATTTCCACTTTTAAAGTATATTTGATAGCATTTTTATGTTATCTCGAATCTGCTTAACTTTAATCTTAAGAGGTGAATGGATTGAAGTCGATTAGTGCGGGTTAGCGGGTACACTCGCCACATCCCATCGCCACATCGCCTTCCCACACCCCCTGTTTCCTGGACCACGTGTGGCTTTTGTCATGAAGTGGATCCTTTAAAAGAACGCTCCGTCCACCTCAGCATCACTTGGCAGCGGAGGCAGCGAACAGAATGGTCGCCTGATGGTCGCCTTCCTATTTCATAGGTTTGAATATTCTGCAGTAATCTTTGTTCGCTTACTCAGTGACGTTTTCTGTTGCCTCTGGTGCCAACCACCCAGTGTCATTGCTATTGTGTGCCCTTGTGTATAATCCCGTATTGCTTTGGTCATGAAAACTGACATTGCTGACCTAAGACGCGAGAGCGCTGATCTTAAGCGTGAATTTCGAAAAGAAGTAAGGGAAATGCAGAAAAGTTACGAGGAAATTAAGAAATAATATGAAACCACTAGGAACGAAATTGTGGAAATGCAAAAAAGCTGCGAATTGTTTTACAAAATCTACGAGGAAATGAAAGAAGAATGTGAAACTACAAGAAAAGCAAACGCAGATTTGAAAGTTTCAAGTTCGACGTTGTCATGATAACGGAAACCTGGTATACGAGTGACACAGAAGTGCTGCGCCTTTCGGGCTTCAACACGTTCTTTCTAAATAGGCCCCATCGCGAGCTGGGGGTGTGTTACAGCTCGTGTCTACACAGCTTTCTTGTAGTACAATGAACGAATTTTTGACAATTACGACAGATTATGAAGCTTTAACGGTGCAATGTAAAAATGCTATTTTTGTTGTTGTGTACCGCCCCCCTGATGGAAAACTCAAAAATTGTTTCGCATTTTTAGAAGACCTTCTCAATTTTGTTTTGTCTTATGGTTTACAAATAACTATTGGTGGGGACTTTAACATTAATATATTACAGGCAAGCGCACATTCGCGTGATCTAGAGCTCCTTTTCGGTTATTTCGGCTGCATGAACGTGATCAAAGAACCGACTCGTATGGGCCGTCTTTCCCAAAGTCTTATTGATGTATTTATAACCAGTGATAAAAGTAGCAGTACCATGTCCGGTGTGATTGGTGTACATATAGGTGACCATTTACCTATATATATGTTCTCAATGCACACAGAAATACTAAGATGTAAGCAATGCCCCGAATATTTCGCTTTTCACGATATTAATCAGAATACTTTGACTATTTTTCGTCAGAAAATTCCCTCTATTTGGTGGAACCCTTTACTTCTGTGCACAACTGCAGATGATGCCTATGATACTTGTCTAGAATCATATAAAGATGCATATAAAAAGACTTTTCCTCTTAAGATGGTCAAGAAAAATAAGAATATAAGGAAACCATTGATTACAGACGAATGTCTGAAGATGATCCGTAAAAAAGATTTATTGTACCATAAGTTTGTAAAAACAAAGAACAGGGACGATTTTTCAGCCTTTAAAAAGTACCGAAACTTTGTGACAAAGTTCTTACGCTATACTAAAAAAATGTACTTCGAACATGTGTTTTCTGAGGCTTCCTCCCGGCGTGATGTCATGTGGCGGGAATTGAATAAACTTTTGCACCCACTTTCGACGACTTGGAATTGACGAGGACTTTGAATTGACAGTAGATAATAAACCACTCAAGGGTCAAGAACTGGCAACCACGTTTAATCACTATTTAACGAATCTTATGCAATGCTCCCACAATGAAAGCGCTATGAGCTTCCTAAAGGATTCTAACCCCCACAGAGCCTTTTTTTCTCCGGTAACGCCTCAGGAAATATGGTCGATTTTCTTGTCACTAAAAAATAGCGAGGCCATAGACATCGATAGGCTTCAGATTCGGCCTATTAAGTTTGTACTGGGCCTTCTTGTATCGCCCCTTAGCCATATATATAACTTATGCCTTACTACTGGTGTTTTTCCAAAAAAGATGCAGCAAGCTAAGGTCACGCTACTGTTTAAATCCGGGGACAAAATCAATTTTTCCAATTATAGACCGGTTTCTGTACTTCAGTTATTTTAAAAGGCTAGAAAAAGTAATCGCGAAACACCTTGTGTCCTTCTGTGGCAAACACTCTATTATATCATCAAAACAGTTCGGTTTTAGTAAACATATGTCAACGAATTAGCTTTACTAACGCAAAAAGAAATAATAATCCAGGGATTTGAAGAAAAGATGGTAACTTTAGTTATATTTATAGACTTTTTCAAAGGATTTGATAGAATTAGTCATTTAAAATTGCTTTAAAAATGACAACATTATGGATTCCGGGAGCTTTACTCTTTTGCAATCTTATTTAAGTAACCGGCAACAGGTCGTAGCAATAAAGGAACACAACTCTTCTTCACAAGAAGTAAGGGCTGGAGTTCCGCAAGGCAGTCTTCTAGGGGCCAATCCTGATCAATATTTATATGAATGATGTAGAAATTACTGACATTGCACATTTTATTATTTACGCAGATGATACCAGCATTTTCTTTCAATCGTGTGGTACTACTCAGCTTTTGCATTTAGCAAATATAAACCTCCAAAAGCTTCACAAAAGCTTCGCAAACTCGTTAAAAATAAATACTAAGAAAACTAAAGCGGTGTTATTTTGACCAGCTCAAAGATCTGTTGACAGAAACCTCAGTTTGTACATCGGATCTGAAAAGATTTGTATAGTTAGTGAAATAAAAACATTAGGCATTGTTTTTAATGAACATTTAAAATGGGATGCCCATGTCGATCACGTCTGCACTAATTTATCTCGAGCGTGTGGGGTGCTTTGTAGGTTACGGCCTGTGGTTACATCAAATATTAAACTTATTCTTTATCATGCTATATTCACAGCTCACATAAATTACTGCAGCCTCGTATGGTTAACCAGTTCCGCAAAAAAAATATTAATAAGCTGCATTTATTTCAGAAAAAGGCCATTCGACATATCGCAACTGTACCATATGACTCGAACACCAACGAACTATTTCTGCAGTATAATTTGCTTCCTGTCCAATGTATCTACAACTTTAATCTTCTAACAAAGTATAAAAATAGCTTGCAACACAACGGTGCAGCATATCTAAGTCTATGTAGCTTAAGAAAACCGTTGGACGTACCGTACGAAATTAGGGGAAGGAGTACATGGTTCGTGCCGTTTTCAAGAACGAATTATGGCAATGATAGGTTGCAATCCCGAACTGCCCGCCATTTAAATAACCTAGCCGAGAGTGGCATAGCTATAAATACAATTTCTAAGTGAGACTTAAAGGAGCCATGAAGAGAAAACAAAAGTTTGTTTTATTCGAAAGAGGTGTTTCATAGTACCCCAAGCGCTTTCCCGGAAGCAAATGATGCTTTATTCACTGAGAAGTAAGGCAATTTAAACCAAAATTTTAAATCTCCCGCTAAAATTGCACATTTGGTGACGTGAACAATGGCGTCATACGAGCCGGTTCATGAAACAGATACTTAGTATGTCGACTCAATATAGCACCCACACGCGAGAGTCAGACAGGAACCGAAACTCGTGCCGAAACCGAGACGGCGGCCATTTTAAAAATACTAGTAAAACCAAGTGCACCCGCAGCCCTAGTCATGGAATCGCCTGATCCGGAGAACAAAACTCTCGCCGAGGAGCTAAGGCTTGCATTTAACAACCTCACACCACTTGAACGCTCAATGCTTCTAAGTGCACGAGCGGCAGGAGTTGTGGGATACGCGGTGGACGGGAAAGCGACCATTCCGCGATAGCCACAACAGACGAACGCCCTGCCGTGGGCACCGCTGCCTCGTCAGCCCCGTCGCGACGGACGAATACAGACTGGTACGTATGTGCCGTATTTTTATTACGGTTAATAATAGTTCAATTTCAGTAGCAGCATCGCTTATGCCAGTTGGCCGGTGTCGTGTATGGAAAGCCGTTCGCGCGAGCTCTCTGCTCCGACCAGAAAGATACGAGCGTCAATGCGCGGTGTGTACGGCATTGTGTACGGCTTTGACGGCGATTTGACGAAGTCGGCGACGAGCGCCAGCATGTCCCAGGAGTGAGCTAACGTAAGGGTCCCTGCCGTAATCACTTCGTCAGAAATGAAGCGAGCACACTCGTACTTCCTTTAGCTCCCTTTCTCCTCCGTTTGCAAAGTTCATAAAACGTAGCCACTTGCTTCGCCGCGGTTCGTCGTTTGGCAGCACATGAAAGGAGATCTCTTCACCGGCGGGGATGTCGCACTCCCTCGACGATTTGCCCGTACTACATGGGCATTTCAAAACGCAGCAACGAAATTTCATTGTAAAGTACTCAAACAAACTGAAGTTTTTAGTGGTTGTAAACTAGAAACGAGGTCGTAACGACAGCAGCAAGCCAACACCATTCGAAACTTATGCGACGACTGGCACTATCTCGTCGCTTCTTGCTGTTCCTTACTCCCCTCGTTTATATTTTTACCTTTGCTGGTTGGCGATATGACGGCCAACCTCCTGTCAAGGGATTAAGATACCAAGCAAGGTCGCGGCTGTACGTGCTGGAACGGTTAGTTGGCCCCTAAGAGCCTCGAACCCGAAAATTCGTCTGCGCGACGGCGAGATGTCGAGCTCGGCCGGCGTAGTTTCGTACGCATTGGCGCACACGCTTGCGTGTTCGTTCGGAACTTCGACCGTTTACTCCACCTTTCTTTGTCATAAAAAGAATGTGCAGTATGTTTCACGGGCATATAGCTCGCTATGCAAACTGTAAGCCCTGCCTAACATGCGTTTGCTTTTGCCGGCCTCTGCCAATCGCAGAGCAGTCTCGAGTGACATCATAGGTTCTGTTGCGGAAAATGAGCTGGTGGGTCGCATGGTCATTTCCTTTTTTCCTAATTATGTAGCTTATTTGAGCGAAGTTTGCGTTATAAGTGGTGTCGTTATGGTTCTAACGAGGCAACCTTTCGAATGAACCAAACTTGTGTTTTATCTTCATAGCTCCTTTAAGGAAACGTTTACTGCTGAACATAGAACATTTTTAACTGACAAGTTTGTCTCTGATAAGCGTTGTCTCTCGTGGCAACCTTGGTTTAGCCAAAATTACTTGCAATATTTTTCAAGCGTTTTATTGGCATTGTCTTCATTCCCTGCAAACTTTAGCATCTAAAAAGTACCGTACAGTGATTTTTGCCAATATTGTGTGTATTTATTTATGTGGATACTTCTGTAGCGCAGATTTTGATGAGTGTATGCATACCTGTATATAACATGACTTTTTCTTCAAGTTTTGTCTTTTGCTTTTTTTGTGTCTACACAGGTTCCGTACATATTCAATATTTCTCTTTTTATGTACCTGTGTACCCTGTTTTGTTTTGTAACCTTTATATGTATGTATGTACCTATGAGTGTCTATATGCGTGTATGTATATCATTTAATAAGTATATTTTACAAACTGTGAGCTATAGTGCGTTTAATGCTTTCTTTTATGTTTGTATGTAATATCGACATTTATTTTCTTAGGATTATTTCCTGTGCGTATGCTTTACACTCATCTTTCTCCTGCCACGCCAACCGTAACTCCTGCCACGCCAACCGTAAGGTGCAAACACCTCGTCAAGCTGCAGTTTTGCAGCTTTTTGTGTTTGTCCTCGCATTTCTATGTAAGAAATGCTCAATAAAGTTGAAGTTGAAGTTGAAATTAGTTAGGTGAGTGAATGAGCTAATGTGAATTATTGGGACTGGTGTGTTGATTAATTTTGATTAAAAGAATTAGCGGGTCAGTAAAGGCGGATTCGACGGTCGGACCCAACATGATATCTTTGGGGTCCTTGGCATTTGGAAATTTTGCAGCGTTCTCCTTCTCGACCAATCAGGAAATTTTGTCACGCACAAAGTAGCCGCAAGGTTATGTGAAGACCGCCTGAATGCTATAAAAGGTCTTTCTTTATGCCCGTATTGCGCTATTATGTTGTTGCTATATTAAAATTGACATCTCGGACTAAAGTTAATAACAAATTGCCTAATGCATATTGTATATTCATCAAAGAGTTTTCAAAACGTGTGTATATATGAGGGGAGACAGTTGGAAAGAAACTAAACTGCAAGAAAAAAAGGGAGGGACGATCAACTGGTTTGATGCAAGAGCCGCGCGATAGCATTCTTCAGTGCCTTCTCTTTGTGTTACCGTTCTGCAGCCTCCCACAGGTGTAGCATCTCAACCGCCGAGAACAGCCCCCTCTAAGCTGAGGAAGCGGCGATAGCACGTGCGCTTAGCCAAAGCGGCGTCAAAACTCTCATAACAGACCCTTAGCAGGCGTGGCCCAACTTTGCCAACGGTCGATTGCATGTTACAACACTTCCGATGATCAATCAGAGACCACCAACGAGACCAGTCACGATTGTATGGGCGCCAGCTCATACTGGCATCCACGGCAAACAAGATCACCAACCTCGTGGTTCGAGATTTGACTCGCTTAGCCGGCGCTGATGAAGCCCGGCCCGAGTGCATGCATCCTGCAGTCACAGACCAAGAAGTTACTCAGCACTCTGGCCTCTTCCATAGAACGTACTCCTCCCCGCACAAATCGCTACCGATTAACCAGGAAACATTACTCCGCACCCTGTGGGCATACACCTTCCCACACAACGCCAGACTTCACCTCTTTGACGGGACACAACTCTCTCCATTGCGTTGCTTTTGTGGAGAGCCTGGGAACCTGATACACATAGCAGGCGGCTGCGACTAGTGTGCCGTAGATCCATCCAACCTTCACGTTTCCATAGAGAACTGGGAGACAGCCATGGCCAGCTGCGGCCTGGAAGATCAGTTGTTCTGGATGGAAACGGCTGTCAATTCGGCCCTTTCGAATGAGGACGCCTCTTTTAAACATTGCCTCGATTGAATTAAACTTCATTTTCTCTCTCTCTCTCTCTCTACAAGTGATCATTACTGCTGCTTATGACTTCACTTGGCTATATTCTTTCCTAGAGCCCAATCGCTGTCACCAGTCGCTGAAGGGCCATTAGCAAGTTCCTATCTCCAGTGGTTCCCTATCCAATGTCGTCCTATGAGTCTTTAGAGCCATTCTTTCTTTCTAACAGCTCTGTTAGCAGATAAAATATGAGCAGTAGGAAATTTAGCTAAATGCCACCAGCCACGCTTGGCAGTCGGCGCCACATACTCGTCACACTACCATAGAAAACATTTTGTGGGTACGGTTAATGGAGCTCTTCAACACCTTAGATAAACTCGCCGCGGTGGCTCAGTGGCTAAGGCGTAGCGCTGATGAGCACACAGACGCGGTTTGGATTCCCGGTCGCGGCGGCCGCTTTTCTGATGGACGCGAAAAGCGAAAACGTCCGTGTGTCCGAAATTTCGTCGCACGTAAAGACCCCCAGGTGGTCAAAATTAATCCGGAGCCCTCCACTATGGCGCGCCTTGTCGTCGGCGTTGCGACGGCGCGTTAAACCCAACAGTAAATAAATAAATAAATAAATATAACTAGGTAAATAAATACATAAATAAAAAAGCAGTAAATAAATAGATAAACACTTTCGAAAACGCTTTCAATCTTCTTCGCATCTGGAAGTACTGCGAAAACTATAGCCATTGCCAGCACAGAGCAACAGTGCGTGATTCGCTTGTGGCTACGGATACACCTTCCGTTTCTGCTTCGCTTTTGTGGCTTTTTTTAGATGGCTATCAAATGCGTTCTATTCTGCAACTTAAGGAAAGCCGGCAAACAGCCGCTACACCGCTGTAATGACGCCATTCAGCGGTCGAAGAACGCGAAGACCGAGAAGGAGAGAAAAATATTTTGAGCAAGTTTCTATGTTATCTGACGAGGAGAGAACTAATTTTTGGCTGAGGCGCATTGCGACCCCATAGTATAATGCGTTGGTTGACTACTTTCTGCAAGCACTCAAGATTTAGACAAAAGTTGAAAAACGTGTTGTAGGGTCGCTTTAGTTTCGCAAAGACAAAATATTTGGACAAAGAAACCTTCATTATGAATTTGTTGTTATGCCGTTTTGATAAGGAAACGAAAAATGAGCACAAAAAATTAACAGAAAAAAACACGCCTCCTTTTTTTTTTCTTCGAACCCGTTTGAACCCGTTCGAACCGGTTCGAACGGGTTCGAACCGGTTCGAACCGGAACGGAATGGTGCTCTGGAACTGAACCCGAACCGAACCCGAAAGGCTTAAACCCGAACCCGAACCGAACCCGAAAAAATTCCGGTTCGACACCCTGGTCTATACCGTCTTGTTCGTACCGGAGTCCAAGGATGACAACCTCAGGATGCTCAATGGGCCGGCAATTTCTGTTTCCTTGGAACATCGTCGAATGCTGTCGGTGCCAAAGACGGCCAGGACCCTCACGTGAGAATCCCACGGCTTCACAGGCACTGCCTCCACCACTGCCGGTAGACCCGCCTCCACCACCACCACTAGAACTACCAACAGAGTAACCAAGCAGTGAGGCCACGGTTTCATCTGTAAAGGTCAACGAAGCAGGGAAGTCGTCCCCACCAGTGGACCCGTGACCAAGGCTGCCACCTCTCACTCCGGGGCAGCCCCGACGGGAGGATTCTAGGCCTAAACAGACTCCGACTGTCGAAGGATGACGTACAGATCGTCGCGATTCTCAGGGCCACGATCAACGTCATTCGTACGCTTCTGAAAACCTTAAAAACGCCGACCGCTTTGAGCGCCGTGGAAGTTCTGGATGCCCTGGGTCCACTACTGGGAGGCCCCGCATGATATCATGACCCGTGTTACCGCATCATTCCGCCAGGAAGTCCGTGGAGCGTCCACTTTTCAGTGGAATGCTAGAGGTCTAAAACCCCGAATTTCTGATATTCGCCAGTTTGTATTAAATAATTCGTTCCCCATTCTTGTGATCTGCGAACAAAAAATACGAACTGCAATAAGACTGTCCGGCTATGAAGGCATCGAGTCATCTAATTGTGGGACAAGTAGCGAAGTCATAGTATTCATACGCCGGGAACTCACATATACTGTTCATTGGATACGCCCGCACGACACCAACCAATACGTCTGCTTAACTGTTGAAAAACGACAGCTCTCTTTCACGCTCCTTGAAGCCTACATATCCCCATAAGCTATCATTGATCGACAGAGACTAAAGCATATCTTCGAAACAATACCAGGCCCTTGGGTCCTCACCGGAGATTTGAATGCCCACCACCCGCTTTGGGGAAGCCCCAAGATGAACCTCAGGGGTCGAAGATTTGCATCATTGGCGCCAGAATATGGGCTTTGTGTGCTTGATGATGGAAGTCCTACATTTCTTCGTGGCCCGACTAATGCGAGCTGCCGGGATCTGACCTTGGCTTCAAGGCAATTCGCTGGACATCTCCAATGGTTTACGGATATAGAAACGCATGGCAGTGATCATATTTCAACATACATCAAAATTAAGAGATCCCAGCGCCCTTTTTCTCCCAACGTGGCCAAACACACTGACTTGCTGAAATTGGAATCCCTTATGAAGGACGCCTGCTGTGAGGGCCTTTGCACAAGCTTAGAAACCGCCATCGACAGTGCAACCCAGGCGTGCGCGCGTACTGTCACAATGCCGCCTAAAGTGACAGAATTTGATACCGAACGTGAACGCCTCCGGGCAATTCGACGGTGAGCGGAGCGACGGTACCGGCGTACAAAAGCGGTACATGGCCTAAGGGTAGCCAGAAGCATACAGAAGAAAATACAGCGCCGCATCGCTCAGGTCCAGGCACGACGGTGGAAATCATTATGCGAATCCCTCGACCCGAAGAAGCCTTTGTCTTCTATATGGAGGGTAGTGCGTGGCCTGGCGATACCTTTGCAGCAGCGCTACCCATTCAAGGCTTTGGCCCTACATTAAAGGGGTCCTGAAATGCCTTCCGCCGATGCATGGATGTACATGTAACCAAATAAAGCAATGCATTAGCAATCTCCTCCTGCAAGAATTTTGTTAAAGCGATGAGTATTAGCTGAGAAATCGTAAATCAAAAACCGCGAATTATTGTCGCGCCGTATTTCCTCCTCCTTTCAACTGTTTCTTCGCTGTTGGCCTCCCCTCCCATGATGCTCCGCTCCTCAGCGGTGACGTACTTCCGCTATTGCGCTCCCACAGACTGCCGTTTGCTACGGGCCAGCTCTTTCGGCTTTTTCATCTCTGTAGACACCATGGAGACAGGCTGGAAAAGCGAACGAATGACCTGGCCGCATGTGTCCGGCCTGGCCTTGCCCTTTCGCGGTGTACGTAGCTGCAGGGCTGCAGTTGGTATCGGCGGCGAACTCGCAGCCGCGTGGGGAGAATCGTGCGCTCGTTCCCTTTGGTGCACCGCGCACTGTTTATCCAAAAAGCGCGGTCTCAGATGTGGCCCCGCTGGTGCCGGGTGTTATTTTGCGGTGGTTGTAATTCCTACTACCGGCGGCATGTGAAAAAAGACATTTTCAACCGACACAGAACCCGTGCACAAAACGCGCCGGATCGGATCGCTTTATCAGCGGCGATGAACGTGAAGGCGAAGAGCAAACCAACGCTGCACTCGATCAGCGAGAACCCGTGTTCTGACAAGCTGCACCCATGTGTTGCATTCAACACTGACGGGAAAGAGTTTGTTTGCACTTGTTTGGATAGTCGTAAAATGTCCAAACACTCCGGCACTCCGCTAGCAGATCAGCCGGCGAGACATTTCGGAAAACATTTGACAGATGGCGCCGTATGCATTAGTGTGTCGCTACGCAAAACTGATGAGACGCTCTACTAAAACTCCCATCGCGGTGTCACGTAGCGGGACGCAAACATTTAGCGTTTAGCGTATGCAAAGGCCACAAACGCTGTACTAAAACTCTATTAGCAGCAAAATAGCGTGCGTATGTGAAACCGCTTGCGTTTACAAAGCTGCACGCCGAGCGCGTACGTTTCAAACCTAGTGACATCGTTTAAATACACTGGCAAGCACAGTGTAACGTAGTCAGATATCAACCGTATGCTCAGGCGACAAGCAAGAGCTTGTTTTATGTGGGGCGGAGATTGCGCATAAAGGCCCGTTCGCACTTGCGACGAAAGCGAGTGAGAGCGGCAAGAATTCCGTCGCTTTGTCGCGCGACGATCGTTTTTGTCGAATGGTCGGGACAAATTTTGGTTGCGCGACAGAATTCCCGTCGGTTTCGCTCGCTTTCGTCGCAAGCGGGAATGGAAAGTTCTGCCGCTGCCGTCTGCTACGCAGCTCGGAGGTAACCGCGCGATCTGCTCGGGCCGGATGAACGCGCACACTCCCGCATGGCAGCGCCCCAAGCGGCAGACGGCCGCGTACATCGCTCCCGGCGCCCGCCTGGAGCCCGCCCTCGGCACACTAGCCAGTATATTTCAGGCACTATAATGGAGGAAAGATTTTTTGCTTCCGATGAACCTAGTTCTTTGCCCCTGTGTTTTTAAATACGTGAAGTGGTTAGCACGTCGTCCTCACGCAGCTCTGTATCGTCGTAGCATCGCTGATTGTCCGAACGAAGCTTGCAGCTAAGCCAATGCAGCGACCGAAGCTGTGTGTGTGTGTGTGCATCGCCTCCTGTGTGTTGTGGACGCGTTCGTTTCGCGATGAAATGCGACATTGCACTTCTGCGGGTGGATAGTGCTTCCCATGGTCTGGATTATCTTTCTCGAACGACGTACCACTCAACCTCGCATGGGGTATGTGCAGTGTGCCTGGCTAAAAGCCTTCTCGCTTGCGCGCCAGAGTTGTGACTTGCTGCTCGTCCCCGCAAACCGGGTGTGAGGTGAGTGCCGTATTTACGACGGGCAGGAGGAGGCAACTCATCGTCTGTCAATCGCGGTTCAGACTTGCAACGCATGTTGTGATGTTGCGTTCGTTCGAAACGCATCTCTGGATTGTTTTGAAGTTGAATAAAATGTACGCGTCAAACCCGGGCATTCGGCTCAGGGCGTTCTCTGCGATTGCACCAAAGAAGTGCCACGGGACTTTCTTTATGGTACGTACTCACGTAAGATAAAATCCACGTCGTGTTATGGCCGTGTTGCATTCAATACAAACGGTTAAGCGTTTGTTTACACTTGTTTCGTTTGTCGTAAAATGTCAAAGCACTCCGTCACTCCGCTGGCAGATCAGCCGGCGAGCCGACGCTGAGCAGACGACTCATCTCTGTGCCGGAAGTGCGTGAAAAAGCCGCCCAATAGCAGGATGTCTAGCTCATGACGAACATCTGGGAATCGATGATGTAGACATGTGAAGATGGCGGCGTCCAAAAACACGAAGGAAAGGGTGAGAAAAAAGCGACAAACTTTGCAACAAAAGTGTGAGCTTTCCGCTGCGCGTAAAAGAGTAATACTTGGCACAGGTGACGTTGGCGACCCAATCTAGCGATTGCGCTAGTTCATTTAGTGTGCTCAAAATGCCTTTCAGGGCCCCTTTAAAACCGTCCGGAGATGGAAGTCGCGGAAGATTTCTGCGCGAGGGTTGCCTCTAGACCTAGACCTGAAGGCAATCGATCTCGCATGGATCAAGGCATGGACGTGCTCTTTTCCTTGGAAGAGTTCGAGGCGGCTCTGGCATCCTGCAGGCGTAGGTCATTCCCGGGTCCCGATGGAGTCTCCAACTCCACGCTATGCCACCTTGGTCCTCAAGCACGTGAAACGCTTTTGGACATCTTTAGCATGACGTGGATGGATGGCATCGTTCCACCGGAGTGGAAAATAGGCCTTCTGGTCCCCTTACTCAAGCCTGGCAAATCTCCCTTTGACCTTCCATCATACCGCCGTATTGCCCTGCCAAGCTGCCTTTGGAAGGTCATTGAAAGAATAATACTCACGCGGCTGCAGTGGTACCTCGAACACAACAATATATACCCTAAAGTTATGGCTGGTTTTCGGCGAGGGCGTTCCTCCATAGCACAGCAAGAAAAAGTCGCAAACGCATGTTTGCGCAAAACGCAGCCCTCTTCCCTGACGTTCAGGGCCCCTATGACAACGCCGTTCATGAGGCTATTCTAAACGCCCAGGAGCACTTCGGACTTGGTGGGCGAGTTTACTGATGGATAGAAAGCTTCTTGTCCGGAAGATCTTTTCATCTCATGACGGGGGTCGGCCCAAAATCACAGCACTTTATTCAACGTGGTGTTCCTCAAGGTGCTGTGCTAGGTCCAACGCTTTTCAGCCTAGCGATCGTCAGACTTGTGCACGCGCTCCCCAAAAATGTCTGCGCCTCCGTTTATGCCGACGACATTTGCCTTTCGGTTTTGGGTGTCAACCGACCACAGCTAGCGGCGCGACTTCAAAATGCGGATAATATAACGGGATCTTGCCTACAAAAACAAGGTCTTAGTATCTAGGGTGACAAGTGTGCGCTGGTGGCATTCACCCGCAAGCCCATGTTTTGATATTTCATCAAGATCAATGGGAGGTTGGTTCCCTACCCTAGGCATCAGAAATTCCTTTGCGGCATAATCGACAGGGACATTTCTTGGGGCGCACATGTGTCTTTCCTTAAGAAGAAACTTACCACCATTTACCATATATTCAGATTTCTTGCTGGAAAGACGTGGGGCACATCGGTAAGAGAAATGCTGCAACTGTACTCCGCACTGTCTTTAGGAGCCTTGCGTTACAGCTTGCCAGCAATTTCCAACCTTTGCACCACTAACCTTCGGGTAATACAGGGCATCCAAGCGCAGGCTCTCTGTCTTGGTTTGCCGCGTTGTGCATCAACAGTGCGCACCATTTGCATCGCTCAGGAACACCCAGTAGCAACGTACGTGGCTACTCAGACACCACGCCTGTACATTAGGCTCCTCACGAGGCTGCCATCTCATCATCTGGCGCAGCTTCCTCAGAATCGACGACGGTCTACCTTTTCAGCCATTTTCACAACGCACAGGGCTGAAACCCCGTCAAGGTGCACCCCTGCGTTAACAGCGGCCTCCCCGTTGTGGTGCCTGGCAAAACCTGAGATTCGTCTCAGTGTTTCGGGAATTGGTAAAAAAGCCGTCGTGTCACCATTGTCCCTTCAACAGCTTACGATGCTGTTACTGCATGAACGGTACAACGACCGGAAACATGTGTACACTGATGGCTCAGTAACGTCATCCAGTTCGGCAGGTGCGGTGATTGTGGGGGAAGATTTTGCCATAACTCGATTCCGTGTTGGCCATACCACGATATCGACAGCTACAGAAATTTCAGCCATTCGTCAGGCTCTGGATCATGTCATCGGAGCTACTCCTCAAAACTGGGCGATCTTCTCTGATTCCAAGGCTACCTCACAGAGCTTACGCGCAGCCCTGCGCTACGGCCGTCTCCCCCAACTGGGGACGGAGATAAGAGAAAAAGTCCATCAAGCCGTTACAGCCGGCCATGACATAATATTAAAGTGGCTTCCAGGTCACTGCGGAGTCATCGGTAACGTGTTGGGGGATGAAGCTGTCCGTACAGGCCATGAAAGCGACCGCATCATCCTGCTTCCGCTTTCAAGGACCGATGCCGCCAGTAAACTTCGCTCCTTTGCACGCAGGATTACCAAGCAGCAATGGAACACACCGGACTTCCCGAATTCCCGTCTGTATATTCAAGATCCCCTTCTTCAGCGCCATATTCCATATGGGCTGTCTCAACCCCAATCGCCTTTACTTTGTAGACTGTGGTTGGGAGTGGCCTTCACGAAAGCCTATTCCTTCCTCATCTGGATGGCCAGCAACGCCCACTGTGGCGCCTGTGGAGCGAAAGAGACTGCAGAGCATGCGCTGTGTTACTGGCCCCAATACCAGTCGGAGAGAAGCGTGCTTGCTACGGCACTCAGCCGATTGGACAATGGGTCATTTACAGTAGAAACTATTCAAAGTATTCGGTCTTTACCATCGACGTCGAAGAAAGCGACGAAAGCCCGTTTACGTTTCCTGAGCGAAACAAACATGCACGAAATACTATAGTGACCGAAACGGCACTACAATGCGCTCCTTCCCACTCCTACCTCTTCCTCTTCTCCCGCCCTCTATTTTATCACCTGAACCCCATTCCCCCAATACAGGGTAGCAAACCGAGCTCTACACCTGGTTAAACTCCCGGCCTTTCCGTCCTTTCTTCGTCCGTCCTTCTTTCGGTTAAGCGATTTGATTTGATCCAGACAAAGCAAACATGACAACCCGTCATTTCTTCTCTTGGAGCCAGCGGCTCTATTAAGCCGATACGTACTATGTGTACAAGGCTAAAAACCCGACTTCGTTTGTTCAGATATCGATCTATACGTGATGGCATCCCCTTCGTCATAGAAATTAATGACAATCATATGGAAGAACTCACTGCTACAGCTAGCAGCAGAATTACGGTTGAGATCACGAATCCGCCCATCGAAAGAGAAATTTGTGGATAAGTAGAGTGTACGTCATGCCGTTTCGTCTCCTGGTATGAATCACGACAATATAAGCCACATATGTCCCTTTCCTATAAGTGATTTCGGTGCATGTTACAGATCCCTAGGAGGTCAAACTTAATCCGAAATCCTTCACTACTGCGAGCCTCATAGCGTCGGTACTTTAAACCCGCGAAATTTGAATATGAAATTTTGTAAGACAGGCAGGGATATTTTCCCAGTTAAATAACAGTCGGAATGACAAGCGTAATGATGAATACTTTCTTCAAGAGGATTATCCTGCACCATACGATATCTTAACGTTCGCTGCACCTTATTTCATTGTGGGCGTTGTTTCACCGCAAGTTTTGCCATTGCAATCGAGGTTGGGCATACATGACTATGTGTCAAATTTTAGAACTCTCCTGACGTAGAACGCTACCCCACTGAGGATGCCTCGAGAGTGGCCCAGCTTCCTTTCGTAAATTTTGAAGAAGCCATTTTCAAGGAAAATTCTAAAAAAAAAAACAGTCAATAGCTTCTTATTTTACGAACAAAACCGCGTAAGGTAAGGAGAGTTTTATAAATCGGACCATAACAATGTACGAAAGCAAGCCCGGCAGCTCTTTAGGAATCCCCATTCGGTTAACGCCACATTTTAAAATTTGGCCCTATATCTGACGGCGTGGCTTTGCGAGGCGATCAATTCCTGCTCACAGCAGCTAGTGTATTGTGTCCCCCGAAGACAGCTGGGCGAAGTAAGCGAAGAAGGTCGATGGGAAACACTGGAAGACGTGCAGTGAAGAGTGGATAATTCGATGGAGCACTAGCGCTGAAGAATCACAGATACGGGGGGTTTAAAAATTATTTTTAAATTTGTGTACAAGGAATATTTGTATAACAACCTTTACTTCTTTGAGAGAAATGGTGTAGACGCTCAAAGTAGAATTAGCGTGGAAACGGAAAGTGGATTGAACCCTTCGGTGCTGTACATTCGTGGAAACGAAGGGGCGCCATTGGCTGCGTAAGTTGGCGAAGCCTAATTGCATTTGGATTACTGGACTTTTTCTTTCCTATCTTTGGTGTATCATGTATCTCTCGATCTCTGTTTCTCTGTTGAGATGAGCCTCGCAGTTTGATGACTACTCTTTGCATGCTACAGATATGCGGGCGTGGTGAGTAAACAAACACATGTGTTTGTTTCCTCGCCGTTTGTATTTTAAGAGACTAGCGCTTTATAACCGTATTTTTACACTGCGCGTTGTGTCGCGATCCTTCCCGAAAAAAAAACACCCTCGCCACATGAGCGCAACATCGACGCTGCAGCACACAAAGCGCATGGCATCAACATCCAAGTGAAGAGCATATTATCCGAGCCGTAAAGGTTTTGGATGGAACGGCGAGCGCCCTAAATGAAACGATCCACCTGTCAAAGCTAGTGCGTGGTCGTGTGTTTTCCCGTTTGATGGACAGCTGGACATGTTTTGGGCAGTGTACAGCTGTCACATAAATTGTGTGCAAGCACGGCAAGCAGGTACGTTCCAAGTGTTTATTTGGCAAGCAAGCCATAACACCGTGCACTGCGTGGGACGGGAATATACAGCGTCGACATTTAAACAATTCTAAAGACAATAGTTTTTCTTGGGCTAATTAAACGCAGAAATTTTGGTCTTTCTGTACGTCTGCCTGTCCGTCTGTTTGTCTGTGACTCGATGTAGCCACAAAGCGAAACAAAAGCTGCGAAATAGTCTTATGTACCCACAGCTAAATCTAAATGTCAAAGTCGGGTGTCAACGTTCACACTTGTCATTATATTGTTGAACAAGAACAAGACATTGCGCAAATATAAGGCAGCAAATCAGTGCAGCGGTGGTATGTGCGGTGTTCCGTTATTAAAAAAAATTCATGTATGCTTGGTTTTTGCGATACCAAATGTAATAATAATCAATGGCAGAAACCCGTCGCCAGCTGTTGCCCACGCCACCTCCTGACGGCATTTAATAAATCAAACGGCAATAGCAATGAAAGGTCCCACTAGATAGGATCCACGTTCCGCCCAAAACGCTCGTAGAGTAGGGCAACGTGGTTCTATAAACGTTGTAGTAGGGTGCCTTAATTCACGCGTGCCTCCGTCGTACGGCAGCGCTTGCACCGAGACATCCGACTTTGAGCAGCGGAACGCGTTTTCAAATTGACTTGAGCAAACCCCTTGCTAGCACGTTATTTTGGAAGGAACGAGACAAGGGAGGAACAGCATGAGAGGTGAGCGGGAAGAGAAGAGAGGCATTAACTTGACAGGGGTGCCAGTCGACTATTGTCTTTCGTCGATATTTGCAACCAAAGGAGCAGGTACGCCGCCATTTTTTTGCACTGTTTCTGATTGAAACATCGTAGACTTCCTCTCACGCTGCCATTCGTTAGTGAGGTTGCTGGCCTTTCCAAGCCCATTCTACATGGTGCGAATTTCCATGCGAATTTCCATGCGAATTTGCTGATGCCTCGCTGGTCGTTCGGCAAAAAAACGTCTATTTGCTTTCCTGCGGCAAATTGCCAAACGCAAACGGCGTTCACAAGGCAAGTTCGACCGTTCGAGCCATTTGCAACATTGCATCAAGAAAAATAAGCCCTTTGTGTCACATAAGTTGTTCCGCAGCACCAAATTCGCATGGAAATTCGAACCACGTTGAACGGGTCTCACTCGTCCTCTGGTACTTTCGGCTGCCCCGTTTTAACGCGGCAGCATTACTATACTCGCTAAACTACGTTGCGTGGGTTCAGGCATCCGCAGCTGACGTGCTGCTCAGCCTTGCTTGTTAACCGCACTAGTGAAACACCAGCGGAAGGACGTCATCACCGTCAACATGAAACGACAAGGCGGCAGCCATAAGTGGGCGCCCACCTGAAGCTGGAATCGGGTGCTGCGATAACTGGAGTACCGGAAAAAGAAGGCGTGGTGGTAGCCTCGCCCACAATGATACTACGGCGGAGAAGCAGGATATGCGGTATCAGTAAACCTCTCTTCTGGGCAGTGAAGGTCCTTCACCTTTTGCGGGCAGCGTCTTATGAACACTTTAAATTGATGTGTGCCCTTTTGCAGCGCCGCTCCTTAAAGGAGTACCTAAACGAGTTGCCGAAGCTGGGATAACTATCTAAAAAGCTTCCTTTGTACATGGGGATATCTCTTAGAAAATTTAAACAGTAACCACTTTGCACGGCCGGCGTCCGGCTGCTCCCTTTCTCCTGGGATCCGCTGTCAGGGTGGCGAGAAGCTGGCTCTACCCACAGCTCTGCTGTTTTGCAGCCTTGCACAACTAGTGCGAAGTGTGCATATTTCTTGTTTTGTTTTTGTTAGTGGATATAATGGTCAATTCGTCGCAATCGTGGACGGAGATATGGGTCAAGAAGAAACATGTCTGCTTTCGTGATTGTCACTGTTGTCGTCGTTAGTAGTGAGTGAAAAACTGAAACAATCACCATATTGTCATCGCCATCTTCGCCTGCTTAGAGGAAGAGAGAGAGGGAGAGACAAATTGTCTGACGATTACGATACTCCCTAATGCGAAATTTGTGCGCAGATCGAACTGCAGTCTTCTCGGTCGCGGTGCGTAGCTGCTGCGTCTCAGGAGGTGATCGTGTGATCAGCGAACTCACAGCGGCGCGTGCTGCTCTGCCGTTATGCCACAGCGCGTCGCCGCCGCTGAGCATGTTGATGTAAATCATGTTTAAACCCCCCGCGCACATGTCACGGGGTTCGGATGACTTACGCAACAAGGAGGACGACGAAAGACCCGAAGGACCGATGAACATGGCGCACACAGCGCGTGCAGGGCTTGTGCGTTTTGAGAACTTGAAAAGAACAAGACGCATTATTCATGGACGCCTGGACTTCGGTCTCCTTTCTCGGATGCTACTAGACGCCGACGGGCGGTTTTAACAAACGTGTCTAGCGCGGCCTTGACATACTGCCCTCCTTCTCACACTTTCACCATACTTTCATCCTCCGCTTTCGTGCGGAGTCATTTTCGGCGGCCTCTTCGTTCTCTTGGTGATTTCGTAGCGCGTCACCGTTAAGGAGCTTCTCGCAACCCCTCGGCATACAGCCCTCCCCCTCAAAATTTCGCCACTCTTTCCTCCTCCTTTTTCTTTCTGTCATGGTTGTCCCGTTCGTACGCTGGGTTACAAGGGACGACAGCGCCGTCAGACCATGGTAGCGTGCGCTTAAGTGGTACGCACTAAAGTGTATTTATTTGTGTACCGAAGTTAATATGCTGAGTTGTTTGTCAGCCCTCGTTTGTGTATTCCCTTAACTGTTAGTGCTCTTTTGTTGCGCTGTTTTCCTGTTCTCTATGAAGATGTTCGGGCTGAAACAGTTGCGTGGGACGCAACTTCGAACAACGAGTGCAGTTATAAAGCAGAACCACGTGCGTTATCAACGGTATACGCATAGCATAGCAGGCGCCATTCTCCCCGCGCACGCGCCATTCTCCTCTAAAGCGACTAAGGCCAGAATAACGGCCTTCAAAACGGTGCTTGCGAGCCTAAAAATGGCTTTCGTCACTGAAACACAAGCACTCGCTCTCTTCCCATGGATGGATGCACAGCCACCTAAAAATACGAAACACACGCAGAGCAACACATATGCGCGCGTGCACATGACAAACCAAATAACTCAGAGCAAAATACTGACGGTATAAGCACTTCTTACGGGTTGTGAATGCGCAATTATATGCCCAGTTGAATGCCTGAGGCGCCGAACTTTTCCTTGCAGTTCATTGCGTGCCATTTTTTATTTAACTTTTGTTTTCTCGCTAATTTATGCCTTCCCAATGTCTCACAATCACTTCACTGCATTGTAATCATCCCCATCTGGCGTAGCAAGCACTGCCGCTAGTAGAGCTGACCTCTCCAGCCCACATTACAGAGTTCTCTCTCTCTCTAATGCTTCTCCATCGCGTCGTTTAATGGCTTTGCAATATTCCCGATTGGGACGCTTTGCTTTGCTACTCAACTTAATGCTTTCGAATGGCTTCGATCTGTCTCCTACTCGTTGCGCCACGGCTCGGTCCTGCCGACGCGTAATGGGAGAAGTCAGGCGATGATGGTGAATTTAGCTACTTGTCCATTCGCTCCCTTCAGCTTCGGTGCACTCGTGGACAACCACTCCTTACTACTGTCAAGTTTAAGGGGGACCCACCTGATCACATTCCTATGCGACTTACGAATTCATAATCCACTAGCACAAAAAGCATTGTCAACCCTTGTCAAAATGTTCACAAATCCATAGGAATGTTGTTAAAGGCATAGTTTGCTTCTTTTAGGAATATATCACCTCATAGGGAATTAAAAAATAAATAAGAAACAGATTTTGATTTATCTGGTCTCCATTAGATGGCGCTAGCTGTCGAGCAAGGGACAATTTTGTGTATTTGTTTCAGTGCAGAAATCACGTATTTTTACAATATGCAAACTCGGCCGTCGTGAACCTTGATATGTATTTGTAAAACATTTCGCCTTGGTGCAGGGTGGTTTCTAAGCCCGTGGGTCATAAAATAAAAAGTCCCATAGGAATGCTAACAGGTGAGTCCCCCTTAACTTCAAAACGAGCCGTTTTAAAGCGAAAGCTTTCTTAGTGGGACCGTCGACGTGTGTTCAAAAACTAATACATTTCCTATTGACGGGTTAATTGACCTAGAAAGTTTCATTTAATATTTGGACACACGGTGCATGCGTGACAACGGGCTTCCATTCAGTCAAAACGGTTTCTCAAAAATGACGAGAAATGTGTGGTTCTAGGTGTACAATAGGTGTACAATAGTATGCCTCCACTTCATAAAGCACGTATCGCTATACATTTACATCGTTCGTAAATGTGTTTTTTCAGCGCGCGGAACATCGTCGTGTGTGTTCGTTGTTCGTTTGTGATTTGTGTCTTTGAAGGTTTAATGATCGATTTGACGCACTTTCAGCGCATTTTGGACGCACTTATGACGCACCTTTGATGTTGGAAAGCTTTCGAGCTTCTTTCGACTTTTTATTTATTTATTTATTTATTTATTTATTTATTTATTTATTTATTTATTTATTTATTTATTTATTTATTTATTCAGTTACCCTCAAGGCCCGAGGGCATTAGAGAAGGGAGTGGGTACATACGTACACGTAGGGCATACAAATCAAAATACAACAACAGAAAAATTGCGATCAAGTAACATCGCTTGTTACAGGGTTGAACTAAGGCTACGTACAAATAAAATTACTGACAGCAACTTTAAATAAAGCAGTATCTTTGATATCAACAATGTCATAAGGAAGACGATTCCAACATACAGAAGTAACTGGCACAAATGAATCCTGAAAACACTTGGTGTGCGCTGAAGGAAATCGTACTTTATGGCGATGATCAATGCGAGTGGAAGCGTAATTTGGTTGGGACAATAATATATTGCTGAGTAACGAATTGGTGAAGTAAATTTTATGAAATTGACACAGCCGAAACACTTTCCTGCGAAGAGACAGTAGGGGTAATGCTAGTGTGGTTTTCATTGATGTGACACTCGAGGTTCGATGGTAATTAGAAAGGATGAAGCGCGCTGCCAGATTCTGCACGCGTTCTAATTCAGGATGAGATAGTATAGTTCTTCTGCAACGGTTGCGGACTTTCTCTCTCAATTGGACTTTCAAGGCTTTCATTATAACGAGACAATTAAATTATCTCGTTCCCTAAGTTCTTTTCACTGTAGATTAAAAAGCTTTTTCTTTCAGAGCTATTCGGATTTCGGCACTTAACGCATCAGTGTGTTGTACACCGCCTGAACAACTCGCACAACCAATCCGGTACCATGCCTTTTCTTTCTGTGCTATGTTTTCGCTTTCTATTGTATAATTTTTATTGCACTACCGCAATCGAATGCTGCTTCACCTTTGGGAATTCTGCACCTTATAACGTTGTTACAGGAGGTCCCCCCGACAGTGTTTCACTCTGGGACCTCCTTCTGTATATATCCATTATTGTATTTCAATGTAACAACTATATTTTTTCAATAAACATTCAACCTTCAACCTTCTTGAAGTAACTTGTTAATTCCGTTTTTCAATAACCTGTAATAACTCGTTATTACTGACTTCATTCTTTTATGAACTTTTATTACCATTTTTTATGGTGGCCGTATACTTCCATTGATGCCCGAACAAGCGAAGCTGTCGTGAAGTGACTTCGCCTGCACATGTGCGGTTTGTTGGAGACTATGCAGGTTCAGAATAGCAGGCGCACGGGCAAGGGATGCTACACCATGCGTGCGGGGCATATTATAGCATTGCAATAACCCCAGACACAAAATTAAAATTACGTCTGCGTCATTTCAAGCTTGACTGCGAGACCTATTGGCGGCGTTTTCTGGCCAAGGACTGCTAGGCTATAGTGCGCATGAGTGCGGCGGCGCACGTCATCTAAACTGAACCCTTATTGTCGTAAACCCCACCTGCTGCTCCACTTTCACAAATGTCAGCCTTCAAACCGTACAGACGCGCGGTAAGAAAAATAGAAAAAGAACAGTACGAAAAAAAATATACCCCATCGGCGGGGCAGAATTTTCGATGCGCTTTGCTTTCATTCCCGAAGCGACGGGCGTGTTTCGTTCAGGGGGATTCTTTCTCCGTAGTTCGTGCGTCATTATTTCCCGGATATTCGCGTTTCTACTCAGCGATTATTTCGAGGCCGCCACAAGACAGGACACGCCGATCGTGTTATCTCAACCTAGTTTCTCCCCTACGGAAGCCCAGTTGACCCCACTTTACTCTAATGAACAGAGACTGGATAGCCTGATAGCCGGTCAATGGCAACTGCGCATTCGCACAAGGTTCGCTACTGTTTGTGCGCACACGATCCGCGACTGTTTGTGCGCACAGCGGTCGCTCACGACGAACTGGTCTTCGTGGCAGACCTTAGGCGATATCGCCGCCCATGATTGACGCCTAATCTGGACGTCCAACTTGTATGTTTTGACTGATAGCATGCTGACGTTAGTAAGTTAAGCCGACGTTTGTAACAAGCCGTTTGTTTGTAGCAAACCGATGTTTGTAATGAACACATGTTTTGACTGATTGCAACCCGACGTTTGTAAGTTATACAAACGATGCAAGTTTGTTTTTTCACAGGTAACTCTATCTGGTTCCTCTTAAACAATGTTCTCGATAAAGTTAAGGTTCGGAGTGAAGCAAACTCATTACTTGTAAACACAGAAAAAGACAACAGTTATTGTTTTCATTACAAGACAATTTCCCACTCTACCCTATATGTGTATATGCATATATGCAATTCACAGGTACAGTTTGTAGATACCGTCAAGGTCTTGGGAGTATTTTGTAATAGGACCATGAGTTGGGATACTGAGATTGAGTTCATACTGGGGAGTTCATACTGGGGTATTTTCTGCTAGAGCATATAAAATTAAAAATCTATAATGCACTTTCGCATCGCACCTAAATTACTGTTTCTTGGTTTGGGGTGCACCACAAGAACAAATATTAATAAAATATACATGCTTCAGAAGAAAGCCGTACGCTACATTGCAAACGTACACTACCTTGCCTTCACACATGAACTGTTTACTTGTTTCCACATATAAACGATTATTACTATGTACGAATACTATTTAGCCTTAAAATATAGGCCATGTATCCCACACAACCAACTTAGTTTTGATTGATTGTCGGGTTTAACGCGCCGACGCAACGCAGGCGATGAGGCGCGCCGTAGTGGAGGGCTCCGGATTAATTTTGACCACCTGGGGATCTTTAACGTGCGCCGAAATCTCGTACACACGGGCGTTTTTGCTTTTCGCCTCCATCAGAAAAGCGACCAACTTAGTTTTATTGAAATACCCTGTCTCAGGCAAAATCTCTCAGAATAGCCTTTTCGCAACAAAACATTCGGCGCCTTCCTTTCTCTCGTACAATTTTCGGACACCAAATGCTCCGAAACACCCTGCCCTCTGTTTTGAATAAATTGTTGCCAAAGAATGTAATTCCCGAAAGATGTTCACTAGTTGTCCTTAGAAGTGCATTATCTATCTAATCTTTTATTTGTAATGTAGTGTTTACATATTTGCCTTTCGTTCTCTCGTTAAGCATACCTGCATTCAGCCTTTTCCGTGTTAGTTTTATGCTGTTTTGTTCATGGTTTGTTTTTAGGCTGTTTTGTTTTTATTGTTTCTTATGCCTTGTTCGTAAGTTCATCTGAGATTGTCTTGTCTTGGCAACATTAAAGATAATAATGTCATATACGCTAGGTGCGATTTCGCTATATGCCTTGTACAGGGGGGTCGGCTGTGCCTCAAGTGATTTTTTTAAATGCGAATGCATTTCTTAGTCGGGGGTTGTCGTGATCCGTCGGCGTGCGCGCGCAGGTGTAAGGCCGAGCGCTCGTGCACGCGTGCCTCGAGTGCACGTTCGTCCAACTAAGCATACCCACTTAGGGAGATTGGGCAACATAAAACTCCAGCGTTCGCCGTGTGGTGGAACCACTTGCTCAGAACGAGAAAGGCGCGTCATAGCGTACGCCCCTCGTTCGTTCGTCTTCGTGTCGCCGTGCGTATGTGCGCTGTACCGTAGAAGAGCCGCGACTTCAATGTCGAAGCTGCTGTAAGTTATCATTGAATCCCCCTGGCCAGGCCGAGGATAGTTCACACGGCCGTGGAAGGAGCCGCGATTCGAGAGGCTCAGCGTGCGAAGCATCCGCTGGAGACGATAAGTCGCTCTTACAGAGTGGCGCACGAAAATGTCGGCCAAAATGACGGGCTCACTCTGGCCTTGTTCAACATAAGGTCCTTCAAATGCCATGCGGCTGTCGCCAACCACGACGCCATTAATAATAATTACTCGCACCGCACTCATCGGTGCACCCAATTCATTCGCATTTCCGCACGATCCCCTTCGGGGAGGTGGGGGGATTTTTTCGCTTTTTGCCCGGGCCTACCCGTATCGTTCTTTTTGGCGATGTATATAAAACTCACTTTGACTTTGAATTTGTACCACCTTTCACTTTTGTCATGTTGTGAGCCTCCTACTCACCCGCTGCCCTTTTCAACATGCATTGCTGGATTGAGGCTTGATGTGCGTGTCCCTCAAATGTTATTTCAGCCCTCACAATTAAAAAAAGATGATTGACACCCACCCTTCTCACACAATTTGACAGCGAAGCTTCAAAACACGATAAAATAATATCACAGATGGGACTTTGTTACCTGAAACTCGGTTAAAAAATACCCGGGAGCCCTACTTCTACTTACACTTGTTTGAGGGTGAACGCTTGGCGATTAATAATGACTTCTGTAATGTTGCCCCGAGTTTCCGTCTCTTCGCTTGAGTTTCATCGTAATTAAGGGCGAAGTCCTTTAGGGGCTGGGGCTGTAGGCGTCTCCTGTCATCCTCGTCGTAATCGTCGTCTAATGTAGTCACGGTAACAAAACACTGGGAAACTCGTTTACGCCTCGCGCTAGAGAGCTTCGTGCTTTAAAGACAAGAGACGTTTACAGCAAAGCTGTATACCTGTACCCTCCGACGGTTTCGTCTCCGTTGGCAAAGACTCGAAGGCGCCAAGAATACCCTCATACACCGCATGCTTCACCTCTCCCCAGGTTACACGTTAGTGGAGAAGGCCGGGGTTTTGTAGCGTGAGCTACACTGGCCGAGGTTGAGCAGTTTCGCGTAGCTCGTGGAGAGCCGTGGTGCGCATGCGCGAGAAGTTGTGACGTCACATGGCGCACAGAACGTTGCTCGCTGCCCGGCGTCTCTCACACAACCCACGTGCCCAGGGGCTTCGCCGACCTGCGTTCCGCACATGGCGGCCCGGTCCACTTGATGATCATGCGAGGGGTGGCCGGGTGTGGAACGGATGGCTCGTGCGTCGCAGCAACACCGGCGTGCGCCTGTGGCACCAGCTTAGCTCTGGGGCGATTGGTGACGCTGCTCCGGAGCCGCTTAATAAATATACATGTGTCACATTATGCGTATACGGTGTGTGTGTCGTTGAAACAGCAGTAAGCATGATAATCATACTATCCTAGACAACCAGGAAAGCTAACAATAACCATCTGAACCTTAGCTTAGGCTACCTATATTCTGACATAGGCGATCTAAGCCACTGCAAATTTTTTTCACGTGAGTTACTCCTGCACTGGCTGCAATTCACGTGGCAGCTTACCCACAGTCAGAGCTCTTGTCCGCGTGCACCTCTTTTACTCACGTGCTGTCACGTGTATACCTGTCACCGCTCACGCATGAGGCTAATTGTTGTTCCATTCTGGCAGGGGGCCGGGAAAGCGCTGTGGTTAGCGCTTGTGGCCCCTGCTCTTGCGACCGTGGTTCAAAGCCCACACGAACCCCTTTTATATTGTCTTTACATCGGCCGCCATTTTAGTGCCGTCCATGTTGGCGCCGCCAGCGACAATTACGACTACGTTTACTTTGCGCATTTTATGAGCCTTTCGCCTTAATAACAAAAGCCCTTGGAATTGCTATTTGGAAATGATTTACCTACGGACGCATTGACCAGGTGTATTCCTAACGGGCGCAGGAAACGGAACACCTCTGTGTGTAATCCGCAATTAAGCATTGTTTTGTCTTAATTTGAATAATAAAATTTGGGAGGACAATAGATTTCCCACAGCACAAAAACATGGGGATATCCGTTCGAAGGCGGAGTGATGACACGCCTGGAATAGCTTAGTAGAGACGGTTTCATGGCAATTGTTTTAAAACAGCGATTGCTAATGGTACAGCATAGTTGCAGATATAACATTTTCCCCAGTTCGGCAGTGGTTTGAGCAGCCCAACGTTATATAAATGGCTTCGGGTCATTTCTAATAAACACGGGAATATGTCTGCCTCTCTTTGTGTTTCACAAAATTTTCTGTTCTTACCAGTTCTCTCGAATCACCTATCACCGCCAACTTTTTTCGAAATCGCCATTTGCCCCGTTCCTCGTACGGTTCACATATGTAGAGCAATTTTTATTGCTGGGTTGTGGGAAGTAAAATGCGGCGTTTTCCTGCAATCTTTATTGGGTTGATTGAACTTCTATGACATCTGTTGCAATGGCGAAGCCTACTGAGGCAGCTTTACCCTATTATCCTCACCCTATTATCCTCCAAGTCACCCTATTATCCTCCAACCTTTTTATTGACCGTACAAAAGTAGTGTGTCACCATGCCGCCGGACGACAGGTAAGCAACAGTCACCGACGCGACATTCGGGACACACTCACCTGCTCCAATTGCTATGGGACTTACTAATTTATGATCCACGGGCTTAGAAATCATCGCGTACCGATATGAAGGGATTTACAAATTCGCAAAATGTTCCTAACAGCCGACTTTGCTTCATTTAAAGATACATCACCTCTGTACTGAGATAAAACAAAACAAGGAACGCATTCTGGGTAATCTAGTTTTCCCTAGATGGCTGTAGTTGTCGGGCAAGCAAGAGTTTTACTTTTATTTCAGTACAAAAGTGGCATATCTCTAAAATAAGCAACTCGGCCGTTGCGAACATTGATAGCTATTTCTAAAGCTTTTCGCATTGGGGCACCACGGTTTTTAGGTTCATGGGACATGACGTACTAATTCCTAGTGTCACTACACAATGTTTCAGAGTATTGGCACTCTTTCCTAATATTGTTCTGTACAGCCGCCATGATCATTAGGCAGTTCGCATTACATGACGTTTGTTTACACTGCGACAGTTCATGGGCGCCCCAATTTTGTTGTTTATGCGTTTCAGTCGATCAACTCTGGTAATCTCAGCTTGTCCTCCCTGCTTTGAACGAGAGGCAAAGATAGCACGCTTCACAGCATTTAAGCTGCAGAAGTGTGTCTAAAGATGCCGTTTTTCTGCGTCTTCGGCCGTGTTGGTATTAGGTGACCTTGTCTAAGTTAGCAGGGAGGCCGCAGAATCCGCAATCTGGCAACACTGATAAACAACAAAATGGCCGCCGTTGCTCACTTGCGTGCCTCAGTGACGGTACTCTGTATCTTATCTAGTGACACTAGCAAATCTCATAGGAATGTTTATAGGCGAGTCCCCCTTAATTAGGGTACAATGAAATGAACGCTGAACTTTATTTCGCCGTGCTCATGTACACGCGATTTCTGTTCTTGGCGTCGCGCTCCATTCATATATGATTGTTTTGACGTGAAAAAAAACGAAATAACGGTACTCGACAGACAAAAGTTGAACTCCGATTCTACCCCGTAGAACGCCAAACAAAGAGACTTTATTGTGGGTGTCTAATGCGGTGCTTGCTTACCCTGTTCCCATGCACAATGCAACGATCTCTCTATGCTCGTTTATTCCTCTGCAGTTGAGGGGAAACGGGGCAAAACCATAAAACTATAGGCTAGGGGTTGGCAACCCGCGGGACAATGTTATGCGGCCCCCCACACCTCATCAGAAACCCCACCCCTCCCCCGGTCACTTCCTTTCTGAAGGCCGACACGCTAGTTTTGACTTGAAATTGTGGTTAGACGGGCGATGAGAACAAGAATTGATCGCTTCCAGCAGGCATTGTCTCCCATCTTCACACTTAGCGAGATTATTGTCAACCTCAGCAGCTTTCCTATGGTGCACTTTGCTCAGTAAGACTGTTGTTTGTGGGAAGCGCGCAACGTTTGCAGCTCAGATGTATAACCGCAAAGCTGGTCAAAATACCTGTTGTAAGAACAATCCACTTGTTCCCGGATGCAATAGTTGGCAAAGGGCCTAGACTGTTTAGCGCAAGGTAGAAGAAAGGTTCCCCAGAAATGCCATCCGAATGAACATTGCGGCATTCTAGGGCAGCTGCCTTCTTTTGGCTTTGATGGAGGTCGCAAGAAGCACATGAGGCTGACACGATGGTGCTGTACTTCGTGAAGTCCCACAGCCACAACTTTATCACACTTGATGCACCCTCTACATGAGGCGAGCAGATAAAGCTAAGCAAGAAACATCGAAGATCATTGCGGAGTTGTGCTGGAGCACAATATTTTTTACTGAGCTCGTGAGGTGGGAGATCTTATCCTTAAATAATGCGTACATGCGGCTACGAGGAAATGTTCTTCGTACGTATCACAGGGCATTTTCGCAGCCATTCCTATGACTTCCTTTGCAGAACTTGGGGTAGTGTCGCTTAATCATAAAACGAGGCGAAAAAAAATAGAAGTGGGCTTAGCTCGGCTATGCCAAGATATACGTAGCGTAGGCTAAGGTTCAGCTGGTTGTTCATAGGTTTCGTGTGTGTCTAGGATTAGCTGATTATCAAGATTACTGCTGCTAAAGCGATTTACAATCCAATCCAATCCAATCCGTCGGCGGCTGCTCCGGCGCACCAGCTGTGCGCCGTGAGACGTCACTGCTCCTCGCGCATGCGCAGCACAGCTTTGCAGGAGCCACGCGAAACTGCTCAACCTCGGCCAATGCACCTCACGCTCCAAAACACCCAATGATATCAAGATCGGGCTCAAAAGATGCGGTGCCATTCATCCAACTCGCAACCAAGGTCAACCTTCTGCTCGCCAGTGTTTGGCCTGGAGAGAAGCCGCGGAGTTCTCCAACCGACAAAGGTGTTATGTCGCACCATTGTCACCGAATGACCAGATTGAGGAGGAGTGTTTATGAAAGCACCTAACAACACATTTTTGAATTCATGAAATTTGTTTAAGGTGCTAATGTATCTCCGCCTCAACCATTTCTCCAAGATTAAATGGGTCGTTTAAACGTTCTATATTAAGAAGGATAGCCGTGGTCTTTCTACAGTAGTTCGAATGTTGAGACGGCAGTCTTTTACACAATGTTGGGGTGACACAATGCCTTAACGTGTGCTTGAATGGTTTCGCCGTTGAGAATTGTAACCGCTGTTTCTTTTTCATTTTTTGAAGCCTCGGGAGTCAGTACCCAGGCAGCCACGGCCTGGAACATGCTCCATGAAGAAGACGCACCGGACGATTTTGGGTGGCCCGCAGTGCTTCCCCACCTTAGCAGACTCACTCACGTCTTGGGCGGCTCATTGACGGCACTCACTTCGAGTACATGCACTTAAAATAACTTGCCTAATATCGGTCGCGTACAAATTTATTATGAATACTTTGTGTCTTTTTATTTTCAGAGTGGGCCAACACAGGCTTAGTTTAACTGGAGCGTCCTCCACCCGAGTTTGTTCCCTAATGTACGCTGCTGCATCCTTCTTCCTAAGTGTCAACCTTAGCAGCTTTCAAATGGTGCACTGGGCTCATTAAGACTGTTGCTTTTGGGGGAAGTGCGCAACGTTTTCAGCTGAGATGGATATCAGCAAAACTGGTCACAATTCCTGTTGTAAGAGCAATCCACTTGTTCCCGGGTGCATTAGTTGGCAAAGGGCCTAGACTGTCTAGTGCAAGGTAGAAGAAAGGTGCTCCAGAAATGCCATTCCAATGAACATTGCGGTATGCTAGGGCAGCTGCCTTCTTTCGGCTTTGAGGAGGTCGCAAGTACAAGCGGCTGACGCTATTGTACAATACTTCGTGAAGTACCTCAGTCACAACTTTATCACACTCGATGCATCCTCTACCTGATGCGAGCGGCTAAAGCTTATCAAGAAACATCAATGATCGTTGCGGAGTTGTGCTGGAGTACAACATTTGTAACTCTGCTCTTGAGGTGGGAGGTCTTATCCTTCAATAATGCGTATATGCGGCTATGAGGAAACTTTCTTCGTACGTATCACAGGGCATTTTTGCAGCCATCCTAACGACTTCCTTTGCAGAACTTGGGGGATTGCCTTTAATCAATTAGGTGAATGCGAGAAAGGACCAGTGACATCGAGATTGTAGGAAAGGAGCCGTTGTCTCGGCGATGCGCTGTGGCCTCCTACATTTATTCAGGTGCGCAACGCCCGGCCGGAACCTAGAGAGCGGCGTAGACATGCGACCGCCCCTGGAGCGCAGTCGTGTTCGATATCCTGTGGCGCGTGGCAATGCTGACGCTGCCGGACAAGCACCGCTGATGATGATAGTAGGCAGCTGTTCATAATGGGAATAGTGGCGCTGCAAGCAGATGATGCGCCACTATAGATCTCCGCCCCTAGCGCGAAGCCCGATGAAGTATAAAAAATGTCCAGAACAATACACGAAAACAATGTACAGGTATTTACAGCAGAGTCAACAACTCTTTTCCGCATTCAAGTTAAGACCGTAATCAGTCCTGATAAGTCCGGCGAGAGCATCTTGGGCATAGACAGCCCTCGGGTGGGCTTGCATGGGAGTAGCGCAGCGGTTGTAGGCGGCAAAAAGAGGCGTGCCGTGAGGAAGCTAGGAGCATCCAAAGGCAAGAAAAATGCCTTCCAGGTTCTGACTCACTGGTGCAATCAGAGCTGCGTCCGTCGCAAGTTTCGTTACTTCTACCAGCGCTCGCTCAGGCTTGGCTAGCCCAAATGGTTCGTGGTTGTCGGGCAGGTCACGCGCGGGAACTGTAGCTTTGTGTTCAGAATGTTCCGGCGGCTGGGAGTGTCGTGCCTGGAAGAGTCACAGTGTGGCTGTTTTTACCAGGACGGTAGACGCAGTGTCGTAACGGCAGATGGAGGGTGCGTCCATTTGCATATCATTCCTGGTTTACGGTGCCTGCCGTGTAGGCTGGCACTGAGGGGGAAGCGTTGCGGTGGAGAGGTCATAGTGTGATGCCGTCAGCCGCGGAGGACGTGAGGTCGCCGCCTCAATATTGCGTGGCTCACCGGTGCCTTCGCGTGGAGTGGCAGAAGGGGGCGAGGAGGGTGGTGGTCGGTGGACGTTCGCGAGGTCGTCGGCTGGCACTCCCGTCGGTAAAGGTGCGGCCGCAGCGCTTGAGGTGGAGTCTACGATGGCGACACACGTGGCAGTAAACGGCGCTATGTTGCAGAAAGTACGCAAGCCGAAACCAGCCGTCCCCGAAGCCGTAGTGCGTGAGAACGGCAGCGCGAACGTGATCGTAGGGTGTTTCGCTGGGCGGTGGTAGGGCGAGGAGGCAGCGGAGCTCGCGCGGAAGCGTCTCCCAGAGGATGGAGTGCTTGAGCGGCTGAATGGTGACGTAGTTAAGCGAGAAGGTGGCCTCAAGCTTGAAAAACCAACCTCTTTGGTGGCGTGCGCCGAACATCGGTATCGGCGGTCCCCCCCGTCACCATGTCGGTGTGCCGCTGGCTGCGTATCACGTCCGGGTCACCACTTGTAGGAAAGGAGCCGTGGACTCGGTGATGCGCTGTAGCCTCCAACATTTATTTAGGGGCGTGGGGCCCGGTCGGAACATAGCGAGCTGCGTATACATGCGACCGCCCCTGGAGCGCAGTCGTGGTCGACATCCTGTAGCGCGTGGCACTGCTGACGCTGCCGGGCAAGTACCGCTGATGATGATGGTAGGCAGCTGTTCATGATGGGAATAGTGGCGCTGCTAGCAGATTATGATGATGCGCCACTACAAGATCGTGCTCAGAAGTTGAGTGGCCTTCATCCAACTCCCCACCAAGGAACCCCAGCTTCTGCTCCCCAGCGTTTGGCCTGGAGAGAAGCTGCGGAGTTCTGCCTATAAAGGTGCTAGGTCGTACCATTGTCACTGAAGGACCAGATTGGGAAGGAATGTTTATGGAAACACCTGTCATCACATTCTGTGTTCTTCATGGAATTCATTTAATTGATTGAGGTGCTAATGTCTCTCCGCCTCAACCGTCTCATCAATATTAAATGTGTCGTTTAAACGTTCTGTAATAAGAAGGATAGCCGTGGTCTTTCTACAGTAGTTACAATGTCGAGACGGCCTCCTTTCACACAATGTTGGGGTGAGACATTGCCTTAACTTGTGGTGGAATGGTTCGCCTTTGAGAAATGTAACTACAGTTTTTTTTTTCATTTTTTGAAGCCTCGGGAGTCAGCACCCACCCAACGACGGGCTAGAACCTGCGCCATGAAGAAGACGGAGCGGATGATTTCTGTGGCCCGCAGTTCTGCCCCACCTTAGCAGACTCACTCACGTCTTGGACGGCTCAGTTGACATCACTCACTTCAAGTAAGTGAACTTATCATAATTTGACGTAATATCGGTCGCGTACAAATCTATGATGGAAACTTTGTGTCTGTTAGTTTTATTTTCAGAGGGGGTCAACGCAGGCGCTTGCGAATAATTTTGACTCTCGCTTTCTTCCTTTGAATGTGCGACCGATCGATGTGTACGAGCTACACGCTACTTCCAAAACCTTCCCGAACGCCGGAGGAAAATTTTGATTCCTTAATCGACGAGATCGGACTAGCAGGTGCCATAACAAGCAAGCCACACTCTGAGACAACGCCGGCGCCCTGTTGGGCGAAGTTGAGGCTTAGCTTAGCGTGCACGACGGCCTCCCCATCTGGCCATCGCTGAGAGCACACCTGTGTGCAACGCCAAGCGTGCCTAAATCTCCTCACGACAGCTGCACTGCGACAAACAACGCCGGCTCACAGCCAGAGCCTTCCCTGCAACATGCCCCAATTCTTCAGTAATTGTTGGTGTCTGGTGCAGTGCTTGCTTAACCTTCTCCCATGCAAAAGGCAACGATCTCTCCATGCTCGTCTATTCCTCTAGTTGTGGGGAAACGGGACACAAACATAAAACTATAGGCTAGGGGTTGGCAACCCACGGGGCAATATCATGCGGCCACCCAGCACGTCGCCAAAAACCCCAAGGGTTGGCAACCCACGGGGCAATATCATGCGGCCACCCAGCACGTCGCCAGAAACCCCACCCCTTCCCCTGTCACTTCCTGTCTGAAGGCCGACACGCTAGTTTTGACTTCAAAGTGGGGTTAGACGTGAGACAAGAACACGAATTGATTGTTTGCAGTTGTCATTATCGCCCATTTTCCCATTTGGCCAGATTGTTGTTAATTATTGTAAAATGTGATTGTGAATTCACTTAGTTTCTCTCTGTCCCTGTAAAGTACCTTTCCCATATCCAATTTGCCGGCCGGCCGTCTGCGGTGTCGGACTCCTTGTATCTCGGCCCTACAGCTCAAAAAGGTTGCCAAGCTGTGTTATAGGCTATTGAACTGGCAAACTAGAGGAATTTCTCTTTATATCTCACCAGGGAAGATAATTTTCGACTATATTAAAAAAACTAACTGATCGCACTATCTGAATATTTTATACAGATGGTCGTCCTCCCTCATGCCCATTACAAGGAGGCACACTGCAAGAGTCGCTACTTTCTCTAACGTTCTTTAATCTCGATATGATGAACCTTATTAAACAATCGAACTCTGTCTGGGCCACAGAATGTATGCAGATGGTGCTACCATCTGGTGCAACGCGGGTCAAAATCGAGCGCGAGGAGGCGACAACGGTGACTCACGCCGTCAGTGATGACTTAATCCGCAATGGTTTATGCTGTTCCGCAATCCGCAATGGCTTATGTGTTGTAGTATGTAACAGTGACGGACGGAACCTAGAGCCATGCCGAAACCTTATTTCCGTAATGTTGACTGTAAGCGAATAACGAAAAAGCCGCATATTAATATTCTGGCACAACCGTCGCAACAGGTTGGCCCCGGTAACATATGGTTCAAGAACATCGAAAAGAAAATCGAGCTCATTAACCACATGATTGGCGTATTACCCGCGCCCTGCAACGTCTGAGAGATCAGGAGCTTTGCAATGTGGCTAATGCTAGGGTGTTAGGAGCACCAACAAGTGGGCATGTTGGAGACATGCCGACTAAAAGCGCAGAAAAACGCGTGACAAAGAGAAGAACTACACAGGCCAAGCGCTTACTCCCAAGTGAGTTTTAATGAAACCAAAAGCGGGAAATCTCGACACAGCGCATCCATCGTCCACACAAAATTTCATGTAATTAAGCAACAACAATCCGGAAGGAATCAGCAATCAGCCAAATGTCGGCCAAACATCGGCCAAATGTTGCGCCGCATGGGTGATTGCTGATTCATTCGCGATTGTTGTTTAATTACGCGAATTTTTGTGTGGACAATGTGTGCGCTGGGCCGAGATTTTCCGCTTTTGGTTTCATTACAGTGAAGTTGTTAGTAAGCGCTTGTCCTGGGTAGTTAGTTCTCTTTGTCCAGCGTTTTTTCAGCGCTGTTAGTCAGCCTAAAGCTAGGGTATATTCATGGACATTATTTCTTTTCTGTATGAATTGCTGTCTCAATTGAAGGAAGGCTCCTCCCCAAGTTTTCCAGCCTCCTCTATCGCGAGTGTGTTTAGTCCATCGTTTGCACGTGAGTTTTAGTACTTCAGCCATCCATCGAATAATTGCCCTTCCCTCACTTTCTTCGCTTTCAGTTTGTAACCTTTTCGTTAGTAAACGGACGGTCCACCTGTCATGCGCATTGCATGACCCGTTCAAGCCCACTTCTTTTGCTCAGTTTACCTAGAACGTCCTCCACCCGAGTTTGTTCCCTAATGTACGCTGCTGCTTTCTTCTTCCTAAGAGGCAACCTTAGCAGTTTTCCAATGGTGCACTGGGCTCAGTAAGACTGTTGCTTTTGGGGGAAGTGCGCAACGTTTGCAGCTGAGATGTATATCAGCAAAGCTGGTCGAAATACTTGTTGTAAGAACAGTCCACTTGTTCCCGGATGCAATAGTTGACAAAGGGCCTAGACTGTCTAGCGCAAGATAGAAGAAAGGTTCTCCAGAAATTCCATCCGAATGAACGTGACGGGATGCTAGGACAGGTGCCTTCTTTCGGCTTTGACTGAGGTCGCAAGTACAAGAGTCTGACGCTATTGCACCATACTTCGTGAAGTCCCTGAGCCACAACTTTATCACACTTGATGCATCCTCTACCTGATGCGAGCGGCTAAAACTAATCAAGAAACATCGAAAATCGTTGCGGAGTTGTGGTGGAGCAGAATATTTGTAACTGTGCTCTTGTGGTGGGTGGTGTTATCCTTCAATAATGCGTATATGTGGTTATGAGGAAACGTTCTTCGTACGTATCACAGGGCATTTTTGCAGCCATCCCTATGACTTCCTTTGCAGAACTTGGGGTATTGCCCCTTAATCACTAAAGTGAGGCGCAAAAAAATAGCAGTGGGCTTAGCTCGGCTATGCCAAGATATACGTAGCGTAGGCTAAGATTCAGCTGGTGATTCATAGGTTTCCTGTTTGTCTAGGAGTAGCTGATTATCAAGATTACTGCTGCTAAAGCGATTTCCAATCCCGTCCAATCGCGGCGGCGGCAGCTCCGGCGTGCCAACTGTGCGCCGTGAGACGTCACTGCTCCTCGCGCATACGGAGCACGGCTTCCCAGGAGCCACGCGAAACTGCTCAACCTCGACCAGTGTACCTCACGCTCCAAAACAACCAGTGAGATCAAGATCGGGCTCAAAAGATGCAGTTCCATTCATCCAACTCGCAACCAAGGTCAACCTTCTGCTCGCCAGTGTTTGGCCTGGAGAGAAGCTGCGGAGTTGTCCAACTGACAAAGGTGTTATGTCGCACTATTGTCGCCGAATGACCAGATTGAGGAGGAGTGTTTATGGAAGCACCTAACAACACATTTTCGAATTCATAAAATCTGTTTAAGGTGCTAATGTCTCTCCGCCTCAACCATTTCTTCAAGATTAAATGGATCGTTTAAACGTTCTATACTAAGAAGGATAGCCGTGGTCTTTCTGCAGTAGTTAGAATGTCGAGACGGCATCCTTTCACACAATGTTGGGGTGACACAATGCCTTAACGTGTGCTTGAATGGTTTCGCCGTTGAGAATTGTAACCGCTGTTTTTTTTTTAATTTTTTGAAGCCTCGGGAGTCAGCACCCAGGCAGCGACGGCCTGGAACCTGGCCCACGAAGAAGACGCAGCGGACGATTTCGGTGGCCCGCATTTTTTCCACACCTTAGCAGACCCACTCACGTCTTGGGCGGCTCATTGACGGCACTCACTTCGAGTACATGCACTTAACATAATTTGCCTAATATCGGTCGCGTACAAATTTATTATGAATACTTTGTGTCTTTTATTTTCAGAGGGGGCCAACACTGGCGCTTGCGACTTATTTTGACTCACGCTTTCTTCCTTTGTACCTGTAACCAATCGATGTGTCGACCCGCTCGATATTTCCAACGACTTCCCCAACGCTGAAGGAACATTTTGATCCCTTAATCGACGTGAATGGACAGGCAGATGTCACAAAGAGCCAGCCAGACCCTGCGACCATGCCGGCGCCCCACTGGGCTTAGAGGTCAGGCCTAGTGTGCACGGCGTCCACCGCATCTGGCGGCCTCTGAGAACACACCGGTGTGCCACACCAACCATGTCTAAATCTCCTGACGACAGCCGCGCTGCGACAAACAACGTCGGCTCACCCCCAGAGCCTTCTCTGCAACATGACGCAGGAGCTAAGAGCAAACCCCTCACCTGAGACAGGGGTTTCAACCCACAAGCGTATTCTTCCAGCTCCCAATCCCTCGCTCACCATCATAAGGTCTCGGAAGCACAATCCAATGTACGTACCTTCAACTCAAGACTCGACCATGCCATCCAGCAAGCCCCAGGCTCCCTCACGCGTTACCCTGCCGTCAAGGTTCACACATACGCACTATATCACTGTTCTCCGACCGCACGACGGCCTACGTGTCGTAACGGGGCCCATCACACTGGCCCGGAGCATTTCCTCTGCGAGCCACATATCCGACTCTCAATTCTGGTGCATCATTACCCTCCAGGCACAGTCCAAAACCAACCTCATCGTGGTCGGCCCCCCTAACGTAGTCATTGCCTACCGGCTCGACCTCAGAACCACTTCAGCCCTCCGCGACGTCCAATATCAAGTCACAGCGTATGTGAAACCCCTGCCTGGAACTGTCCAGTGCGTCATCCGCGGCCTACCGGAAGGCATTACGCACTACCAGCTTGTAGAATGCACTGCCACCAACCGACCCTACCTACTTCATGCTAGTCTCATGAGACGGACCCTCTCCGCCATGCTGACATTCAATGACACACCGATACCGTACTGTGTCAAATTTGACTGCGAAATGGTGCACTGTAGACCTTACCACCATGCTTTCCAACGTGCAATTGCTGAGGTGAAGTGGTGCACCGGGAGGGTGTGTGCCCCCATCCAAACATGCTGCACTGCCCCTAAGTGGCACTCCAACCCCTCCTCCTGGCCACCTGTGCGCCGTGCACTTTAAACTCTGCGGTAAACCCCACCCAGATGCCCACAGGGACTGTTCTGAACGCTTTCTGCCCACGCCCCCACTCAAACATTTCTGGTTCAATTTGTCTGGGACATCCAACCTGCCAACCTCTCCCAGCCAGTATTTCCCATCGTTGACCCTTGAATCAGCTGCGAGCGTCACCGGGAAGCCACTAGATGCCGAGTATCAGGTGAGCGGGTAAGACGTCAAACGGGCCTCTCCCACTGCTCGTCACTCCCTACCTACAGCCAACAACCCATCCATCCCTCCCGTCCCCCTGCCCTTGCCTTGGTGCTCGCGGAACACAAACAGCAACAGCCGCGTTTTCAGTCACAACTGGACGCCCTAAATAAAACAATTCAAGCTCTGATAGCCAATTCACCCCAAACGTTCCCCATCCCCCTTAGCCATAGAGTAATTACACACCGTGATTGACGGCAGAACAACAGCATTCATCAAAGGACTTACTGACGCGCAAAGCGAAACTATTGCGCCCCTCTGCACAGGCTTACACGTGCTCGTAGATCGACAAAACAAAACTAGACCAGGCCACCCTTAGCATTAAGAAACACCTCGCCGCCACCCAACCTACCTAAGAATATAAAGCTTCATACTAGGACTAACGTCCTTTACTAACGCCCTTTAATAACACCCTCCATTTTGCAGTGAAAATGTCGCTCCTTCGCAAGTAAGCGAAACCAAAAATTCTGTTAATCCGACAAACACACCTAAGCCCATCACAGACAAACTTCTTGACGCAGTACATCGTTTTCCGCAGAGACAGGCAAAATTGCATCCACCCGTGTGGAGGTGTGGCAATAGTAGTACAGAAATCTGTGGCTTGTCAACACCATCAGCTACTGACATCACTCGAGGCTGTAGCTGTTACAGCCTTAATTTTCGGCAAACTAATAACAGTGTGCGCGCTTAACATTCCACCTGTCTAACGTCTCTCCAACGTCGAATTTGAAAACCTCATCAATGAGCTACCCGAACGGCTTATCACCACCGGTGATTTTAATACTCACAACCCAATCTGGGGATCTCTGCGAGCCGATGTTCGAGGGCGGCTCTTTGAAAGGTTTGTCACGTCATCGAGATGGTGCATCTTTAATAAGAAACACCCCACAGATTACAACTCCAGGCATCACACTTATTCAGCAATAGGCCTGGCAACTGGCTCCGTAATATTACTGCCTGTGCTTGAGTGGAAGGTAATTAACTACCCCTAGGGCAGTGACCATTTTCCCGTAAAATTATTTGCTGTAAACAGTGACTCACAAGACACAGAACGACCCCGAACATTTAAATTACAAGTAGCTGACTGGAAAACATACAAACAACTTTGCAGGCTACTCAATACATAAATAAGCCATTTAGATGTTGCAGCAGCCACTTCACTGGTTAAGGCCCATCTTCTTGATTGTGCACAAAAAGAATTTCAGAGACTACATCTAAAACTTCCGAAAACCCAGACCATAGTGGAATGAGGATGGCAGACGTGCACTCTCTCAACAGAACCAGGAGTGGGCACTCGTACGCCGCTATCCCACAGCTAACAACCTGCTCAACTTTAAACGGGCAAAAGCCAAAGGAAAGTGTACGCGTCGTATAAAAAAAAGAAAATTGGACTAGGTTTATATTGCCTATAAACTCTTATACAGATTCCTGGAAATTCTGGACCAGACTAAAGAAACTAAAGGGCTACAAGACCCATTCTCCACAGGTGGCCTCAGAGGAAAGTGACCTCTTTGCCATATTTTGGTAAAGAGACAGAGTATTAAATTGGGAGTGTCACTATGTAGCTGTCTCATCGTGTCATAGCTAATTTTATCCGCTCCAGGGGCTGACTTACCACATGTTGTGAGCGCACTCAGAAATTCAAGCATGTTAAATGGGGCAATATATCCCACATTCGAACGCTGGTTCACACGTAAGGGCTGACCCTCAGCTGTCTTCTTGTGCGAAGAACTGAATACATGTTCAAAGTGTTTCCCAAGAGCATCTGCTTGATCTTTTACAGTGTTAGGAAATTTTAACTGTTTGGAGCGAGTGACTGAATCACGTTCGGCTGTGCCGGGTCGCAGACTCCACATGCTTTCGCACATTGGAGTGTTTCCCCGAGTGTTCTGTTTCCAGTTAGACACGACCAACACGAGCTCCGACTGCGTCCACAACATTAATTTATGAGTTTTCTTCCGTGCCTAAGGAATTTTTCTAACGACGTATACCGAGCGAACAATGGAGGTGTACGGCAAAACCGAAACTGGAAAATACCAGTAGGGGCGGGTGTGGAGCAGCGCCATCTGGCTAAGGCGAGGCTAACTGCTCGCTGCGAATCAATAGTGGCGAGTGCGGCGCTGGCGCCAACTGGCTAACGCAGAGCTAACTGCTCGCTGCAAACGGCTTGTACCGTTGCAGCGAGCAGTTAGCTCCGCCTTAGCCAGATGGCGTCGGCGCCGCTTTCGCCCCTAGTGGTATTCCAGTTTCGGTTTTGCCGTAGACTCCCGTTGTCCGTTGGATATGCGTCGTTTGCAAAATTTGTTAGGCACGAATATTGTGTGAACAAAACGTTCGCGGAAGCGCTCCAATGTACGGAAGCATGTGAATTCTCCGGCGCGGCACCACCAAGCGTGAATCAGTCATTCGCTCTTAAACGTGCAGGTTCCCTCCACAGGTCCAATGTGTCGCGCTTTATATGACAGGTAGATCAGACGAGCTGTGGAAAAACAGAGAGAAAAAAACGTTATCGATTACAACTGAGGCTCAAAACGAACTGTTAGTCTGCACCCTCAGCGAACATCCCGCACCTTGCGAAGGGCACTCTCGAGGACACCAGTATTTGAAATCTTGAGCGATACATTTCGCTGCGCAAGTCGTTGAAGTAGATTACTCTAACGGTACATTTCTAGCGCAGTGCGATGCAGGGCCACAACTGAGGCCGCCCTAAATGGAAGTTCACCACTTCAACTCTCTGCAGTTAAATGCTATGTAGGGTTCCAATCGGCTTCATACATGGTTATCGCAGTCAGGCTGTTAGGTTACGAATAAATAAAACTGGCTACAGCAAATATGTCAAAAATAATGCAAGAATTATTCGGCAGAAATAAAAACGAAGGACATGTCCAAAAATTGTCATGTCTCATATGCTACCAAACCAGTTATGTAATGGATAGCATAAAAAATACAATAAGGTTTATATCCGCAGCCTTATGTGTCAGGTCGGGAAATTTTTGTATATGTTAACAAAGCTTGATCCCCAGATTTGAGAGATTATAAACTTCACTGTACGCGCTATGTATTATTTCGCGCACCTGACGTTAATACCCAAAGTAAAAATTGCGATTTTTCCGTCCACCGTATGTGCTTTACGGCAGTTTCAACACGTGTATTTGCATAGCCGAAAAATTGCGCATACCGAACAGGCAACAGCTGATAATTCGGAAGAGGTATTTAAGGCAGAAAGCGTCTGCTGTAAGTCGGCTAAAAATTAAAATGCTGAACGCTGCAGCTTTTTCATCTGATGTGGAAACAGAACGAAACGGTAGAGGAGCAATACACAACTCCCACACCCTCGCAAGAATATTTTGTTCTGCAGCCCTTCATATTCATAATACTATGCCTCCACAGCCAACCATATTAGCGTGGGTGGGAAAGGAAAGCTTTCAAGACAACATTAGAACGTTAATAATAGACACCCGAAGTGTGCTTTATTACACGATGCGGTTTTATTGTGTAACTCGATAGAGTGTGTATAAATAGAAAAAAAAAACTAAAGCTATCGTATAGCTTTATTTGGACGAAACGAGCGAACGGGAAACTAGGAGACGAGTGGCAATCACAACAGCGCTAAAACAACTTTTATGTGAGATTGTTTTCTGACTAAGTAATCTCTGAACGTCGGCACACTTTAAATAGTTCGAGAACAAGCTGTCATTCATAGCAACACTGAAAAAATTCAGTTGATCCCTATTCCATAGGAATCGGTAAAACACGAAAGTGAAATGCGCCTTCACAGGAGCATTTATTGTGCATCCATATGAACTTGCACACCGCTGGTTATATTACGTCGATATGACACCGTTAGACGCATCAATATTAGACACTGGATTGCACGCGCCGGAACACTGCGTAAATCCGACTGAAATCACAGCCCCTTGAAAACCGTGCGGACGAACCTGAACCGAATCTGAAACCAAAAGGGCTAGCTGGCGGAGGGTGCACGAAGACGCTTTCATCGAGGCGCCAACTATCGGCGCTCATTAGTGTCATCATGAACTACTTCGCTTCAATTCTCCGCGACTGCATCTGAATGAACAAAGTGGTGGGAAAAATATAAAGCGCGTTCGTAGACCTACTTGCGCTTCAATTCGCAGCGCAGTGCGCAGAGCGCTCTGTACATCCCGTTGCGGCGAGAGAGTTCGTAGCTCGGATACGGGCGCATCCGCGTAAGTGGAACTTTTAGTGGCTCCGTGCGGGCGCAGTGGCAACACTACGTCTGTTGGCGGCATTTAATAAAGTCTTTTTCACCACTCACTCACTCACTCTGGCGGCGTCATTTCCGTGACGGATATGACGCCGGTCAGATCTTGGGGTACCGGGCATAAAACCCTTTCGTGTTAAGAAAAAATTCAAATTCGGCCAACGAGCCGCGCCGGTGTTCACCGATGCGCACGGGCACCCGCGAAGGCCACGACAAAAAATGCGTCTGAAAAGGCCAGCAATGCCGAAAGACGTCACGTCGGCCAACACGGCCGCGCCCAGGGCGCCGCGCTGGAAGCGTTCTGTAGCGCACGGTGTCGGGTAGGATCAAAAGGCGGCACAGTAAAATGGGGCAATTACTGACGTTTAGAAATAGGTAGGGCCCCAATTAGAAAGTGGGAAATTATAAGAATGATGCAAAAGGGAATTGTGCATTCCCGCAAATCAACCTAAATTATAAATTAAAATTGCAAAGTGCACAACTGAGCAAGTGAATGTTCGCGGATTTCATTACGCTTGCTTAAAGGAGCCAAAGAGAAAACAAAAGTTTGTTTTATTTGAAATATTTGGTGTTTCATAGTACCCCAAGCGCTTTCCCGGAAGCAAATGATGCTTTATTCACTGAGAAATAAGGCAATTTAAGCCAAAATTTTAAATCTCCCGCTAAAATTGCACATTCCGTGACGTGAACAATGGCGTCATACGAGCCGGTCCATGAAACATATACTTAGTATGTCGACTCCATATAGCACCCACACGCGGGAGTCGACCGAGACGGCGGCCATTTTAAAAATACTAGTAAAACCTAGTGCCCCCGCAGCCCTAGTCATGGAATCGCCTGATCCGGAGAACAAAACTTTCGCCTAGGAGCTCGGGCTTGCATTTAACAACCTCACACCACTTGAACGCTCAATGCTTCTAAGTGCACGAGCGGTAAGAGTTGTGGGATACGCGGTGGACGGGAAAGCGACCATTCCGCGATAGCCACAACAGACGAACGCCCTGCCGTCGGCACCGCTGCCTCGTCAGCCCCGTCGCGACGGACGGATACAGACCGGTACGTATGTGCCGTATTTTTATTACGGTTAATAATAGTTCAATTTCAGTAGCAGTATCACTTATGCCAGTTGGCCGGTGTCGTGCATGGAAAGCCGCTCGCGCGCGCTCTCTGCTTCGACCAGAAAGATACGAGCGTCAATGCGCGGTGTTTACGGCATTTTTTTCCCCCAAGGTCAGAGCGATTTGACGAAGTCGGCGACGAGCGCCAGCATGTCCCAGGAGTGAGCTAACGTAAGGGTCCCTGCCGTAATCACTTCCTCGGAAATGAAGCGAGCACACTCGTACTTCCTTTAGCTCTCTTTCTCCTCCGTTTGCAAAGTTCACAAAACGTAGCCACTTGCTTCGCCGAGGTTCGTCGTTGGGCAGCACATGAAAGGAGATCTCCTCACCGGCGGGGATGTCGCACTCCCTCGACGATTTGCCCGTGCTACATGGGCATTTCAAAACGCAGCAACGAAATTTCATTGTAAAGTACTCGAACAAACTGAAGTTTTCAGTGGTTGTAAACTGGAAACGAGCTCGTAACGACAGCAGCAAGCCAACACCATTCGAAACTTCTGCGACGACTGGCACTATCTCGTCGCTTCGTGCTGTTCCTTACTCCCCTCGTTTCTATTTTTACCTTTGCTGGTTGGCGATATGACGGCCAACCTCCTGTCAAGGGATTAAGATACCAAGCAAGGTCGCGGCTGTACGTGCTGGAACGGTTCGTTGGCCCTAAGAGCCTCGAACCCGAAAATTTGTCTGCGCGACGGTGGCGACGGCGAGATGTCGAGTTCGGCCGGCGGTAGTTTCGTACGCATTGGCGCACACGCTTGCGTGTTCGTTCGGAACTTCAACCGTTTACTCCACCGTTCTTTGTCATTAAAAGAATGTGCAGCATGTTTCACGGGCATTTAGCTCGCTATGCAAACTGTAAGCCCTGCTTAACATGCGTTTGCTTTTGCCGGCCTCCACCAATTGCAGAGCATTCTCGAGTGACATCATAGGTTCTGTTGCGGAAAATGAGCTGGTGGGTCGCATGGTCATTTCCTTTTTTCCTAATTATGTAGCTTATTTGAGTGAAGTTTGCGTTATAAGTGGTGTCGTTATGGTTATAGCGAGGTAATCTTTCGAATGAACCAAACTTGTGTGTTGTCTTCATGGCTCCTTTAACTGTTGCACATGGCCATGCGGCGGGAAGGAATTTGAGTTCATTCATAGCAAGATGTTATCTAAGACCGACGGTTGGCGCGTTCTTGCTAAGAGTAATTTACCAAATCTCGCACACCCACAAACATGCACACACAGGCATAAAGGAGAACTCAGCGCATCCGCAAACATGTATGTTTTCGGCGTTCTTGAGTCGATAATACAGTGATAGCATATATCCCGTAAACTAGTCATTTCATCTTCACGAAGCTGTTGTTAGGAAATAGCGTTTATGACCACATGGAAAGGCTGATGCCGTGAGTACATTTCAATTTAAACTATCGTGTATTTAGGCGGAGTTAAATATTGACACCTGGAACGCAGGCGTTCTCGCTGTTATTTTGCTCAATTAGGTAGTGAAGGTGATTGCAGAGTGCTTCAAACGTTTATGTAATACGCAAGAGCCGGAACATTCACCGAGATAAAAGGCCCACCGAGAAGGAGGATCCAATCAATCCTGATTATCCACCAAAACGAAAGATCCACCGAGACCGAAGGTCCAATCGAGCCCGAATATTCACCGAGACGAAAGATCTACCAAGAGAGAGAGAGAGAGAGAGAGAGAGAGAGAGAGAGAGAGAGAGAGAGAGAGAGAGAGAGAGAGAGAGAATAAACGTTTATTTAAATCAACAGGGGGGATTGTGCTGAAGCTTGAAGGAGGCGTCCTCAGTCCAGGATGCCTTGAGCGCGGGCCGCATCGACAGCCCTTTAAGCCAGCCAAAGCTGGTCGTCCAGGCTGGTGCTCACCAAGGCGCTCTCCCAAAGCTCGACAGTGGAAAGTTGAAGGTTTGGAGGAATCAGTGGAGATTGGTCACATCTTCCGACCATATGGCGTAGCGTTCCGGGTTCTCCGCAAAATCGGCAAATCGGGGAGTTCTGTCGGTCGAAAAGAGGTGAAGCCGGATAGGATGGGGGAATGTATTAGTCTGGATAGCACGTAAATGACGTTCGTGCTCTCAGGGTAGAGATTTGTGTGGGGGAGCGAGTGTCTGACCCGACAGCCTGTAGTGCTGCGTGATCTCGGCGTAACAGGTCAAGGGTTGCATGCGCTCGGGTTCGGCAACGCTGCTCTCGGCGCCCAATCGAGCCTGAATGTCCAACGAGATGAAAGATCCACCGAGACGAAAGATCCATTTTTGCACCTTTCGTCTCGTCTGATCTTTCGTCTCGATGGACCTTTGGACGCTGAATATTTATCAATGGAGCGGTTGACTGTGTCACGCTCACGTATGCTATCGATGCAATTTACTTCATCAGGTTCAGCACACGAATGTGTTAACGCCACTATGAGCTTTTTATTCCGCCCCACCCGCATTACGCAGCCCTATGTGGTGGTGTCTCGTGTCACGTCGCAATGGAAAGTACACGAAGGCCATTTACGTAGTTCCGGGGACGTTTAACCAACAAACTGCACGTTAATCAACAGAAAGTGTATAACTATAAACAATTGTGGAAATAAGTATCGACGAAACTTCGCAACAAGCTATACTACAAACCCTTATGAAACTAGGGGACCTGCTCGACTGGGCTGGATACATAGTGGGAGTCTCTGAATAGTTAATACATGAGTTTGCCTTCACAACTGCGCCAGAAATCTCCCAAGTTTAGCAAAGACAACAAAAATTAGTGGTCTGGGCAATGGTTAAGTGGACTTTTTATTTTCGTGAAAGGTATCTAGGCGTAGGAGACTTCAGTACCAATGTTGCCTAGTATGCATCGCCCATTATAGTGATGACGTCAGATGCAGCCCAGTGTAGATGTACACATGACTGAGCTGATCCGAAGAGTTGGTGTAATGGCGTGCTGAGATGTGTCAGGTCTGCTAAAAATGTCAGTGTTTTGCATTCAGACTAGTTTAAGGGCATGTGGTATATTTATACCCCAAAAATATATGGAACGTTTAGTTTAGGCGATCCGTAAAACGCAAATGTTGAAATAGCAACACTTGTCAATCTTTGGTTGTACCATAGCAGAATCACTTACTTAAGTGTTTACCGTATACACACCACAAAACGTACCAAGCGTCATCACTTGCCAGTGTTCATACCCTTGAGAAAGCGCATTTATAAGGGCGTAGCCGTATAGGGTAGCACGTGTAAGTTTTTGCGTTGTAAACGATTGCAATTGAATGATTCGCCACCATTCGTTGAGTCAGCTTCAGCCGCTGGGGTAGTTAATGCTGCTTCGTGTCGAACCTCCTTCTTCACGAGTACTTGGCATTTGTAGTTGACACTGAGCACAATTCGGACGGCCGGTCCTTTAACTGTGTATTGGTATACCGAACTGCTGTATGTGCACACGTAATGTTTGTACAGAGCTTAAAATCTAAGTAATTTCCCGTGTATGTGTTCCGTAAAAGCGTGCTATTCTGTCGCTGTGCCCTTTTGTTGTTGTACTCTTTTGTCACCATGCTGTTCTACTGCGTGCTCTTTTGGCACCGTGATCTTTTGTCGGTGCTCTTCTGTCGCGTGCCCTTTCATCGTGTGCTGTTTTGACGCTGCCTCGGTATAACTAGGTGCTCGAAATGGCGTGATGTACTGAAAGAGGCCATGAAGAGAAAACACGACTTTGTTCATTTTGGAAGAACTAGCCTTTTGTAATTTACTATGCTTAATTCCGCAGCCGCGAAAGACGTTTTTAATCGAGAAAGCGCAAAACGTATTGCAAAAACGTCTACATTTCACGCCACAGTGACGTAGCATAGGCAGGAGTGACGTAATATGGGTGAACACTAAAGCAGTTATCAGTGTGTTAACTGCACCTTTACCGACCTAGTGATACAATAGAACGCAGCCAGATTCCCCTCTGGGAACTCAAATTAACGTTTCTTGGTGGTGGCATTGGCCACCGACCACCCAAAACAAGATCATGTGATGTCTTCGGGAGATCGACGAAAGTGGCTAAGGAATCGGCACTACTGCGCCTCTTTTACTCAATGTCTAGATAACTTGTACAAAGTGTATGATAAAATTTACATGATGGTTGTCGGGCCAGCGCAGACTTTTTAACGAAGCAGACTTGCATTTTGTCTTCATAGCCCCTTTAAGTTTACAGCGTTGCATTCTGACGCAAGTTTCTATGGGCCTTCTTGATGGAATATTTGTTTAACGACAGTTCTTGCCCACAAATATGCATAAAAATTCAGTATATCGAAGTACCACCACAGCATTAACTTAACGTAGTTTAAGAGGCTTTGCCTAACTATATAGTCTCTAGCAGGCTGCAAAGGTGGTCCTTGTACTTTTTTATCAACCTGCTTGGCGTCAGAGCGAAATGGACATTCTCAGGATACCTGTAATCAATACGGCTGGCCTTTCCCGCGTGTTCCGCAGTCAGAGCACCGCAACGTCCGTAAGGGTGCCTTCTCAAGCCTAGCGCGCCATGCCGAAGCTCCTTAGCAGCACCGCGGTGCTCTTCCATTGATTGATCTCCCGCCGCGCACACTGCCCATGAGTGTTCGATGAATGCTGTCCGGACCTGAACGCCAAGATCCCCTGAGTGCCTTCTCAGAAACACAGAGCGGAAAGGCAGCCCCCGCGGGCCAGGTGGGCTTCGTCCTGGCCGTACCATAGAAAAAGCGGCGGGTTCCTGCGAGTAGGGTCTATTTCATTTTTATTGTGTCTCACATAGCAACGTAAGTGAGATGAAGATAGTGACATGAGCTTCGGGGACGCTACGGAGAAAAGAAGAGAAGGAAGACGATGAACGCCAGAAGATGTGAAAAAAAGGGGTCCAAGTCCCAGCAATAGAAGGAACAACTCTATTTACGTTAGACTGAATGTAGTAGCTACTATAAGTACCACGCCGTCCGCTGATCCTCTTCATTTTCTGCTTCTCCATGGTGCGAAATTTACCGAGGCCTCGTTCGCTTTGCGCACATTGATGCCGCTTTCACTGTTCATTGATGTCGCTTTCACATCATCATCATCATCGTCGTCGTCATCATCATTGACCATGACTGTTACGCATTACAGGAAATCTCTCCATTAAAGAGTTTCTGTCGTAAGTTTCTTCCTCTGTAATCAAAGACTCCTATGCTCCTGGATTATTCGCACGATTTGATAATACCTACAGAACCGCGCGAAGAGAAGCGTGGAAGTTTTGTTGGCAATACATGTGGAAACGTTTGTGCTAACTGTTCCGGTAGCGAATGTGTGAATAGTCTATTTCTTGCTGTTGTGGCATGTTTCAAGGGTTATTTTAATTGATCTTTTCAAGAAAAACGACGACACAAAACTCCAGTATCGAGAAGATATCTTGCACGTGTGCATGGTTTTCGACTTCAATTTAAAGAATGGCATCAATACACAGGCTAAGGTAGCACTAATGTCACGACACTCCAGAGTCCATCAAGAGCAGCACAGTAATTTTCAGTTTATTTTTGGTATGTAGTTTACTTTTTCGGGGCTTGTCATGCAGAATATTGACTTCTAATTCCAGAATTTATATGGGGAGCATGCCCCTCGTTATGTTATGTGGTAAAAGTGCGAATATAGTGTCGCTGTTGGTTCCTTAGTTTGCGTCTCAAAGCACGTGACGACAATCAATAGGTAAACGTATTCAGCCCGCCTTGACACTGCGTCACTGCAGTCGCTGAAAAGAAATGACGTAACTGATATTGCAGCATTCGTTTGACCCAATGTTGAAAACATGCCGCAACGTATGCCTCGGTATTCTTTTGGACGCTATATTACCGTCCGGAATAAAGACGACCTTTGGCACAGGGACCTGTTCCCTGACTGAATTCAGCGAATGTATTCTATTACTATCATCAAGCCCAGGAAAACTGTAACGTTGGCTTCCTTCCACATTCTATTAGGTTAAAAATACAACTAAATTGATTCTCTACATCCGAAACAGTTGCCGGAAAAAGAATGAAATGTTTCGCGTGAACCGGATGACATTTGTATGTAAAGCCGACGCGTTCTAAAGAAAATCTCGGGAAGGCCTCGCTATTTGGTTTGTGTCTCACCCGCCAACGCCCCGAATGGCCACCTCTGTTGTTCCCATCAGCAAGCGTTTTGTAACTTTAATTCCTGCGCGTTTCCTACAACAGACATTTTGAGGCTGTCCGCTCTTCCTCAATGCTGAGTAATACGAGTTGTTTTGTACTGTTGGTAGAATTTACTGTTGGTTTTTCCCCTCTACAAGTGCATTTTTTCGCGAAGTAGTCCTTTCGTCATGTTAACTATAGTACACGCGAAACCTAAAGTTCCAAAAAAATTACGCCCACCACCCCTCGCGGGAACCCTGGTGTGATGCGACGCTGAAGGGGGTTGCGTTGGGTGTTTCCGTTCGGTCGATTAGTCGAATTGCGTGAAACGCGTAGTGAACGTGAATTGCGTTTCAATCACATCGTTGGGTTCCACGCGAGGGGATGCGGGCGTAATTTTGAGAATAATGAGAGACGTTGTTGTTGTTGTTGTTTAGACGGAGGCTTTATTAAAGGAACCGTCGCATCAAGCAATCGTCGGTACTGCGAGAGAGCAAGCGCAAGCGCAAGCGCAAGTGCGGGCGACCGCCGACTGAGAGACCGGCCGGAGCGCGGCACTCCAGCGCACCCGAAGGAGAGGAGACCGCGGAGCGAGAGATTACTGCACATGCGCACAGCGCGCAGCGCCGCCCACCGGCAGAGTGAGAGTGCGCTGCGCCAAGCGCCCGCAGATGTTGGGCGAGAGTGTTCGCTATCGGAGAGGAGAGGGGGTGAGTGGAGGAGAGACGCAGCTGTGCGGACGCGGACGACAACGACGACGGACGCAGGACAGGGCCGCCGGCAAGAGATGCTCCTCTCAGCGTCGCATTTAATATATCCCACGCCAGTTGATAAATTTCTTCCTTCAACCTGTTGGAATATTTACCAAGTAAAAAATTGGCAAATCTTTCACTAAGTCGCGCAAAAGTTGACTTGAACGATGGCGAAGCAGAGGGATTTCTTTCTGGGTAAGCACTGAATGACACACCACCACGCATTGCGTTAGGTTTGAAATTGTTTATTCGCATGTTCCGCTCTTTCTTTTCCCTGTGGTAGTAGTTTTCATCGCCATATCCCTGTAGCTCGTCGTCTTCCTCATGCTTGAATGGTGGTCCAGAATCATTTTGTTCGCAGGCTTTCAGATGTTTCCTAAAGTGGAACGCGTCAGCACGTGCTAGAACCGGCGGCAACCGGCTTCGCGAGCTGAGCCGTCTGTATCGCGAGGTTCCCGCGTCCATTGGACGCAGTTACTAAAACTGCGAACGGATTTTCTGGACTTCAATAAAGTTCTCTGTCTAACTGCCTGTCCGTCCTGTGCTGCCCCTTGGGCCCGGATTCACGTGAACTGCTTCCTTAACATTCTTTTGCGAGCGCCACGTGCCACCCTGAACAACCGCGGGCGCTTCTTGTAAGGTGCGTGCCCATGTGCGTGGTAAACGGCATGTTTGTTATTTGCGCACAATACGTATATTCGGCGCTCAGCTCACCACCATAGACATTTGTCGTGCACAGTGTTGACTGCCCGGAGTATTTGGAAACTGATTGGATTTTGTTTTTCTGTTTTTCGGGCAGCGCTGTTACCACGAGGTCGCTGCGTGCTGATATGTGGTTTTATAATAAATTCTCTTCTCACAGCTCATGAACCAAAGTACTGTTCTTTGGTATGTCCCTGGTTGGGGTTAACACTTGTAGAGAATTGAAGCAAGGGTTATCTCATCTGAACTACCTTAAGGCGTCCGTTGTTTTAAGGGCGAAGCTCCTTAAGTCATGGGTCTGTCCATCCATTGTGTCTCGTGGTACGTGACCGCAACATGCTTTCGGAGATGTCGCAAAGTGGGCCGCGTTGCACGCGCAAGAACCGGCTGCAACCGGCAGCGCAAACTCGGCACCGGGAGCGCGAGCTTGTCTGTGTTCGCCAACGGAGGCGCGAGCGCACGTGCACTGCGAGGGGGAGATCACGCAAGAGATCACGCCACGAACGCAGGCAGTCGTTCTCGGAGATCGAATGAGACGCAAGGACCTTTGCTCGTTTCCTCTCGTCTTGTTCGGGCACAAGTTCGCCCTAAATAAAAGTTCTTTCTTTACCGTTGTGTCCCATCCGACGTGACAAATTGTGGTGGAGGTGCGGGGTAGTCCTCGATGGCGCGAGGTCTTTCACCAGGTCTGGGCCTGGGAGCATTGACTCCGAAAATAAAAGTTGATTTATACAATGTACGCACACAGTCTTACGTCTTTCTTAATGATGTAACGGGCGAACTTTCACGGGAGAGTTACGGTTACCGATGCTCTCCCCCTCTCGAGCTTCGCCCCACTTATCATCATTCATTCCGTGGATATGGCGTGATTTTTTTCTATTGTGAAGCATTTTAAAGACGATAGTCTTTCTTGGGCTACCTAAACCCAGAAATTGTGGTCTGTCTCTACGTCTGCGTGTCTGTATGTCTGTCTGTCTGTAACTCGATTCAGCCACCCGGCCAAAGTAAAATTGATATTGCGCAATACTCTTATATACTCACAGCCAAATGTAAACGTCTAAGCCCGGTTTATATGTTCATACTCCTCAACTTTGTTGAACAAGAACAAGACATTACGCAAATATAAGACATGAAATTAGTACACAAGGGATATTTACAGTGTTCCTTTATTTAAAAAATCCATGGGTGCTTGGTTTTTTTATAGCAAATAATATTCTACATCCACTGCAGAAAACCGCCGCCTCCTGGCGGCATAAGAAAAATCACGCGGCAACAGCAATGGAAGGTTCCACTAGCTAGGTTCAACGTTCTGCTTGGAACGCACGTGGAGCACGGCCACGCGGATTTTTAAACCTTGTAGTCGGCCGCCTCCATTCACGCGCGTCTTCGCCGTACTGCAGCGCTGGCATCGAGGAACCCTGCCTGTAGCACTGGAACGCGGTAAATTCAAATCGCATTGCGCAAACCTTTAGCGTGTTTTACCTTGGGATGAGTGTGACGGCACAGGAACAGCATGAGAGGTGAGCGTGAAAGCAAAGGGGGGCATTTCCTTGGCAAATGTCTACGAAGACTATCGTCTTTTGACGACAGTTGCAACAAAAAGAGCAGATACGCGGCCAATTTTTTAATGTATTTTATAGGCTGAAAAGCTGTTGTAAAGGCACCAAAGAACCTTAGAGTATGAATCTCGAGTAACCGAGCTTGCTCTTGCGTTCCTTTCGATACCTTCTGTGACGAGGCTGCTATTATACAATCACCTAGAGGGTGGGATGTGAAACTTCTATGCACCTCTCATCCTTTGTAACTACAGCTGATCTCCATAATGCAGTGAAGAGAAAAAGTCACAGAGAAAGGGGGAAGTCCAGGTATTCTGAAAGAACCGTGAATTACAGTTGTTACGTTTGCTCTGCTTTTCTATGTGGATGCTTCGGCAAAGCGAGCGACGTATAGAACAACCTTTTCTTGATTCAACCTAACCATTCATGCCAAGGAATTCTCACAGAGACAAAGAGAGAGAATAGAGAGAGCATTTATTTCCCACCCATGCCCGGGTCCGCGCTTCGTGAGGTTGAGATAAACTATCTTTCTTCTGATAGTTAGCAGGGCGTCAACAAGAGTTCCGTGTTGTTCCCTGTTGCTAAAAGTTAGAGGCACTGCTTATTCCTTCTTTGACGATAGACTGGAACAACAACAACGAAAAATAACGGGAGGGCTGCGATTTATGCGGAGAAGCTTTCCGCAACGCGGTCGTGTGTGTAATTAGTTTTGTGGTTCAGGTGGCGTGCGAACACAGCCTTTTAAGCGGGATTAGTAGCTGCGGAGACTACGTGCAAATGGGAAAATGGCGTACTGGAGGTATACACATAAGTTTAAACACGCTCATTTTGCATTAGAACGGTCTTCGCACGCATAGGAATGAGTTCGTTTACGAAGTTGAAGTGGGAAGGCGTAGAGCAGAAATTTAGTTTAGAAGCAACCGCCTAATCCCGCCGAGCTGCGATAAACTTTAAAGTTGGTTTTTGCTTATATCAGACCGGTAAAGCAGTCGACCGTAAGCGAATGCACACGGCGGAATTAAAGGTTAGAAAGATAAACTGCTGTTGATTCCACTTCTTCCGCTGTTGAAACGTTAACAGTGCAGCTACTGACCACACTGTTTTTAATTATGGCAATAACAAGGATGTTGTACCTTCACACGCGACTAAGGGAAGCTTGAGGGAACGCCTAACTAACACTACGATGGACAAACGTTACACACCAAAAGAACGAGAAAATTGTGTAGGTGTCGATGAATTTAATTTATAAATAATATTATGTGTAAAAGCTTTTATAAAGACTCGAGAGCAAGATCTTGCGTGCGCGACAAACCACACAATGTTCTAATTATTTTCCCCGAACAGCGTAGCTTACAGAAGAGGTTGTTATGAGCTAGATCTATGGCATGAGAAAGGCCACGCTGGCCCTAATCCTGGGGATAAATTGATTTGTGTATATGTCTAGTGTTCCTTTTAATATCATAAAAAATTACGGAAGATGGGGCAATTACGTTAGAATTTAAGGGTTCCCTCTGAACTCCTCATTTATTTTAAATTTCTTAATTTAAAATTTCGTACTTAATCTAAAGCTGCAAAGGAAGGAAGGAAGGATCTTTATTTAATAATATAGCCTTAGCTCAGAACACTTCCAGTAATGCTGCATAAAATACACCAGCAACCCCGTAACGCAGAACCCGTCCAGCCGCTGTACGATGCACTTCTGCAACACATTCACCTAGCCATATGTGCGTACCCATGACCTCACCAAAAGTTCACCCGAGAAAAGGCAGTAGCCTGGCGGCAACTACAGACTAACACAGACCATCAGCTGGACTTCCTGCATATCAAGCACCCCGCGATTATCCACTAACATGCCAACAATGTAACGAACATCCAACAGCCCTGTACTGGGGGCTTCTCCCGCTTTCGAGCTTGAACCTCCTTTTACTTAAAATAAATTTTAACCTCCGCTACCATAGCATTACTTTTTCTGCGTTTAAATGTTGTCATATAAATTACGGAGTGTCTAACAGTAATCAAACTTAGTTGTAAAATTTACTTACTGAACTACTTTGCTCCATAATGAAATATTGCTACGGTCACATCATTCGTAATGATGTGGCTTCATTGCAAACAATGGAATAACATCCGTTTGTAAAATCTTATGACAGATTAACAATGGGTCATTGCTTAGACGTAGTCGGGAAAGGGGGTAATTTCTGCCCTGGAGGGGCACTCTTCACCAGAAGACAAGGAATGTGTTGGAAAGTGGAGAAAGTCAACAGAGAGATCCACCATGGATAGCTGGCGAGCTGTCTGTGGAGCTTCAATGTAAAGTGTAGAGCTCGTCCACCCTAGGAGCTTAATTTGCCATACGGAGTGCACGTCGCGTTATTAAATGCATCTGACGCACGATGGGATGGCGTGACCTCGGCGGCTCCGGAAATAAAAAGTTGCACGTGTGGCGTGCAAAATCCAACCACTTCACAAAAGCTTCCCGTTGCATCCTTTCGCAGACTGCATTAAACTTTCAGACGGGGAGGTGGGAACTCGTCGGCGTTTCAAGCCGGTTAAATGAATCATCGCGGTTCTCCCACAACAGCCAGCGCAAAAAGGGCATCAAAAAATGGGAGTGACGGGCGTGTAGAGTCTAAGGCAGCGTTGTCTGGTACCGAACTGTTTTCCTCCTTGGTAACAAACGCATACAACAGAAGTGCGTGAAGTTTGTTTGCAGTCGCAATACAACGAGGAATACCTAACATAGCTTGTAGGCGAGCATTGTGTAAAGACGGAGTGCTAGTGACATTTAAACTTTCGTTGGTGGAGCTGTCATTTCTCCTGCGCTACTGTATAGTTCATACCGAGCTAAGATTTGTCTTTACACTGCTGCCCTCTCCCAGCGCAACCTTGCAAAATTGCAGACGTTGAAAGTGGAGCCCAGAAGCAATATTTCTCAAAGCTCTGGAATTCAATTGCTCAAGCTTTTGCGTTTTAAGAAACCACATCTTTCAAGTCAGTAGTAAAAAAATCACTGTTTTGCCTGATAGCAAGTTTCATTAGACACTCCACAGGCAAACAGTCTTAAAGACGTTGCGTGTGTGCACAATCTTCAGTTTTAACTACTGAGACTTCACACCACTGTTTGCTATTCAATGTTTCTCCCCAACACGCCTCCTTCTAGTGATAAAACAGATAAAACTCCACTGCGCAGTCCAGCTGCTGTCTAAAATTGACCCAATGGCCACCAATATCGTCGCAAAAAGACGTGTCCTATTTTTACCAAAAATAGGGAAAATAAGATGTACGAAACTCGGCCGCCTATGGAATTTAGATGTATGAAACTGAGGAAACAGCGGAGATCATGGCCTTCTCCATGCTAACTGAGTCAAATCAACGTTCCCAATCTATCCTGCTGAAGTCGAAAATTTAAACTGCCAAAGTACAACATTTACACTGCCAGCCCACTTCAAATCACCCAAAGTCTAAAGTCAACGGCCGTGCTACGAATCTAAAGAAAATGTTGAGCGCCCCGAATGTTGTGATAGCACAATCCGATACACTGCGGGTTCCGTTCGCGAGGGACCCTGGTTTGATCCCGACCATGTGAAGTGTTTTAAAGCAAAGCTTTACTACTTTCGTCCAGCGATTTCATGGAGGATGCGCAAATGACCTTTTTACCGGAGACACAACCCCGGCGACATACCCATCGAAGCGCATCGCGTGATTCGCTCGGCCCGCTGTGGGTGCCTGCAGGCGCCGACAACGGTCGCCATGGGCGGTGCGGCCGAGGCAGCCAACCACTCCCCCAGCCTCCCATGCATGCAGCGCTGGGTCGTTTCGGGCAACGTGACTCGTCTAGCGCCCAGCGAAGAGAACGGTGCGTTCACCATGAATGAACACCGCGTTCGCCCGGCCTCCTTCTGTGAGCGTTGCACGGAACCGAACGGCTTTCAGACGTGGTTGGCAATACAGCTAAATCAAAGCTTAATACAGCATAACCAAGCGAAAGCAAGACTCAACCAGACTAAGCCAAGCTTTTGCTTTGCATATCCAAGGTTATCTCAGCTAAGCCGTAGCCATTTTTTTATTTCTTGAAGTCCGCGCTTCCCACACCTGCTATTAGGCTCCTTGCCTCCTCGCCACTTTTCCTCAGACTTCTTGGGGGAGCATTTTCCTCATCTCCACTTTGCTGTTCCGAGTTTTAACCTATGCGAGGCATGGAGAGAACTCACGCTTAAACAGTTCTGCGTTTAAAATATTTTCTGCGAGTAATGAATTGTTGAATGAACGAGAACTTTATACATGTTGGATAAAGACACAGCAAGTTATGCTGTTATTGCGACTTTAAAGTAATGAACGTTGATAATGCGTTCACAAGGGCACATTATGACCGCCAATCTAGAGGATTTTTTGAGCTTCAGTTTTTCGCCAAAAAGAGGGAGTGGAAAAATAGTTTCTTTCGGGATTTTAAAAGGAAGCAGCTGCTACGTAAGCACGCAAAATTTGCAAACCGCAGCATCAGAAAACGAAAAATAAACATAACGTCATCCTCAAAAATTTGTAGGCAGTTCCAGCCCGTAGATTCACATTTTAGTCATTTTATGAGATGAATTAGAAATCGCAAAATAAGTGGTTTGTATTGCAATTCTGCAAGCTATGATAGCACTAAACTCGCAGATAATCACTCATCGTGCATATCTACTCTAAGGTAGCAGTGAGCGGCAGTTCAATCTTTACTTAACGTGTGCTTACTGTATTTTTTATTATTTACTAACATACCCATATCCGCCGAAAGGCATTGCGGCAGAGGGGTGGGATAAATGAAATCAACACTAAAATCACAAGCACATTCTTTTTATTACATATTGTAGGATTATTGACAAGAACTACGAATGGACCAACTACAAGACACCCATCACTGACTTTCTACCGCCATGGAATCTTGATTGATGGGCCGGTGTTGCGCCTCATCGCAACGCAGGCGATGAGGCGCGCCGCGGTGGAGGGCTCCGGAATAATTTTGACCACCTTGGGATATTTAACGTGCGCCGCTATCTCGTACACACGGGCGTTTTTGCTTTTCGCCTCCATCATAAAAGCCGCCGACACGATCGCCAATAGAACCGGCGACCTCGGGCTCTCCCCATAGAATCTCCGCCCGGTGTTGTGTTACGAACCTTTTACGCAGGTTGATAAGAACAGGGCACCAGGAATTGCAATTCTGCAGCATTTCGTGTTTTTACAGGATAAATACTGGTGTAGAGAATTTTATAGTGATGCGTCAAAGACTGCTACCGCTGTGTCTTTTACAGCCATCTCTGAAGTGACCTTCTGGTACGATGGGGGGAGGGGTAGGCACATCTGGCAAGCCGGTGGCTTGCCAGATACTGCGGCTGGGTGGGCTCTGGGTGGCGGAGTAACTGGTGCATTTTATGAAATATTAGCCTGAACTGTTCTGAGCTAGGGCCGTTCTATTAAATAAAGATCCATCATTCCTTCTTTCCTTTCAAGGTTTATATTGAGTACCGTGGAGTGCGTGCTAGATAGTCACGGGATTTTGATAAATCAGTTCAGAGAGAACAGTTGAAATTGTTAGCCTAACTTCTTTTAGGATATTATAAGGAACGCGAGATACATGGAGATCAATTTAGCCCCAGTATTAGTGCCAGCGTAGCGTTGCTTATGCGAAGGATCAAACTCATAGCAACCTCATCTACGGGGTCCGCTGTAGGTGGGAAATAATTAGAACACTGTGTGGTTATTCCGCGTGCGCTCTTGCGCTCAAGCCTTCCCTTAAAGTATTCAAGCCAGCCTAATAAATTAAATTCCTCGACGCCCACACAATTTACTAGTTCTTTTTGTGTGTAACGTTTGTTTGTCGTAGCGTTAGGCTTTCCCTCTCGTCCCCCTAGTCGCTCCTAAAGGCACAACACCCTTGTTATTGGCGTAATTAAAATAATCATGATCAGTAGCCGCACTGCGAGCATTTCAGCAGAGGAAGAAGTGGAATAAACAGCAGTTAATCCCTGTAACCTATAATTCCTCCGTGTGCATTCGCTTACAGTAGACTGCTTTAGCTCTCTGATATAAGCCACAACAAACTTTAAAGTTTATCACAGCTCTTAAGGATTATGAGTTTGCTTTTAAACTAAAGTTCTGCTCTACGCCTTCCCGCTTCAACTTCGTAAACAACCTTAGACCTTAGCGTACGCGGACCGTTCTAATGGAAAATGAGCGTGTTTAAACGGACGCGTATACCCCCATTACGCCATTTTCCCCCTTTGAACGTACTCTCCGCAGCTACTAACCCAGGTTAATAGATTGTTTCCGCATGCCGAGTGAACTGGAAAACTAATTACACACACGACCGCGTTGCGGAAAACTTCTCCGCATAAATCGCAGCTCGGCCGTTATGTCCCCTGGTTGTTGTTCCAGCATTTCATCACAGAACAAACAAGCGGTGCATCTAACTTTTAACAACAGGCAACGATACGGAACTCTTGCTGACCACTTGCTCACCATCAGGGGAAAGATAGTTTGGTTTCAAACTCATGAAGCGTGGACCCGGGCATTGGTTGGGAAATAAATGCTCTCTTTCTCTCTCTCTCTCTCTGTTAGAGTACGTTGGGATGAATGGTTGGGTTGAAGCAAGAAAACGTTGGGCTAGACGTCGCTCGTTTAGCGGAGCATCCAAATAGAAAAGTGGAGCGAGCGTAATAACGACTGTATATAACTGTTCTTTCAGAATACCGGGACTTTCCTCTTCCTATGTGACTTTTTCTCTTCACTTCATTCTAAAGATCAGCTGTTGTTAAAAAGGATGATACGTGCATAAAAGTTTCACATCCCTCCCTCTAGCTGATTGTGTAATAGCAGCCTCGTAACAGAAGGAATCGAAAGAAACGCAAGAGCCAGCTCGCTTACTCACAATTAATATGATCTCTTTTCAATGTTCTGCCCATGTGCCCAGTAACCGCATCGTAGTTGAATGCACATACATTTTTCAAAATATGAACAAGCGGTCTCAGTACGAAAAAGAAATATTTCTGATGCTACCATTATGTACTATACAATACTGCTGTAATTATCAAAATTTTACAAAGTTTTAAATCACAGAGTAATGTTTTGAAAATGCCCTAATTACTCTTCCGATATCGTCTTTTACGCAGATACCAACATTTACTGTAATTTAAATTAGATATAACCGCAGTTCCAATCAAATTTCTCAAGCAGCACTTGACTCACGAGCTGAGGCTCGCTTTTCTTATACATACATTTGCGTAAAGGAAACTAGCGAAGGGTATCATGCTTTCGTACGACGACAACTCCTTAGGCAAATTATGACTTGGGTAACGTCCAGAGGCATCATGAAGGAGGCGATACTACAAACTTCACAAATGTCATCATGACATAGGCAGCCTCGCATTATGTGCAGCCATCTATAAGTAAGGGATTCGATCTTGGAAAGGACAACCCCAATTTCACAGCTTATACCACGGCACTGGCTTAGAAGGATCCTAAAATAAGTTTCCTAGTTAAAGTTTAAGGTTCTTGTAATATTAATGTCCACTTGTAGCAGTGCGACAACCGTAGCTTGTGTTCTTATACATCTTCTTTTATATGAGTGTAGAGAAGAGCGCACAGAAACTTTCAAATGTTTAACGAGATATTGTAATGCGCTTTTGGCATGTACCCACTGAAATAGCGCGAAAGCACACCAAGAGAAGTTTTGGCCAGTGCGTTAGGAGGATGTCGTTTTTCCTGGGCAGACAATAAGGCCAAACATCCACACAAGAAACAAACAATTCGAAAGTGTGGTGACCATTGCTTAGATATATTCCCCGCCTCCACGTTTGTATCAGCCCATTTTTAACGTTCTAATTTTTAAATTTGCTTCAAATGTAAGTTATTAGTTTTCTAGTGAGTTTGCTTGTGGACGATGAATTAAGGTTAGAAGAAGCCACGGAACGAGGCTCATCTGGCGGCATCAGCGCTGACATTTATACCCAATAGTTCACCCATATTATGGTACTCCAAATATAATTACAAGCAGGAGGCAACGAAATATCGCTTCCTGAAAAAGGAGTTATCATGCGGTGTGTTTTTAGTGGCAGCCTTAATAAAAAGTTTACTTACCTCCGGGAGCCGCCTTGGGTGCCGTCTTGGGAGACAACGCTAGCTTATTTGCAAAGCATCCTTTTTCCTCACCGTTTGTGCAGCACGAAACAACTAATTCGCTGCCAAAACCTCGGGATACGGAAAACAGAATCGGGCAGCGCTGATTTCCTTCATCATATCTCTAGCTGAATGCTTTTACTCAGTGAAGTTCGAAGCCAAAATTGTTTTGGTGTGTTCTCATCAGATGAAAAACGCTCTTCAGCTGTTTTGGTCTTGTCTGAAGAAAGCTGGCCAGCGTTCAATTCTAAGCAATGAACGTGAACAGAAATTACCAGAAACCAAATAAAAAACACCACGGTACCCTAAGATTAGGCACAGAGAATTATTTGCTCTGATTTGAGAGCCTTATACAAATCGTAATTTTTCGTGTCCGCAGATAAAAAAATACCATGCATTTACCAAGCGCGCGCACGTGAGCTCGGGCCTAGCGACGACCGCCCGCCAGTTACCAAAACCAAGAAAATGCCTATCACTCGTGTGTGCGCGCCTCGCGACGACTGCCCAGCGTCACCTGCGCAAGTTTGTCACGCAAAGCATACTCAGAGAGACTGGCTGAGGTCGGCGACTGCACGGCAGTTAGGAAAAAAAGAAGATGCCAAGCGCTTGTGTATGCGTGCCTCGCGACGACTGCCCAGCGTCACCTGCTCAAGTTTGTCAAGCCAAGCATACTCAGAGAGATTGGCTGAGTTCGGCGACTGCACGGCAGTTAGGAAAAAAAGAAAATGCCGAGCGCTTGTGTATGCGTGCCTCGCGACGACTGCCCAGCGTCACCTGCTCAAGTTTGTCAAGCCAAGCATACTCAGAGAGATTGGCTGAGTTCGGCGACTGCACGGCAGTTAGGAAAAAAAGAAAATGCCGAGCGCTTGTGTATGCGTGCCTCGCGGCGACCGCCCAGCGTCACCTGCTCAAGTTTGTCAAGCCAAGCATACTCAGAGAGATTGGCTGAGTTCGGCGACTGCACGGCAGTTAGGAAAAAAAGAAAATGCCGAGCGCTTGTGTATGCGTGCCTCGCGACGACTGCCCAGCGTCACCTGCTCAAGTTTGTCAAGCCAAGCATACTCAGAGAGATTGGCTGAGTTCGGCGACTGCACGGCAGTTAGGAAAAAAAGAAAATGCCGAGCGCTTGTGTATGCGTGCCTCGCGACGACTGCCCAGCGTCACCTGCTCAAGTTTGTCAAGCCAAGCATACTCAGAGAGATTGGCTGAGTTCGGCGACTGCACGGCAGTTAGGAAAAAAAGAAAATGCCGAGCGCTTGTGTATGCGTGCCTCGCGACGACTGCCCAGCGTCACCTGCTCAAGTTTGTCAAGCCAAGCATACTCAGAGAGATTGGCTGAGTTCGGCGACTGCACGGCAGTTAGGAAAAAAAGAAAATGCCGAGCGCTTGTGTATGCGTGCCTCGCGACGACTGCCCAGCGTCACCTGCTCAAGTTTGTCAAGCCAAGCATACTCAGAGAGATTGGCTGAGTTCGGCGACTGCACGGCAGTTAGGAAAAAAAGAAAATGCCGAGCGCTTGTGTATGCGTGCCTCGCGACGACTGCCCAGCGTCACCTGCTCAAGTTTGTCAAGCCAAGCATACTCAGAGAGATTGGCTGAGTTCGGCGACTGCACGGCAGTTAGGAAAAAAAGAAAATGCCGAGCGCTTGTGTATGCGTGCCTCGCGACGACTGCCCAGCGTCACCTGCTCAAGTTTGTCAAGCCAAGCATACTCAGAGAGATTGGCTGAGTTCGGCGACTGCACGGCAGTTAGGAAAAAAAGAAAATGCCGAGCGCTTGTGTATGCGTGCCTCGCGACGACTGCCCAGCGTCACCTGCTCAAGTTTGTCAAGCCAAGCATACTCAGAGAGATTGGCTGAGTTCGGCGACTGCACGGCAGTTAGGAAAAAAAGAAAATGCCGAGCGCTTGTGTATGCGTGCCTCGCGGCGACCGCCCAGCGTCACCTGCTCAAGTTTGTCAAGCCAAGCATACTCAGAGAGATTGGCTGAGTTCGGCGACTGCACGGCAGTTAGGAAAAAAAGAAAATGCCGAGCGCTTGTGTATGCGTGCCTCGCGACGACTGCCCAGCGTCACCTGCTCAAGTTTGTCAAGCCAAGCATACTCAGAGAGATTGGCTGAGTTCGGCGACTGCACGGCAGTTAGGAAAAAAAGAAAATGCCGAGCGCTTGTGTATGCGTGCCTCGCGACGACTGCCCAGCGTCACCTGCTCAAGTTTGTCAAGCCAAGCATACTCAGAGAGATTGGCTGAGTTCGGCGACTGCACGGCAGTTAGGAAAAAAAGAAAATGCCGAGCGCTTGTGTATGCGTGCCTCGCGACGACTGCCCAGCGTCACCTGCTCAAGTTTGTCAAGCCAAGCATACTCAGAGAGATTGGCTGAGTTCGGCGACTGCACGGCAGTTAGGAAAAAAAGAAAATGCCGAGCGCTTGTGTATGCGTGCCTCGCGACGACTGCCCAGCGTCACCTGCTCAAGTTTGTCAAGCCAAGCATACTCAGAGAGATTGGCTGAGTTCGGCGACTGCACGGCAGTTAGGAAAAAAAGAAAATGCCGAGCGCTTGTGTATGCGTGCCTCGCGGCGACCGCCCAGCGTCACCTGCTCAAGTTTGTCAAGCCAAGCATACTCAGAGAGATTGGCTGAGTTCGGCGACTGCACGGCAGTTAGGAAAAAAAGAAAATGCCGAGCGCTTGTGTATGCGTGCCTCGCGACGACTGCCCAGCGTCACCTGCTCAAGTTTGTCAAGCCAAGCATACTCAGAGAGATTGGCTGAGTTCGGCGACTGCACGGCAGTTAGGAAAAAAAGAAAATGCCGAGCGCTTGTGTATGCGTGCCTCGCGACGACTGCCCAGCGTCACCTGCTCAAGTTTGTCAAGCCAAGCATACTCAGAGAGATTGGCTGAGTTCGGCGACTGCACGGCAGTTAGGAAAAAACGAAAATGCCGAGCGCTTGTGTATGCGTGCCTCGCGACGACCGCCCAGCGTCACCTGCTCAAGTTTGTCAAGCCAAGCATACTCAGAGAGATTGGCTGAGTTCGGCGACTGCACGGCAGTTAGGAAAAAAAGAAAATGCCGAGCGCTTGTGTATGCGTGCCTCGCGACGACTGCCCAGCGTCACCTGCTCAAGTTTGTCAAGCCAAGCATACTCAGAGAGATTGGCTGAGTTCGGCGACTGCACGGCAGTTAGGAAAAAAAGAAAATGCCGAGCGCTTGTGTATGCGTGCCTCGCGACGACTGCCCAGCGTCACCTGCTCAAGTTTGTCAAGCCAAGCATACTCAGAGAGATTGGCTGAGTTCGGCGACTGCACGGCAGTTAGGAAAAAAAGAAAATGCCGAGCGCTTGTGTATGCGTGCCTCGCGACGACTGCCCAGCGTCACCTGCTCAAGTTTGTCAAGCCAAGCATACTCAGAGAGATTGGCTGAGTTCGGCGACTGCACGGCAGTTAGGAAAAAAAGAAAATGCCGAGCGCTTGTGTATGCGTGCCTCGCGGCGACCGCCCAGCGTCCCAGTCGGACGTTTGTCAAGCCGAGCATACCCACTACAGCAGATTGACCAAGATTAGCACAAGAAAGAAATCCAGAATCTGCCGTAATCATTGCAACACTCGCTCGGAAGGAGCAAGGCACGCCATTGTATACGCCCTTTCCAGATGATGGCCCATGAATATCACTTCTAAAAAACGTGAATGAAGCTGACACCTCGAACAACAACGACGGAGTAAAGATCGTTGCGACAGCGAAGATGAAGCAAATCGGCGTCAGTCATGGACTTAAAACCGTCGTGATGGTCCTGAAGGTTGCCTACAGCTTCGCTACCTTTTATTGGTTAGTGCGAGCTTCATTTTTTTCCCCTTGAAACCGTCGACGCCATATTTCGCTCGTACAGACGTATTCGAGTTTTTTTTCCTCAGACGAAAAATGATTGAAATGCTGATATTCAATCTCCGAATAATAATTCATAACTAGATTTTGTCATGTTCGTTTGTAATCTTGTTTTTTGGTGTGTGTTCTTGTTATTACGCAGCCGTTCTGCTTGGGACTATAAAAGATCGGCAGAAAGTAATTATGCAAACAAAGAAAGAAACAAACAAATAAACAATAAAAACATTATATTAATAAATATAATAAAAATAATTAATTAAAGCGCCTGTGTTTTCGTTAGGTGTACAAACAGCTGGGCTCCACAATCACAATCCCCGATGTCAGTCACCGCAGGGTGGAGAGAAAGTTCGACAATACCAGGTGTTATCAGCACATTGGAGTTGTTTCGGCATTTGATGGTGCTCTCCTAGCACATGGTGACCCGAATTGTATGTCGGTACGTAAAGTTTTGGAAACACTCACTTAGTGGAAATGTTTGGCTTGCGTGGGTGTGGACCATCCTTGTTGCCTTTACCGCATCTGGTCTGGAAGACATAAATACCGGGACGAACACGACGGCTAGGAGCACCGTGCCTAACTTTGCGTCAAAGTTTCATTCATATTTCCCAGGCGTTTTCATGTAAAACCTCAATTCAAGCCTAAACGTAGCAAGCTCAACTTATGCGCTACTTTTGTTTACGTAATTCTAGCACAAATACAATTTCAGAACCTTTTCAAAGATTCGGCCACGCGCACCCACCCTAGCTCTACATGTCGACCACATCCACAGTGACGGGTGGATGAAAATTGCTGTGACCGAACTAGCCCGTATATTCACGCATCAAAAACTACTTAATGAGCGACTAAGCAGTTGGTACTAGCAATTTTTTACGGTGATTGTTAAACATGTTATACCGAACCCGGAAGAGGGAGTAACCACTACGCTTCTAAACCGTGCAGTGCGTTGCGAATAATTCGTGTGTCCTTACAAATACCTGCTAGTACTTGAATTATTCAGACTCATTCATGAGGTGTGCGCTGAGGAGCTTCTACGCTGTTGTCTTCCGCCCACAGAACTGACCACAGTAAGTTTCGAAGCGCTCAATGTAAACTATTACACTGTTTAGCGTGGCTAAAACAAAAAGAGATATTCTTAACGCTATGCCGAAACAAAGAAACAAGCAATTCTGAATTGTCAGTTGTGGACAAATCTTGTCGCAGTCTATATATGAGCGAAACTCCTCTACAGCCACTTGGAGGAGCCACGATGTTCTTTTTTTCAAGACTAGGGAACTTTTCTCCACTTTGGTAGGAAACGGTGTTTGGGGAGCAAACTTTCGACTGTAATGACGAAGCGATGGCTCCTATGATTTGGCGTCATTCATTAGATTCTTGTTCATAACATTGACCATGACGGAAACTGGTGTCATGTGATGTTTCCTGCACCCTGAATGGCTTGGTATATACATATTCCCCGTAACACAGCTTGCATCTCTCAAGTGCTGGGATTTTTTCAACTTTATCAGCACGTGTCTGTCTGTCTGTCTGTCTGTCTGTCTGTCTGTCTGTCTGTCTGTCTGTCTGTCTGTCTGTCTGTCTGTCTGTCTGATTCCGAACTGTCTATCTGTTACTCACGGCCTCCCGCCCGTCTGCGTGCCGAGCCGATGTGTCTGCGGAGCAACACATAAAAGGAGAAAAAGAGAAAGAGAGGAAGAGAAAGGAGAATTTTTCAACACCCTCAGCAGCACCGCATTCTCGTGCAGCGTTGAAATTCAATTAAAAATTACGCCTGTGACAGTACAGTGTTAGCTGTCCAATGTAGCTACAGATACAATGAGCCTAACAAGCCCAGTAAGCCCTCTGTAATTCCACAGAACGAAACGAAAAAAGTACATAAAATACATATGAAGGTACCTTCATCCCCTCAGTGAGGATGAATATTTAGGTAAGAATTTCCTCCTAGTCGTAAAAGTTAACCTAAACTTCAGTAAGTGATCAACCTTTCAAAACCCCTTTTTCAGAAGGCACAGCCTGTAGCGACTTTAATGAAAGCAGACTCGAAGCTGAGCGCCAGCATTTAAAAAAATTGTTTCCGCCACCTGAGTTCTCTGAGACTACATTTTCCTCTGTTGATGCAGGCTTCCACTTCATGCTGACGTCAAGGATTTCGCGCGGTATTTAGGTAGTTCGGCATAAAATTTTCCAAGCAGCTATAGCCGATGTCGCTAGCAACTGTGCGTACAAGGCGTTCTCTCGCAAGGGCGTAACTGTGACAAATCTTAACAAACATGCCACATGATTCATTCGCAATCAACATTTCTAGTGTACTTTCGTCGTGCAACAACCGCGAAAAGCTATGAATTTTAAATGGCTCCTGTTTTTCTCTGTGTCACGGCACCGAGAAAGATATAGTAGCCGGAAATTTATCTGTCCGCAAACAGTTCCAGTTTCTGCATTCATTATATTTTACTTGCGTGCTAGGCATGGGAATGTTTCAGTTAGTGCCTGCTCTTAAAAGCTACTAGGCTGTTTTGTATATTGCGTTGTAAATGGAATTTCAGAAAAGCAGCACAATCCATCACGAATTTAAAGGTTCCGTTAGTTGTCTTTTGAACCAAAACACCTCCCTTGAGTTGTTGAGGCCAGGAAATCCCGTTTTGCGTTTTCATGGGGTGCTTTCGAAGCTGGCTATTAATTCGGCTGATTTGAATTCAAAAAGTTGTTTTAGCCTCTTCTCAGAAGAAACCAATTGAGGCCTGTTGTAGCATGCATGCATAAAAAAAGTCAAACTGTGAGACCCATCAAAAAACACAGAACTGAGGCAGTTCGATCGAATAAGATGTGTTGATGACAGTTAGAATTTGTCTGCTCGTTGATTGATGTTTTATAAATTGAATTGGAAAATGCTACCACATTAAGTGCTGGCAAAACGTTTGAGAATATTGGCTAAGTACGGATTCATTTCAAAACTTCACTCAAATAGCCAATTCACAATGTTGCAGAATAGGGGGTGGCGGAGGCCAACAGGTCTCCCGCCGCGTCCAGGGCTCTCGCCATGATGGTCTCTTATGTACCCAGGTGAGTGCTCGCCATTGAAAACAGTTGATCAGATTCGTGTTTCCATGCTGCGAAAACACAATATTTGCCTGTCAGAGTACCGCAATAAGGAGAAGGCTCTTCGTTATATAAAAAACACGATGTTTCTCTGAAAGTGAACATTAGAATAACTAGCAGTCTGCGCAACTCAGAGGACGTTTGCAAAAGCACGTTCATCACAACAGAAATCTGTCGTTGCTGCCCGCCACAGGGGAGTGTTTTTGACAAGTAATTCAATGACGCCTGAGTACGCGAAATGTGTAACACAAAAAGCTAAAAGGATATAATGCCTCCAGCCACACACAACTGAATGCACCTACTTTCGTCTGAAATAGTTTGTTATCCAGTCTGACCTGCGGCTGAATATCTGGTGAGTTTCTCTGTCCCATTCTTTGGCGCGGTCAGAAACCGCCCTCCTCAAAATCTAACTTTTAGCGGTAGTGGAAAGTTCGTACTTTGCAAGGTTACTGGCGTGCTTATTGCTCTGCCTTTAACTGTACCCTGCCTTAGTACTAATGAGTGGATGCTAATAAAGTTATTATGCTATTTCGTGGACGTTTTGTGTTACGCTTCGCTGTGCGGAGCCATCACCAACCAATATTATTCATAAAAACCTATAACTTGATTTGCACACTTTGAGAAGTTTCTCTTCGCGAATGAGTCAGATTACTGAAAGTTTGGGTCGCCTTTAAGGCATAATTTTAGGGACTTTCGGCCATTAGCACGGGCAGTATTATACGTCATCTTTAGCGACGATGCAAAGGGAAAGTAACGTACGCTCACATCAAACATCATTCGTTCGTACATCGGGCATCGTACATCGTGTGATGGTAACGATGCGGAGGGACGCGAGCTACCGCGTGTACTAAGAATACGCGTAATGCCAACCGTATGTTAGGATATATTCGTAGGAACTTTAATTCTTCACCTAGCTCTTTGAAACTAATTCTCTATAAACCTTGGTTCGTTCGAAATTGGATAATGCGGCTGCTGTTTGACATCCTGGTATTGCATCACTCACTGACGAATTGGAGGCGGTTCAAAATCGTTCATGTCGCTTCATACTTTCAAATTATCATCGCACGTCCAGCGTCACCACAATGAAAACCTCTTTATCTCTACCGCTACTCGAGCATCGCAGGCAAATATCGCGTTTGCGCCTATTCCACAAAATATATCATGGCAATTCCATTCTTAAAGGGGTCCTGAAATACCTCCCGCCGATGCATGGATGTACATGTAACCAAATAAAGCAATGTATTAGCAATCTCCTCCCGCAAGAATTTTGTTAAAGCGATGCGTATTAGCTGAGAAATCGTAAATCAAAAACCGCGCATTATCATCCCGCCGCATTTCCTCCTCCTTTCAAAATTTTTTCCGCTGTTGACGGCGCGAGAGCCTTCCCTCCCATGATGCTGCGCTCCTCGGCGGTGACGTATTTCCGCTATTGCGCTGCTCGTCTCCTACGGGCAAGCTTTGTTGACACCATGAATCCCGCATTCCGCTCAAGGCTGGAAAAGCGAACGAAAAATCTGGCCGCATGTGTGCGGCGGCCTGGCCTTGCCCTTTCGCGGTGTACGATGGTGCAGTTGCTATCGGCGGCGAACTCGCAGCCGCACGGGGAGGATCGTATGCTCGTTCCCTCTGAGATGCACCGCGCACTGTTTATCCAAAAAGCGCCGTATAAGATGTGGCCCCGCTGGTGCCGGGTCTTATTTTGCGGCGGTGGCAATTCCTGCCGGCGGCATGTGAAAAAGAAATTTCAAACCGATACAGAACCCGTGCACAAAACGCTTCAATCATGTGACCAGTTCAGCTTGGGGCGACGCGTGGGGGATAGCGGCAACGTTGGAAAAAAAATGCTCCGCCGCGCTCTGACCTTTCTAGCGCTGGAGCGAGCGCCATTTCTTTGACAATCTCAAACATCAATTGCATTGGCAACAAGGCACAAACCGCTCTAAAAGTCAGTTACGGTTGCGTGATCCCGGTTCAGCTCGGGGCCCCACCTCGCGACATGTGGGCACTGCAGGCGTACCACTTACTCCTATTGGGAAGTGCGAGATGCGTTTGGCAGTACAGGAGGCGATGGTGTGTGTGTAGTGGACGCCTTTGTTTCGCGATGAAATGTGACGTTGTGCTTCTGCGGGTGGATAGTGCTTCCCATGGTCTGGATTATCTTTCTCGGGCGACGTACGACTCAACCTCGCATGTGGTATGTGCAGTGTGCGTGTCTAAAAGCCATCTCGGCTTGTGCGCCAGAGTTAAGTGACTTGCTGGTCATCCCCGCAAACCGCCCGCGAGGTGAGTGCCGAATTTACGATGGGCAGGAGGAGGCAACCCATCGTCTGTCATTCGCGGTTCAGACTTGCAACACATGTTGTGACGTTGTGTTCGTTCGAAACGCATCTCTGGATTGTTTTGAAGTTGAATAAAATGTATGCGTCAAACCCGGGCATTCGGCTCAGGGCGTTCTCTGCGATTGCACGAAAGAAGTGCCACGGGGCTTAGACGCTTTCTTTATGGTACGTACTCAGGTAAGAGAATATCCATGTCGTGTTATGGCCGTGTTGCATTAAATACAAACGGTTAAGCGTTTGTTTACACTTGCTTCGTTTGTCGTAAAATGTCCAAGCACTCCGGCACTACGCTGGCAGATCAGCCGGCGAGCCGACGCTGAGCAGACGACTCGTCTCTTTGCCGGAAGTGCGTGAAAAAGCCGCCCAATAGCAGGATGGCTAGCTCATGACGAACATCTGGGAATCGATGACGTAGACATGTGAAGATGGAAGGGTGACAAAAAAGCGACAAACTTTGCAACAAGAGTGTGAGCTTTCCGCTACGCGTAGAAGAGTAATACTTGGCACAGATGACGTTGACGACCCAATCTAACGATTGCGCTAGTTCATTTAGTGTGCTCAAAACGCCTTTCAGGGCCCCTTTAAGGACAGACTACTAACGAATCCAACGTACATGTCAGCGCGCGTTGATCATCGATACAAAGTAGGCATTCCATCTTCTAATACAAATCGTTTTCACGATTCATTTGTACCGAGCACATCTGTTAAATGGAATCAACTGCCACATGCAGTTGCCGGAATCTTGGACGTCGTGGCTTTTAGGCTTGCAGCTTCAAGACTGTTTGAGTGAAAATGTGTATGCCGTTATGTTTTTTTTTTTTACTTTCCCTGACTTGGGCCGTGTTTATTTGATTATTTAGCCTTCTAAGGTGAAGGTACGTTCTATTTGTGTTGTCGCCAGCTAAATTTGTGCAGTGTCGACTCTGTTGGAGTAAAGCTGGGTTATACGAGTGTTTACGCGAACTTGTGCAACGCATGCTAACTTAAGAATCTGTTACTATAACTATCGCAGGGTCCCTACTGTTTGTGTAAAGAGCTGTTGGTATCATATTATTACTTGCTGTATATTCTTCCAATTATTTTTTTATCCCCCACTCCCCTCTGTAAGGCCCCTGGGCCCTGAGGGTAAGTGAATAAAGAAATAAATAAATGAATAAAAAAATAAATAAATAAAAGAGACATTGGCCATTGGTGAAGAATTATCCTTTCAACCTTGCTACTGAATCAACTTTAAGGCATCACAAAGTATTGAGACGGCAAAAACTAAACATGACAGAAATTGTATACAAATGGCAATAAACGCTGTGTGACTTCAGTAGTAGTTAATCATCCTTATCAACATTATTATTGTCATCGTCGACGTCACCATCATCAGTTAATGTTGACTACAGGACGACGGCTATTCACATTACGTATAACACTTCGTTCTGAGCTGTCCCAGCTTATTCTTTGCCAACCGTTCTTCTATTTTGTCCTTGCATCAAATAATGGTTTTCGTTTGCTGTAAGACTTGCCTCTTGGTATTCAAGCTGTTTCACTCCTTGTTCATGTGCTGATTTTGTCGCTTCTGCACTTCGGGTAAAAATAGTGACAGCTTCTAAGAACCCTCGGTTCCGCGTCATCAAAAACCCCGTACGCTGCTGTGACAAATGTGCAAAATTTTTTTACCCACTCTAGGACTTTTGATATACGTTTATTGTTGCACACGTCAGGCACCTACAAAAATTTGGAAGTTTAAATTTGGAGCACGGCTGCGAGGTAAAGAAATAAAAAGGCACGCTGTGTGTTTAGCTGCCGTGCCTGCAGATACCCCAATTCTAAAACACGATATTTTCTTGGAAGCCCAGAACAAATGTACCCAGCTGTCAAAAATAAGCGAATACCAGCTCGGTGCCACTGAAACAACTATAGAGCTGCCATGAACTAATACATTCGATTCCTGTTCAATAAATTGGGACAGCAAAACAGGAATGACAAATTACTGACAGAACAAATGTTTGAGGATACGCGCATGAATATTTAAGCGCAGGCTTCGCAGGATTGATTGATCTGATCTCAACTATACTTTTGCTTCAGATAGCCCGTTCACAACTATAGAACGCTACGCTGGACAAGAGTATACCAGATGGCTAGCGTCTTTTCGGCGACAGCAATGAAAGCTCGCATCCCTGAGACCCCAAGCCGGAGGTCCACAGCCATTTTGCTCGCTATCAGTGGAGCTCTGACGGCTGCTCGCGCCTCCAGTGATGACCAACGTATGGCCTGGTGCGGTGGCAGGCTCAGTGAGATGTGTTTCTTGCATTTTCAATTATATATATATATATATGTGTGTGTGTGTGTGCGCGTGTGTGTGTGTGTGTGTGTGTGTGTGTGTGAGTGTGTGTGTGTGTGTGTAAAAATACAAGCCTGTCAGAGGAGAATAGTTTGGATGCGTTGTAATTATTACAAATAATGTTACTGGAATTTGTGAACTGCATGTCTTTGTATTTGGTCAGGACAGAAAGTGAAGAGAATCTCACATCCAAAATAACGAACTGGTCTCACGCCTTCGGGCTATCTGTCCGATGCCTTAGCAATTCGAATCTCTGGCCGACAGTTTCAGGCTCCTTTATGCAATATGTATATACATACATATATTTGTGCTCGTGTGTTTGCATGTGTATGTGCATGTGTGCGTGTGTGTTACATCTTTAATATTTGCGACATGTCGCTGCCCCTTGCTAGTTTTTGTGCATTGGTAAGTGGGAACTGCACCTGTAAACCTTCTACGATTTACGGCGGGGATTAGTACAAGATCGCAGGGTAAGACTAGGATAACCTCGAATAATTGTTCGCTTTGTCGAGAACCTTAGCGCATGGTGTTTACGACCATGTATGAAATTGCCGTTTTGGTATTGAAGTAAGCCTTACTAACATTATTGCTTACAACACGCTTTTACTTCAGATCCAAGGGACTTCGGAACTGCTACCAAGACCGCAACTGACTTATTGCTTGCATGCAAAGACGAAATTATCAAGCTTAACGCAAGTCCACGTATTATTCGGGTAAGAACACTGAATAAACTAGAGGGCTTAGAACCTCAGCTTGAAGAACGCGTGGCCGGAATACGGTATTAACGTAGACGTAGTACTTAGCAGAAATAAGTTAACAGATGTCCCATACTATAAAGGGCAACAAATACGGTCTTGTATGGCTAGCTACTACGTTTTTGTGTAGGATGGTCAGTTTTGTTTACAACCCATTGGGGACAGCATATTCTTTGGGAAATTTGGATCGCTGGAAATTAAAAGAGATGCCGCACCAGAACTTCTTTGCGGTCTCATCTTTAGTATCAACCAAAATTCGACACTTATCGTTTGCATGATTCTAACAGCTCCACTTGCCGAAGGGGTGTTTCAAAGGAATGCTGTACTATAGCACCACAGTGGCATTTTTCCCTTCTCTTAAGTGTCAATGTAACCATCAATTGCCTCAGCAAAACGCGTTCATACTGGCACCTTTTATAGCGGTGGTTCACACCACTTTTGTGGCAGTTTTCAGAGAAACAGTAGTCTCACGTTGTGCTGTCTAAGTGTCATTTTGTTAGGAAGACAAGTACGACGACCGTATTTGCTCTGGGATGGGCGCAGCGCACATTAGCTGGACGCAATGCTCTGACAGCGTGGGCACCTCGTCATAGCAAGGGCAAGCTGTCTAATTTATGGTGTAAGTGGCGCTTCAACGAGGGAAACTGATGGTGCACTCAAGAGAAACAGGTACTCTTCGTCCGGATCCTACCTAAAGGGTCTACATATACAAAAAGCAACCTTGTGCATAGTGAAATACAAGCCTTTTGTAACTAACTCGGCTCTGTTCTAGCCAGGAAAAACGCCTTTTAAAGGAATAGCAAAAAACACTACAAAACATTTATATATTCGCCCTCCATGACGACAGCAATGACGTAACCTATGGAGGATTAACGCAATACAGGAAACACTAAAAGCACATTCATGAGTGGGTCCACTGCATGTTAAAGGGATGCGATAAAACTAAACCATAGGCTCCACTGCAATCACACGGTCATGTTTTTTTGGCGGAGGTTTTTGCGCGCCGCGAACAGTATTCTCCGCCGTTGCAGAGGTCCCGCCAAAAAGCCGGTGTAGAGTTCCCAGTTCTTAACACTCTGCCTTTTGACTCTAGAGCATTTGATTTAATTGTGTGATAAAACTGGCATTAGTGCTACCGGGACACAGCACCCTTTTTATAGAACCAAACATGCGTTTTGTCTTCTGGGCTCTTTAGTACGAGCGCCATCGTATTGGGGCTACATTTCTCTCTCTGTTAGTGATGGTGATACAGATATACAGGATGCACATGATATAACGCACAGAGTCGAATCTTTGATGTGTAGCCTTGCGATTTTCTTAGCCGTATAAAGTTTAGTACTCTTACGATGGAGTTCGGTTTGAGGTTCCTATATTAAAGCACATGGACATCGCAGGAAGTGAAGAGGCTTTGCATCGTGGCGAGAATATGCTACGCCTACGCTGGAAAGAACAACGTACGTACGTTGTGCTTATTGTTGCCGTTTCAATTGTATTATATATAACTGTTCCTACAGACAACGGCCGAGCAGCGGAATTTGCTCCTACACTGCCTGGAGAAAACGTTTACCACCGTAAACGCGATATCGCCCGTACGTACACACTAATTACTTGTGGTATTCATGTTTTGGAACCTAACGATACGATATTTGCAGGAACTCCTTCCCAAGTACGGAGTAACAGTTCCGAAGATGATGAATCTCTTCCGTGTAAGAATCACAAGGGGCTTCTTTTCCCTCCTTTATGCAGCGACTTTTGGCCCAGCACACACACACACACACACACACACACACACACACACACACACACACACACACACACACACACACACACACACACACACACACACACACACACACACACACACACACACACACACACACACACACACACACACACACACACACACACACACACACACACACACACAAAAGAATTACCCTGGAAAAGTGTGTTTATCGAAGGTTTGTTTGCATAGAGAAGCGCGGCTCCCACAACAGACCTTAGCATTATATCTTAAGCCAACTGGAACTGAAGTGAGTTGGCGCACATTAAGGAATGCGCTCTAAAAACTGAATTTATAATTTCAGGAAAGTCCCTAGGCCTACAGATAAGACGTATCGCTGCTTTGCACACAATCAGGGTTGAGAAAAAGCTACATGTATTATAAGTTTTTACATTGCGTGCGAAGGACCCAGTGACAATATAAAGCGACAATGACTTAATGCCAAGACATCATGTCCGCCGATCTAGACGGAAATGAGTCAGGTAAAAAAAATCTTCAGGAGGACAATGAATTGATGATAAAGGCCTGCACTTCATCAGTATTTATTTCTCTTGCAGAGTTGTGCGAAGGCCTACCTACCTCGTGAAGAGAAGTACGCATTGGCTACGATTGGTTATCTGAACAATTTCATCTCAGGATGAACACGTCGTTCTCAGGCGATGTACGTGTGCTTGACGTACGCAATATGTCTTATTTTCTAAAGAGCAAAAATGTGTGATACCAAATATTTGTTCTGGTCATTCATTTGTTCTAGCCTTCCAGTCTACAAAGCTGGCAAAACAAAATCGTTCAGAAAAAAATTAGCCACAAAGCTGTGCTGCAAAGGTTCACAAATAGCCACGCTACCACTCTTTCGTCCGCAATTGCGTTTACCCTAATTTCTTGCATAATGCCCACTAAGTGAGTTACTTTTCTATTTGGACCTAAATAATATCCAGGTCCTATGAAATCGCACTATCAATACCAACTACTCTTAATGGCGGAACCCAGAAAGACGGAATCGCTCTCTGGGCTCATTTTAGATGCAGGAATTCACAACCCATTAATAAAGAAGGCTTAAATTTTTCCGAGTCGTATTTCATCAACAATTGGTATTATCACCTCCGAGCCCCCGTGGTCATTTCAAGGCCAGTTTCTTCGAGCACGCACGTATCCTCAGCGAATAAACTCTTCTTGTGCTTGTCCATTTAATTCAGCGTGTTACAGTCAGTTCTTTCGTAGTACTAGTGTCTGGAGTTGTACCACATGACGGAGAAATAGGAATAACACCTATACCACAGTCTTAACTAGACCTGAGAAGAAGTGGTCCCTCTAGAAACACGTCTCAGCCGATGTACACGCTCGCTTTTTTTTTCACAAGTTTCGTGGAAGGTGCTCTCACATAGTCCAGATCCCTTTTTGCGTATCGCGTACGCGCAAGGAGTTGTTCTGTTGGACACGTGTGTGTGATTAGCGGGGATAGCGGGATGGTAAAGTACAGAGGGTCGCATGTCGCCGGCTTTCCACATGTGTACCTCGTTTTCCGTTGGTGTTTCTGGGCGTTTACGCACGCAGTACTTCATCCGTTGTAACGGAGGAAATACGAACAAGGCGCCTGACGACCAAATCCAAAGTTCATACGCACTGGTCTCTTGTTTTCGTTGTTTTCCCTTGTCCCCATCTTATTACTCGAATCGTCAACGCAGTCACTGCGACTTTTATACCGCAGGCCGAATGCGTGCCACAGCCCTCCATCGCTGTCACACGGAAAGATGCTTACGTTTTTGTTGCGTGGCGCAAGCTTGACGACGCCGGGCTCTCCTCACGGTGCGCATGCTTACGTGTGCTCAGTCTCGGTATATTTTTTGGGAACACTATACGGCGGAACTATGAGCTTGAACAGTTCTGCTGGTAAAACGTGAAATTTTTATTGGCAGACGCAAATTGCAAAACGGCGGGCAAAAGTTAACGCACGCTGTAAGCGTGCATACTTGTGCTAGTATTTATTGAAAAAACAAGACCTAAGCGAAAACATTAGGTAACCATCGCAATTGACACGCGAAGTGGAGAAAACAGCAGAGATGGTTGTCCTCACTAGCTTTATCATGCCTTTTCTCAGATCTGCCATCTCTGTAGGTTTGACACTGATGCCGCCGAACGCATGCCGTCTATTAAACTAGGAGAACACCTGCAGGTCAGCTCTTACGTCATCAATAGGCGCAGCCAATTACCGACGCACGTCTCACCACTCGAACAACTGCGCTAGTACGCGCACTCGCCACACACCTGTTGGTCGGCTGCTCGCCTCGTTGCCGCTTCCACTCCTACTTCTTGTCTTTGCATTTTCCTCCTCTTCACGTTGCTGAGCCTAGTTTTGAGCGACACTCAGTACGGCTGGGACTCAGGCTTCAATAGCTTCGCTCTTAAAAGATCGCTGTTACAGTCCCGCAATGAACACAGCAGGCTGATTACCAGCAGAACGCGTTGCCCGTATTTGAGGCCTAAAAGAGGATGGTGGCACTGGGCCACTGGTGCGATAGTTTTAGCCATTGCTCTTCCCAACGCGATCAGGCCCTGACACGGTGTAAGATTATATTCCTACACCGTCGCCCTGACCAGCCAGCCTGTCGACGTCCCTTTAAATTACTAATAAATAAGTCATAAGCTGTACTTTTCCTCGGCGCAGACAATGATGCGGTTTCAGTATTCGCATTCACCCAGCCCCGATAAGTGAAAACGTTGAATGCAGGCTCCCCGTAGTGCTTTCCTTTATTAACGTGATAGCGTTATTAGGCTCACTTTTCGATTCCCGCGTGGCTCCTAGCCGTCCGCTATCAGCCGTCCTCACCAGGCGTCCACGGAAATACGTCACCACTGCCACCAGAAGCTACAACTTAGGCAGCAAGATTCCAGGGCTTCGCTGAATCGTTGATTGATTGATTGGTTGTGGGGTTTAACGCACCGACGCAACGCAGGCGATGAGGCGCGCCGTAGTGGAGGGCTCCGGATTGATTTTGACCACCTGGGGATCTTTATCGTGCGCCGAAATCTCGTACACACGGGCGTTTTTGCTTTTCGCCTCCATCAGAAAAGCGGCCGCCGCGGCCGGGAATCGAACCCGCGACCTCGTGCTCAGCAGCGCAACGCCTTAGCCACTGAGCCACCGCGGCGGGTCTTCGCTTAATCGTAATGTGGCGCAACGGCAACTGAATTTTGGAAAGGACAACAGCGATAGAATGACAGATACGAAAGAAAGGACGCGCGTTTTCAGCAGGTGCCGCGCTTGCGCGGTGAAGTTGGTTCTATGCCCAGACCATGGTAGCATGCTCGGAAGACACGGTCGCCAGCCGTTCCCGCAAACTACGCCACCACACCAAGGCGTCTTTCCATCAGACGATCAAAAAATATAAATTTCCGGCAATTCGTGCCCTGAAGCTGCACGTGGGCACGCCGTAGTGAAAGCCTCAGCAATAATTTAGGCCACCTTAGAATCTTTAATGTGCGCCGAAATTTTTGTTTCCTGGGGCCCTATTCTCGACTGCACAAATTGCCGGCATTTCGCCCATGTTTTTTTGCGTAAGCACGACGTAAGCAATCAGTGACGTGCTGCACCTATCGCTATGACGACATGCAGTGTAATTTGACGAGTCACTCATAAAGATCGCTACCAAGGTATCAAATATTGTGCAAGAAAGATATAAAAACACTTGGCATGTACTATAAAAATTAAGACGGATGCTGAGGCTGACAAGAAAAACACATTTCTGGAGGTGAAATTTGGCGTCAACACCACAAGGCGATCGAGTAACGTTGATCCAAAAGCGAGCGAAAGGCGGATGTCGAGCCAAAGAACATCACACAATTTTTTTACCGTATCCATTTATTTCTTTCAATCGCTTTTAGTAACATAGCTGGGCTCTCTGCTTCAATGCAAGCTTTGTTGCGTTATCACCTGCCCTGCCGCCACCGCCGCCACGCCATCGTCTGCTGCTATGTTGCACGTTTATGGCGTGATCACAGAAAAAGACGGCCGCGACTATCGCTTCTATGACACATAAGAGCAGCGAAGCGCTACGCCTGATAACAGCGGAGCGCACCGATGTCGCCGATTCACTCATTCGTCAAGCTCGACTGCAATCAGCGGTGTAATGAACTAAATAGTCACTTTTCATTGTTATTTTTCTCTTGAGTTCGATCATGTGACCCAACAGATTACTAGGACAAGTATGGACAAATGCCATGCATTGGGTTCTCTTTGTCATGGAGAGGCTTGTACTGCCCTCTTATGTTGCGGTTACGCCAAACAAATAATTTTTATTTAATTGCCAAACATAAAAGCAAAATACTGCATGTTATTTGTATGTTCCATGATCGCTGACTTGGAAGCAGCTGAAACTATAATTTGTTTCTGTAGGAAACAGGCTTTAAACAGCGTGCATACGAAACTGCGCCTGCTGCAAATTGCCGCACATTTCGCGGCGCCGTAAGCCGGGGCAATATTGTGCCCTATTTTGCTTGTATTTTGCGACAAAAATATCCGCCATTTTCAAGCTGTTACATAGCATTACGTCACTTTTACGCAGCCTGAAGTTGCCAATGCATGACGTAATCGTTCCCGCCAAGTGTTCAAATTACGTCACGCCTTCTCAGCCAATCACAGCGGGGGTGTGTATTACAAGCAGTATTGTTGTTAAATAGCAATGACAGGCTTACGTTGTCATGTCCGCTGTATTTAGTGTGGTTTTTCATTGCCGGCCAAGAATTATGCACCTTTAGTAACGAGAAATAAGGCAAACTTTAGAACTGGTGTCGGTAAACGACATGAGACGTCAAAATGACGACAGCACACACAACCGCTTTGTCAACCGGAAGCACGTGACCAAAATTGAAAGCCAATCAGAAAAGACTTCCGGAAAATTGCCTGAATTGCCGGCAATTTGTGCAGTCGAGAATAGGGCCCCTGCTTCCATCAGAAACAGGGCCCTGCGGTCGGGAATCAAACCCAGGTCCTCTGGCTCAGCAGCACAACGCCTAACCCCCTGTGCCACCATGGCGTGTTTTCCACCGGAACTTATGCTAGCACCAACATTGATTGATTGATTGATTGATTGATTGATTGATTGATGGATGGATGGATTGCTTGATTGATTGATTGATTGATTGATCTATTGATTGATTGATTGATTGATTGATTGATTGATTGATTGATTGATTGATTGATTGATTGATTGATTGATTGATTGTAGGGTTTAACGTACCGACGCAACGCACGCGATGAGGCGCGCCGTAGTGGAGGGCTCCGGATTAATTTTGACCACCTCAGGATCTTTAACGTGTGCCGAAATCTCGTACAGTCAGGCGTTTTTTGCTTTTCGCCTCCATCAGAAAAGCGGCTGCCACGGCCGGAAATCGAACCAGCGCAAACGTGCTCAGCAGCACAACGCCTTACACACTGAGCCACCGCGGCGGGTAGCATCAACATTGAGGGACTTAACTAAAACAGGGTAAAAATAATTAACGCCAGCCTCTTGAAATCAAGGAAGGTATAGATGACAAGCCCTAAAGCACCAAAATAAAGACCACTATATAGAGTTTAATCAGATAAATTTTCAATATACTTTTCAATATTCCTACGGTTGTGTCTCCTCTGCAAGATCGGTTTGCAAATGACAGATAGCGCCACGCGGCCGAGTTAACAATCATCCTAAAGTAGGCGTATATGTCCTCCGGAGGAACAATTACGTAAGAATGCTCAACGTGACTCTAGAGAAACCGGTAGTGGTAAACTTACAGTGGCAAAAAAAAAAATTGGCCGGACGCACTTATCGTCGGTTTTCTCCAGCGGCATTCTCTCCGGCGGCATTCTTCGGCACCTGTCTCTTCATAGGAACCGAGTGGAGAGGTGCTGTCGCCTTTGTGCAGGGCATGTAACGTTTGCTTACCCTTGTACATACTGTATATAATTGCTACTTCAACGTTTCGTCGGCTCGAGAACTTCATCGCTCTGCTCTGCGCCGCGTCGATAGCGGACGGAGCAAGGCAACGCCACTACACCGGGGGTTGCGCTCGGATGGCCAGTCGCAACCGTGGTGGCTGCGGTGAGCGTGCCCAGTCCCAAACAGTGGAGACAGCGTCGGGACGACTGATTCCCAACATCGGTGACGAGATGGATGCGAGTCACAACCTTGGAGCAGCGCTGAGAGGCTCAGTCCCAACAACATTCATAGATTGGCCTGGAAGAAGGGGAAGGCCATTAAGTTGATGCAGGGATAAAATAACAGTATTCGGAGTAAAGAATGTACTCGATAAGCGCAGGACACGAGTTGGTGAACACCAATGGAAAGGCCTTCACCCTGAAAGCGTTCTAAATACGATGTTGGTCATAATGACGATGAATACGTTCTCTACTTTTGTCTTCCTCATGCATTTTAAGAAATCGTAGAAAACCCTCTCCTAGCACCGAGAAAGCAGAGGGAAAAACAAAATGGGGAGCGGCCATCGTATAGAAGACAGGCACCCCCCACTTTGAAAAGAAACTACTGCACGCCATGGTAGGCATGGCACCGATACAGCCACTCCGCAATGAAAAATCTCCTACCAAAACTATGCATCCAATACAACACAAGTAGAGTCGATATGGCGGGATGAAGTTCATTCGGGGAAAGTTCCAAAATCATGAGACCACAGTATACACCGACTCCGGGATGTATACGAAAGCACGAGGCTGCAATTGTCGTAGTTGGCTAGTCTGGCAATATTTGCGACTGCATGAACATCCAACATACAGGAACAAAGAAGTAGAAGCCGTAACCATCCCCTTGGCAATCCTAATCGCGGAAGTATAAAATAGAAGCGTAACATCATTACAAACTCTCAAAATACATTATGCTGTTTTCTGCAGGCAGAATGTCTAAGCGGTTCGGTAATACGCCCATCCACAATGCAAAAAGTTATCAACTTCACCTGGTCACCCTGACACAATGGTCTGGATAAAAACGACGCACCGACCAAGAGGCACACGAACTTACATACCGTGTCCCTTGTGACCACGACTCCCACACTGCCGTGCTTAAAAAAACGTTAAGTACGAATCCTCACCCTATGCCTAGGAACACGGTGTTTCCCCTTGCTACAACGAGATCTCAATGCCAAAGAATCACAGACTCTGCGTACGAAAAAGAAACACGAGTATCCGCAAATCTGCGTGCGTGAAGGTGTTCGGTGGAAACATCAGATATTAGCTTAGAACTCTGCTAAAATCAGTGAAACGTCCAACCACATAAACGCAACCTAGCCATGTCCAAGCATGTGATCGGAGGGTACACTTCGTACATAACATATTCCACTACTTCGAGACATGGGAGGGAGCTTTGACCAGCTCGTTACCTCAATATCAGCCCGAGCTGATTAAGAGGGCCAAGAAGGAGCGGCTGCATCTGGTGCCCTCGACTTCCGAATTTTCCGAAATCATAACTATTTCTTTCGAAACACGTAGCTTCGCTCCTCCCTCTATCTCTCATCGCAAAAAGTGATATTGTTCAGCCCGGCGCTAAACATCACAGAGTAAATGACTATGAAACACTGAAACTGACGCCTCCTCAATCAAACTGACCAACACCTTGCATTCGCAACGTTTTACCCTCACATTTTAAGCCACAGAAGTGCGGAAAGCCTTTGTCTTTCGTGGGCCACTGCGATAAAAAGCCTCATTGCTAGCCTTTCTTTCGTGGATGGCACTTAGCACTCGAGAAGAATAGATTGCAAATGGAGCAACTGCGTACGAAAACGCACCGTGGGAGTCGAAGTATCGCTATCGCACCTTACATATTTGGACGCAAAAGTAGATGTCCCTACAACTTTTTTGGTCAGTTCTTGCGAAAATAGGCAATGCCCTTTCAAATATCGCGCCTCATTCTCCGTCGACCACGTTTGCTAGGCACGAGCCACCTGGCACCAGCCAGCATCCCCGCCCATACAAGTGTGTCGCTAGCTCTGACAGCGCCACTCGTTATCGTTGTTTCCGGGTTCATTACGTGAAAAACACACTCGCTCTGCATATATTCAGTTGCGCATTCGGTCGCACGCATTGTAAAGCCGCGGATGTGTAAACGTGGTCACTGGCAATATTTCTCGGCCAATTTTCCTCAGACAACATCGAACGCTAGATGTCGCCAGTGACGCTGTTCTAAAAGGAAATCTGTAAGGTTATTTTTTGAAGCCGACTTCGTAGTTCATAAACAATCATTTTAGGTATAAAGTCGTGTGAGAGCAACAGTGAACATAGCTGCGTGTAAATAGTGCTAAACAGTTTGGAAAGCTGTAAGTGGAAACTTGTGTTAAAAGCCACATTAACTGAGACGTAGTGGGGCGTTCTTGGTTGTGGGTATATATACGATTTGAAAGGCTTTGATCTTGCCCAGACGAGCCTCGGTGGTCCGGGGTGCGGGCTTCAAACCCGTAGCTGATTGACGTCAGAGTGGTTCGATTCCACCTTCTGGGCGGGCTTCTCGACTTCGATGCGGGGCTTCTCGCGCGTAATCGACGTTTCATTTTGGTCTTCCACTCGAACGATGCCCTGACCTCACTGGAGAGCTCTGCATGGTGTACGGGTTGACCTATTGAATGTTATCGCTTGCTTTACAGATTAAACAGACGTTCTGGCAGAAAAACATTTTGCTGCAGTCTTTTCGACAGAATGACAACAGAATGACAACAGCGCCTTGAGAAAAAGGGGACATCAGCCGAGCCGGCGGAAGCATTAGCTCCGGTGGGCGACATCCCTTTGTAATATGGGTAAGAGCCATAAACGTTCTGTGCAAATTAAGATACACCTACTGAATTGCTTCAACCACTCACACTATTCTCCTTAACAATTGCTGGAGAACCCGACTGTTTGGCCTTAATAGCCCAGAGGTAAGCTTTGCGTTCTTTACCCCAAACTTCCCGGGTTCGAACCTCTGAAATGCTAACCGTCTGCATTTAAGGAGCCGTTTTAGGGGCCAACCCTCTTAGGGGCTCGGGCTCTCGGCGTCTCATGCCGTCGTATTGTTATGTGGTCCCAGTGGTAAAACACCTGGAAACTGCTCCTGTCACTGGTGCCCAATCAGAGCGCGGCGTGTGGCGCGCTCATTGGGCGCCAGTAAATGCACTGAATAATCTTTAAATATTCTTTGAATACACTGATCGACAGCACGCTTCGCACGTCCACAGGTATCACATTAGCGGAGATTGCCCAGTATGTTTTTTTATTGTATAATGTCTTAAGAGGTCAATTTTACGCATTCGTTTCGTCAATAAGATAGGTATCTTCTAGGTCGCTTTAGGTGTGGGTGCGCTGAATATCAACACGTTTAATTAACGTTCTCCATATTAGCGGAAATACAGCACCTTTAACCACCCCGGAACAGAATGTCAAATCCGGTGGCGCTGCGTTCGCACTGCTGCGGTCCGAGTTTCAAGGGCGACCGATTGGTCGATGCGGGGCTCGCCTTCCCTTCTCCTGACGCACCCTTAGCAATCCGACTCGGCTCTTCTCGTCAACGCTTGTGCGGGTTGCAGAGGGAGTGTGCCGGGAGTGCGGACTAGTTCAGGGCTGATTCGGAGCAAAAGATGATGAACTTTGAAGCACCGCGACGAAATGCCGGTGCTAGTGGAAGGACAAAGCGAGCGACACGCAGCCAAAGACGCCGCTAAAGCGAGCAAGCGTGACCACTAAAGCGGTTACTGAAACCTGGTGACTACAAAAGCGGCGTGACGTAAGGGCGGGATACACGTATGCAGGTAAACCTGGATGTAACAAAGTGGACAAAAATTCGCAATTTTTAGGTGCGAAGCATCTCTTGCTCGGGGTGATGTCCCGCGTCCGCGCCCCGTCCGCAGCGCCTCTCATGATGATTGTGGCGGGATGGCCCTAGGTATTGGCCAACCAAAGAATCCATCACGAGATAGCTTCGCGTTCAACCACCGGCGTCATCTTCCCGTAGCGGAACCGCTGAAGAAGAAGGAGAAAACCAAGCTATAATCATGCCCTTTGCCGTGTTAGATATCATTTGGCCCTGCCGGATTCCCCTGTCAAGCTTATTCGCGCATAGCTGCCTGCTTTTTCTGTAACACATTTTCTTCACGATTCTCACTTCCTATTTTTTATTGAAGGGAGTTCTTTCTTACCTTTTTTACTTTTCTCATTAATCTCCTCACTTGTATTTCTTTAGCCATTTACTGATAATCCATTCTAATACCGAAATACATTTCTTTCCCTACAAAAACTTTATGGTTTCTTTCGGTAAGGCACCCATTTCCTGGCCAATCCCCCTGAATGGGTATGAGCCGTCTCACTGGTACCACCACAACCCCCACCACCCCCACCACCCTGAATAATTTCTCGCAACGTAAAGAAAGTCCGTTGCGTAGAGGCGGTCTCCTCGTGCATCATCCTGAAGGCAGCTCCAATCTACCTGCCAGTGTCAGCTGATGATTCGAAGCCATGGCTGAGAAAAGTTTGAAGCCCTAAAGCACCGAGAACGGCTTCTAGAGCTCGTCAGGCGTGCTGGATTGGTTTAAGCCTAATACCAAAAGCAAACCTAAGCCGGAAAGCACATTTACCGTCACTCTCTTACGCACTTCAAAAACCCCAAAGCGGCGCGGAAACTGGGGCAACGAGTCACCATGACGTCAGGTAAATCATTGACGTGGTTGGTAAAGACGTTACGTTAGGTGGATAGAACTGCTGCTGAAACAGTGCATGCATGCGTGAGTGCGCGCGTGCGTGTGTGTGCGCGTAAGAGCATGTCGGCTTGCACGTTTGTACCTATTTTGGTACACGTTTACGTAGAAAAAGGGCGGAGAGAAAGATAAACGCAGAGTTCCACTTATAACTCCATCATAACTCTAGATTGCTTTGACGCGATGCGCGTTCGTCGAGCACGCATCCTGAGTCACGGTAAACAATCTAGAACAATAATGACCGCCATTCAGGGTGGTGGCAAGGAATTGATACTAGTACCACTTTTTTTATTCCAGTCCCAAATAATCTAAGAGGTCACAGCCTTCTTCACAGTTTGGAGCAACAACGAGAAAAGCAAACGAACGCGGAAATATTTCCCGTAAAAAGCTTAAAACGTCCAGAAAATGTAGCACAAAAAACCCGGACTGTTGTTACTTAAAGTAGTAGGCATACATCTGAGGATTTGCGCCAAAGGCAAAATGTATTTTCTCGGCGGGTACGCAAAGCACATTCCCTCAACAATGTGTGTAAAAAACCTCGCGCCTCCCCGAAATCATTACTGTTGCATCTCCGAGTTGCGGCATCTGTTCAAACGTGAGAAGCTCCAAAAACTGTTCAATTCTGGTCACGGCGACAACAGCGACTGATGATCAGGGTTGTTTCACTGCAACTCCACCAGGGGGCTCAAAGAACAGCGTCTTCGATGCAGCCATGAGCGGGTACGGCTCACTGTCACACACTCCCGTAAAGTCGTCTCTTTCCGAGTCCCAGATGCCTCCACAAGAGTAGCCGAACGTCCGGACTTTCTTAAGAAAGTAACCTGCGGAAGAGGAGTTGTTTACATGCAACACACGAGTTCCCGTCACAGAAGTAACTGATAGCTTATGAGAAATGATTAGCGAAAGGTTGTCGTCTCCAAACTTAAGTTGATCTCGTGAGAATCCTAAGTGTCACTGTTGGCATAACATTCCGTTTCTCATAAGGCTTCATAATTTTTTCTACAGGTCCTGTAAGAAAGTTATATCCCACTTGAGAGAAGTTATATTAAGCTTAAGCAAAAGTCCTGCTGTGCAACGTGACATCTACATGACAGCCACAGCTATACGTAACTCAGGCGATTCTTTCGAAGCTTGAAACAACGATTGTTATATTCTAGCTGCTTTTAATTATTCACGTTTACAATAATTGAACAAGATCAGGCGGGCATGAATAATGTCTAACCGCCTGGTATTTACTCATATGACAGCAGTGTGCGAGGGGGCATAGACGTCCTGTGCACACAACTAATGGCTTTATTTCCCGAATCTTTTGCTATAAAACTTCAAAGTATTCTTCCAACATGCTACCACAACCCCCTAAGCGTTTTTGCCAGCGCTCGGTGTGTCCCCAAAGCCCGCACTGACAGTTTCGTTAGACGTTCAAAAACTTTGCCAAACGCCGACTTATCAGTTGAAACTTCATATTTCGAAAAACGAAGTCCACTGGGCGTAAAGAACATGCGTACGTAGGTTTGACCGCAAGTTGGGCCAGTTGGTTCAGATTTGGGGTGGGTGCGCAAAGGTGGCGTTTGAGATGGTGTACTCGCTTTGGCGGAACGTTTAGCGACCGGCTTCATTGCCGTCTTTGATCTTCCGCTTTCAATGTATCTTATTCGTATCATAGTACTCCAAGAATTCTCCTCAAGGTCCTCGTGCACTCTAACGGGTTCGCATCGGTTCACAGTTCATAATAAAACAAGTATGACACGCCTTTGGGCTGCCAATGCTTTGTACGACGTCTTATATTGCCCAAACGTGTTCACTGCGATGTATTTGTGAATAAAATCACACCGACTTCTAGGGCGAACACCACCAAGCAGTGAATCCCTCTTTAGACTGATGTGGCAATCCCAAAATAGGCTTTACAACACTGCTCGCCTAAATGCGGTAAACCGAAACTAAAAGCACCATTCCACCTAATGATGTTGCTTCCTCGTGGTGCAGTGCTACTCTGCAGTAAAGCATGCTTCACAGAAGATAATGGCGTCGCAGTGAAGTCCGCTTATGTACGTGTGGATGTTCGAAGTTACACGGAGAGAGAAGATGTCTTGAGGAAACGTAAAAAAATGAATCCATTTCGGCGGAACTTTACAGTGTTCAAATACCTGTGCATGAGAAATGTGCACATGCAGTGGCTCAAAATGACAAAAATGCTGCCGATGAAACAGTGCAGAAGAAGAGAGAGCTAAGGTAACATAACAATAGGTGCGAAAGACAGAAACGAATAATATTCGAATCAAATTCAATTGTAGGCGCCGTTAAAATTGGCAGTACAAAAACTTTTGACGGCCAAAAAGATGTTTATGATAACTATACGAGCCATTTGCACTTCAAGAGGCACGCTACCTCAGAAAGAGTGTGTGTGTGAGGAAGTACACCTAAAACGATGTAGCATACGTACCCCATAGTATCTGAAACGATTCTGCGGATGGTATCAGAACTTGTTTGTATCCATTCAACTTTGTGAGGGCAAAATGTTTGCTTGCCCGGAACCCTAAGCAGCACACTAAAAGCATAGAAGGCCCTAGAGTGAATAAAAGAGGAGGAGGAGGAGGAGGCAAAACGCTTTATTGAGAAAAAAAAAAGAAAGAAGAAGGTGGGTGGCGTCCTCAGTTCAGGAAGCCGCGCGCTTCCGCAGCCCGAGTGGACCGGTTGATCAGGCGTTGCTGGTACTCCGGGTGCAGGCTGGTCGGCGCGCGTTCTCACCGCTCAGGGGATGGGGAAGAGAGGGGATCGGGATGGTGCGGGCAGAACCATACAAGATGGGCTGTTGTGGCGGGGAGGTTGCAGGAATGGCAGAAGTAGGAGAATGTGGTAGGGGAGATGTGCGACAGTACGATACAGTTGAAGTATGTGCCTGTCTGTAGCCGGCGCCACGTCCGGGCCTCTGCTGTAGTGAGCGACGGGTGGGGAGGGGGGTAGTGGAAACGAGTGTGGCGGTAGTGGGCAACCAGGTCGGTGTATCTGAGCGGCAGAGGGTGGAGGGATGGTGCGGATGCCAAGTCGTCTGTCCTTGGACGGGAATCCCGGAAAATGAGTTCACGGGCAGCGGCATGTGCCGCCTCATTCCCTGGTAGGAAGGCATGCCCAGGTGTCCACACTATCTGGATGGTTGAGGGAGTCTTGAGGGATTGAAGTATCTTGAGAGCCTGGTAGGGAATGCGGCCAAGAAGGTAGTAGCGGCAGGCCTGCTGAGAGTCTGTTAAGATGGTGAGGTGGCCCGTACTTGTAGTGGTGGTGGCTGCCAGGGCTATGGCAGTTGCTTCTGCTGTTGCGGTTGTGGTGTTAGGTAAGGTGGCCGAGGTGAGTATAGCACCTGTAGAATCCGTGACTGCTAGGGTGGCACGAGATGTGAAATTGCAGTGCGCGATGTCGGTGTATCTGCTGTCTGGTTGGCCAGAATAACGTCTGTTGAGGTAATTGACCCGAGCTTCACGGCGGCCCTTGTACTCTGGGTGCATGTGGCGCGGTATGGGGGTTACTCTGATGAAGCTACGTATAGGTTGCGGGAGATGCTGGAGTGTCTCTGCCGGTGGAGGGGTTAGTCGATCCAGAGATCGGAGGACCGTTCTGCCGGTAGGTGTCAGGGCCAGGCGGGAGAGTTGGTTTACCTGCTGTGCTTCCAGGAGTTCAGCGAGAGTGTTATGCACGCCTAACTGCAGTAGCTTCTGGGTGGGTGTGAAGGCAGGAAGACCGAGGCCGATTTTCTACGCCCGACGGATGAGTGCATCAATCTTGGAGTGTTCTTGAGGCTTTAGCTATAAAAGAAGATTTAAATAATGGGGAGGAATTGCTGAGGACAAAATAACAGAGGATAGCTACCACCTGCACAGAAAAGAAAGTCTTAAGACTCCCGATAATACCAGCGTTAATATCTCAACATGGGTACATACCCATTACTCCCAGTGGCGTAGCCAGAAATTTTTTTCGGGGGTGACCCGCGCTCGACCATAGAAGAGGGGGGTGAAGGTGGGCCGGCATGGCTTTTTGTGCGTCGTTTTTCAAGTGAAGACTGAAAGAACTTTTATGAATGTGCGATGTGCGTATGGTAAAAACTAACAGTAAAGCCCACCTTAAGGAGCTCAGATGGTGGTGATGATGATGATGATGACCTGAATTTACGTTCGCACGTGTATGGGTAGGTCCCGGGTGATTCGTTCGGCCGAAGAGCAGACGGCTATGCAGTCACGCGGTCGTGAGCCTAATCGTGAGCGTGCCCATGACGGGTGTTTGAATCCCGAAATTCGCCAGGCGGAAGCGCAAGCCAACAAGCAACTAAGGCCTCAGTGTTCGTTGTGCAACGCGTGTTGGCCATCAGGATCCACGTGTTTTTTTTGTTTTTCCCCCAAGAAAAGGGACGAATATTTTTCTATACAGCTACGAAATACAGTGGATCACGATTTAAAGGTTATCGCACGAGCATGAACCAGTCAAGCGTGCCAGGGGTAAAAGGGGTGGTTTCGGAACGATAAAAATCAAGGTTGCGCACTCTTCTGTCCCTTGTAGGCTGTTCCACCCTTCTATAATGCCCCCGACATTTGCATCTATTGTGATGAAATTCAAAAGTGGTTAGTTTCTATCAACGTCAAGGATAACAAAATTGGCCGGGAAGATCTGCTAAAGCTGCTGTTTCGTCCGCTTCATTTGAACGAGTTGTGCTCCCGCAATAACCTTCATATCACTCTCGGATGTAGTTAGGGCACATTCAGTTAATATGGGAGAGCAGGAAGCCAGCGTGCATCTTAGGCATGAAGTAATTGCCTTTCTGTACCTTTTCTGTGCTGGTAACATTACTAAGTAGTACGCTCAGCAGAGCACCTTATTGCACGGCTATTGGGCGTTGATCTTCTTTTACATTTCTCAAATTTGATTTTATTTCTACCCGTTTCATGGACCAGCCTTCAATTCAGTAAAATTGCGGTTAGACAATACATTCTGGTAATCCTAACCAGGAAGGTGGCCAAGGAATCAATAGAATATAGCAAAAGAAAGCCAACTCTCCGCCCCCCAAAAAAAGGTTTCTACGGTGTTGGTGATGTGGAGGCCATGCTAGATTGGCAGATAGCAATGCTTTTTCTACAGCAGATTTTATTGAACTGCCATAGTCAGTAAAAGGCGATGTTGGTAGGTAAATTAGCACATCAGTCACAGGTGGTTGACTCAACAAAATACAGTGTCATGCTCGGCCATGTTATTACACTTTGTAATAAAATGAAGACGTCACTCACAAAATATAAGGCACAGTGCATACCACATGCTTGCCTATTTGGAGGATTCCCATCTGCTTCGTTGTTTCGCGGTCCTGCGGTTCGTAAGCGAAACAGCACGACCGCCTAGATCAGCGCGCGGAAGGTATTGGGAGCCGGGGGACATCCGCGCTTCACCTGGCTGTGTATGTTTACACATACCACGGCACCTGGACCGGCCAGAGGTATCAGGCGTTGGCATAGACTTTGTTTTAGGTTTTGCGTGAGCGAGCATGTGCTTAAAAATTGCAGGTTGAGCGCCTGCAGAAGATTTTTGATGGTTTTTCGGGCGACTTCTGCGGCACGCAAACCTGGCACAAAATTTTTCTTCAAGGGGGGTGGGGGAGAGAGGAGGTGGTGGAGGGGACACGTGGCCGGTATACCCCGCCCTTGCTGGCTACTCTCCTGATCACACCCGTTTCTCGATGAGCAGTGTAGTCAACTCATTACAAAGGCAATACCTTAACCGACAGCGAAAGAACTTACCCGAAATAAATCAAACTGACAAAAAACGAAAACAGGACGCCTAATTATAAATATATGTAGAAACTCCACGGTGTGAACTGTCAGATAATGCGCAATTCTACCGTGCACTCCTCTGGGCACATAGTCTTTAGCCTCTCGTGGAGGCCCCGTGTTGAAATGCCGAAGGAGTTTTATCTGTTAAGCAGCTTATATTTAGGGCAACTTTTATTTACACATAAGGAGCCTTCATGTACAGATGATCACCAACATAAGAAATATCTGCAGTAGTAAGGGACATAGTCCCATTATCTGCAGAGACATAGTCCCATTATCTGCATTATCCCCATCACCATCAACCCGTGCACGCCTAAACGGGCAAATGGGGTAGGCGCCTAATTAGGCGTGAAATACACTGGCGAATGGAGGGAGAAAGACTGTATATGCGACCAGACTAAGATGTACTATTCTTCTTCCGGCAGAAGAACTATGACCAGCTTTTCAACGTGGGCCGCCGAAGTGGCAAACGATGTTGCTCGGAATGGCTTCCAAACTAAAGAAGAATAACGTGTGCACGCCGGCGTTTCGACGGGGAAGTTGCTTTCAACCGGCAATTATACCGCTTTGCAGCAAAAATATGACAGATTTAGGAGCATATTCCTCAACGTTGAAGCTTGGGCGAGTTGGTTTTGCATACTCTTATCGGTGTAAGTTCTGTCTTCCTATGCTCACGACGCCTACACAGCCCGAATGTCCGCTTCCAATCTCAAACGAAATGTATTTCTGTGAATTCATTTTCTGTGGCCAATATAAGCGTATTATACCAAAATATGAATGCCCTAGGCATTATCGGTGCGAGCGAACTTTCTTTAATGGCGTTTTTCTCCACGAAACGTATAAATACAAAATTGTAGCCATATAAGCTTCGCTTTACAATATTAGCGAAGGGTTCAGAACATAATTGCTGAAATGAGGAACACATCTTAGTGATAAATTATTTCTTTAAATAACGAGATAATGCGCAAAACATTAATCCGTTCTATTCTTTGAAGGGGGATGGAAAGCGAAGTTGTGTAGCCCACAATCGGGTGGTGAGAGAAATTTAAACATAGATGTGAACTCAATAAGTTGCACTCTACTAATTGTGAGAAGCAAATGAAAGTCGGCTTAATTACCGAGATTTGTTAGCTGACAATTCCTGTAAATTTTTTTTGAAAGTTTTAATACAGGAAGCGTCACAGCCCTTCTTTAACACCTACCCTAGGTGCTCATGTCCCAACAGAAGATGTCAATTCTATTTGGTTTTTGCTTCACTCTGAGCTAAAGCAATTCAGAGCAATGACCGAATCATCTTGACGGCCAATGGTATTCATTTTGTTTTGTTTTAATTTTACCAAAGCAAAGAGTACACCTTTGTACTTTGAACATTCCGGTACATTTGGTTTGAGGGCGTGTTTGCTCAAGTATAGGATATTACAGGCCACATGACTATGCGAAAGTTCGCCATAACTCATGTCCATACTCCATATGGCAAACATATATCCAATTGAACAATTGACCATTTATTTTGGCAATATTTTTGCTACAAGCATAGATCTGATTCGAAAAAAATCGGCTCATTCCTCAGGCGTTCTTCAATAAAGCTTTTAGGCAATATTGCAACTTGAACTTCCGTTAAATCATACTGTCAGGAACAAGAGACCGCATTGACGCATATAAACATAGAAACACTTTTGTCTAACGTAGTAACAGAACCTACCTGCACCAGGAAAATTTCCTCTTAGTCCGGCTGCTCTAATTGACAGCCACCTCAAAGTGTTTCACTTAAAGCAGACACTAGGCAGAGCTGTCATTTAAACTGGCACGTAGCTGCAGGTATACGAGGGAATAAGAGGGGTCGAGGTCTTCCTCTTTTCTTACAAACAGAAGCTTCTCCCGGCGCACCAAACTCTTAAAAGCTGATCCGAAGTTCTCGGACATTCATCATCATCATCATCATCATCACTATCCACCACTTTACAACCGCTTAGGGCCTCATCTACACCGTAGCATTTTTCCTACACTGCTCCAGCAGTTCATTAAAGGGGCCATATAACTTCCCGCGATATTTCTGAGGAAGCTTATGGCCCCATATATGTAATATTTATGGCCCCATACATGGTTGCATGGAAGTTTTATGGCCTCATAATTGGGGGAAGTTACGTAACCCCATTTATGTCTTCCAAACATGGAAGTTATATGGAAGTTACATAGGGGAAGAATGTGCCATATTTCTCACCCAAAGTTTCGTCAGAAGTATGAATGTATTCACTACTCAGATCACTCACCGAGGCTGTTCGGGGTAGTGAATGAGAGCCATAGGCCATTGCCGATGGCCAGAACAGCCTGCGACGAGACACGAACCGTCATGTTGGCGATCGCCGAACAGGCCTCCGTGTATGACCAGCGTCCTGCCGGAGAGTTCCCTGTTGACATGGCAGGCCCCAGTGCTGGAATGTGCTCGAGATTCTCCGGAACCACATAACTGCTCACGGCGAAGGCGACTGCTTCGGCAGGCGCCATGAAACACAGGCTGCGTTTGGCTGACCCCATTCTTTGGGCAGTAGCGTTCAGATTTTCCAGGAGACCATGCGTGTAGTAGCTGAAATGAGATCGGAGGGACGCTTAACCACATGAAAGTGTGTTCTGTTTGTGTAGTAAACGCTATCCAGCTGCGTTGTAGAAGTGGGCGCATTTGAACAGTTGGGAAAGGGAAAATCACTTTACAACGGATTTCATTTCAGTTTTATTGCTCTCGGAGGAAATATGCATACAATGAATTAAGCCCATAGTAATTGGGAACATTATTTCATCGCATATTCCGGCTCCCCTCGGTGCACCCACGTTTGTACTGTTGGGAGAAAGCATCTGTGTGCCTCCGCAACAAGACCGAGTGCAACTGCAGCTTTGCAGTTGGTAGGCTCTAGGCTGTGGTCGCCAGCCTGAGGGGATATTCTTTACGAAAAGCTACAGTTCTATAGAAATAAATACACGCGGACATAATCATAACGATTGCGCTGCTGATAACGACAACGAGGTGGATGCGTTGGCGTACGTACGTACGAACCCTACAACTGCACATCCAAAGGTACTCTGCCATTCTACTCGAAGTGCGAGCGCTGACACCCCATAATCATTCGAATTACCTTCATTTAATCAACACGAACCCAAGCCCAATCCTACAAACCGATGCCACTCACAAGACACGCAATATCACGAGTGCGATATGCCGCAAACGGGAACACCTACGCCGGGACCCTAGCGGAGTTAGGGGTAATAAAAAAGCTTTTTTTCCCGTTACACACAGACAAGGAGGTTGGAAGCAAACTGATATATTTCGCGCTTTAAATCGCACCAGCGCCGTCAAGGCAAAATAAGGCTTAAAAGATGCAAAAACATTTCATTGATATGGCAGCCTTCTGGCTACCCTAATAGTAAAGGTGACGTATGACACGCCAAAGCGCAAAGGAAAAGTCCAGATCGGATGAGTATTAGTGTAATGATCGAAATAACAAGCAATGAAGAATATGTAGCTACCACTGGTATAGAAAAAAATCTTCGTGAAACAAACACCACTCCGCAAAAGCAAAATATAATAATGCCTATAATGTTCGCCAATACACCATGGTTGGCGGGGGTAACCGTGTGGAACGTAAACCTTAGTAGCCTTCAGACTACACAGAATCCACTGTGTGGGATCAGATTTCTTGAGGTTGTCCCTTCTTGAGCTGGGGCTGAGTGACTAACCGATGGACGCATTTATTCATTGATTCGTTTTTTGATTGATTGATTGACTGACTGATTGATTCAGTGATCGATCGATTGATTGATTGATTCATTCATAAATGGTCCAGCACGCACCTTGATTACCCAACTGCCTTGTTTATTATACCATTGTGGATACGCCATACTTCGTGCGTCTGTATAACAATGCTAGACAGAAAAGTATCTGCCTCCTATGAGTAGACATAAGCCCAAAACGTCGCCTTAAAGACCACGCAGACAAAATACGAGTTTGTTCTATTCGAAAGATTTGTTGTTGTATAGTGACCCCAACACTGGTCCGGCAGCAAACGACGCCGTATTCATTAAGAAATTATGCAGTTGAGGTGAAAATTCTTATTCTGCCGCCAAATCGTGTTCTTTTGGTGACGTCTTCACGAGGGCCGGTATTAAAACGAACTTCCAGTGTATTAAAACGAACTTCCAATGGTATTAAAACGATATTATTAAAACGGTATTAAATTATTATAACGGTATTAAAACGGTATTAAAACGATATTATCCAATGGTATTAAAACGGTATTAAAACGAACTTCCAACGAACTTCATTAGGCTCTGCAGCGTTGCTTACCGTCAGTCCTCCAGATGGCGCTACCATGGTCGGCCGCAAACCATTTCCGCCGCTGCTTTATTAGACCTGACCGGACGACTCTGACGGCCGCCCCACTCCCTTTCCCTTCTCCCCTCTTCCCCAACTAGGCTACCACGCCCCCCGTATCATTAATAAAGTTTCATTCATTCATTTTTGACCGAACTTGCACCTGGCTTGTTTTTGTTGCCGTAGAAAGTAATCGTTTTGTGAAACATGGGGTATGCCCGACCAACACGTTCATGAAAGACGTCGCTTACGCCGATCGGACAGTGTCGCGTAAGACAACTCAGAAGCGGTGGACTGCTGAGCAGCTAAAACTAGCATACTGCGACCAGTACCAACAGCAGCGCGCATCGCTACTTCTATGTTTACGTGTATTTTTGTAATTTTCATGGTTTTCCCCACCTCCTCACTGCTGTAAACTGAATGTGCATTACATTTAACAGCAAATATCTCGCCCGACAAGCTGATAAGACCTGCCTAATTTGCGTTTACTTTTTCTGGCTTCAGCCAATCGCAGAGCTGGGCATATGACATCACATGTTTTGTTGCGAGAAATGATGCTTGTGGGTCTCATGGCCATTCCCGTTTTTCAGAATTACAGAGCTTATTTGAGTGAATTCTGCGTTAACAGTGGTGTCAGTGTGATTCTAAAAAGGCAATCTTTCGAATGCAGCAAACTTGTCTCGTCTGCATGGCCGCTTTAACGTACCAGAACTACAAGCGGTACCCGCTGTTTGCGGATAATGAGTACTTTTGAATAGGTAGTACCAGGCAATGTTACAACTCAAAGATTGGTGTAAGGCCTAATGGTTCATTTTTAGGCATAACGCTAGGCAACGTTAGGTTAAGCATTCCGAAGCCCCAGACAATTTCATATTCATTGTTAATCGAGCTACCGGAACAGGTGGATGACGTTAAAGAACCAGGTGTGACGTAAGTTTAGGTCGGGCCGTTGCACAGCCGCTTTGGCTGCTCCTTGTGCCCCGGATTTACCTTGGCACATGCGAAATATGAACTGCATGTACGGGAGGCCCATACAAAAGCCTCAGTGAAAGAGACAAAAATTAGCAGTGGCTTAGCTTGGCTATGCCAGGATATACGTCGCGTTTGTTCAGGTTCAGCTGGTTATTCTTAGCCTTCCTGGTGGTCTAGGATTAGCTTGATTATCATGCTTACTGCTGCTTCAGTGACACACACACACGGTATTGGCCTCGAGGACATACCGTGGCGCCACCTACGAGTGACGTCACTCGTAGGACGCCGAATCGTGTTGTCGTCTGCTACAACACATTTCCCGTGCGTATGCGGAAGCGTGTTTTTTTGTTGTGGCCACCGTCTCGCCCGCTCCTTGTGGATTTGATGCAAATTACCCAAAAAAGTTGTTTGTAAACCAAATAATTCGGGCAAGCAATCAGCGACTCGCTTGTTCCCGGCGACACCGCCGCGTTTAGGTAGTTGCTACCATCGCGACCCACAGCTCGTACATACGCAGCCAGCTAACGCCAAGGACGATGCAACTGACGCCGAGAAAAGTACGCTGTAAATTCAGTATGAAATACTTTTGACGGGACATGTGTGTGCAAGCAAACACCTTGTAACAGCGATTAAAACGCGTCGCTCACTTATGATCTCACCGCGCGAACAGCTCGTATTGCCTGGTAAATGAATGACGCGAGAACGGTGATCATATTGCTTCGCCGCAAATGCTTAAAAGTATTGTTATGGTCTGCAGTTTGGCTTAATCAGTGCCTATTTCCGCTACGATGTTTTTATAGTCATGCCCGGATTTGATTAACGATCACTGCCGTAGCCTGTACTCTGCACGGCTGATGTTTACTTTTCGCGACTTGTCCGCAATGCATGAACGGTATGAACGCGAGTTTTTAACGCCTTCGAGCGGGTTGGGACAAGGCTATATTTAGTTTTCATTATGTGCTCGGCGTGGTAATTTATAATTGCAGCGTGTTTTGTATGTTTACAGTAAGCCGGCATTTCTCAAGCATCAATTTCGAAACTCACGACTGCTCACAGAAGGCGAGGCTGCGTACGAGGGCGAAACACGGTGCACGTCGTTAATGATTTCAGGTAATGGGGATATTTAGAATAGGAGAACCGAGCGTTGGGGGCCCCAAGAAGTTAGAGGAACCCAAACGCAACACGCGCGTGCGCGACGGGAGGGCCTTCGCCAACAGCTCGCAGCCGGCTTCGGATGCACGTAATCGGATGTTGGGAACTTTAGGCTTGGCGTCGCAGCATGTATTTCATCGCCGTTAGAGTTGCGAGTGACAGTCCCTAACAGAACGTTTCACCGCGCTGGGAACTCTGCAAGCGCGGTGATTTCCGTTGAAGCGATCGACGATCAAGATACCTGCACGGCCTCGGCCGGTTCTTGCGCGCAAGCATGGCCATCCTTCGGCTGCTCGCCGCACCGTGCGTGAACGGGCCGGCGCTGCCGGGACCGACCTACGCGGCCGGTCGGCGTAAATCGCGGCAGATATTTGAGCATCGCTTTGAAAACCACAGCTGATGACACTACGATATCGGAATTTTTCATCAAACTAACATCCACTTTCACGAATCTGGAACTTCTTTTCCACGACTTGTGTGATTTTAAAAAGCGGCGACAAGTTGTTGCTTCCGTGACCTGCGTCGGTTTGAGCCGCACCGTCGGCTGTGCGGGCAGTCAGGGCGGGTGCGTGTGCTTCTGCGAGCAGTTAACGCTTCACGATTTCCTGCTTTATACATTTCTTGCAAACAAGGGAAATCTAGAAACTTCACTCGGCGATCGTCGTACTCCACATTCTTGATCGGGGTAACAAGCCGCTGCTTACGCTTCGGTCGCATGCGTAATACACCACCACGCTCATGGTGTTTGCGGATAATCTACCACAGTTGATACGGTTATACAGACACCATTAGGTCGAACTGCGCTTGACGCACTGAGAATTAACTTCAAACGAAGAAAATTAACACGAAAATACTTTTAGAACGCGCTTTCTAAGCGAAGTGTCACGCGCTGCAAGCCAACTACGCAGCAAAGTAGGAACGGTGATCCTACAAGTGACGTCAAAACGATCGCAGCGCCGGCCTCTCCAGTGGTGGGCCTCGCGGCCAATACGCATTATATTACATGTATATTTATCAAGAGGCTCCGACGCAGCGTCACCAATAGCCCCGGATTTAAGCTGGTTCCACAGGCACACGCCGGTGTGGCTGAGACGCACGAGCCATCGGTTGCCCACCCGGGCACCCCTCGCATAATCATCAAGAGGACCGGGCTGCCACGCGCCGCGCTTGCGCAGCACGGTGTTGCTGCGACGCACGAGGCATCGGTTCCACACCCGGCCACCCCTCGCATGGTCATCAAGAGGACCGGGCTGCCACGCGCCGCGATTGCGCAGCACGGGTCTCCAGGAGCCACCCGAAACTGTTCAAACTCGGCCAGCGTAGCTCACGCTAAAAAACAGGCTTCGGGAAACAGGCTTAACGAGTTTCTCACGTAACCGGCAAAGGTAGTGTAATCGTGTTTTAAAAATATTTTATTTTTTCCAAGAATAGAAGCAGTGCTCCGCTACGGAGTGTTAATGTTATTGTAGTTATTTCGGATGTGATGCCAAGCGGGCACGCGCCACTCCCATATTTCCACTATTCAGCCTTCAGCATGATTACCAACGCGTCATCGTCTTCGTCCCCATTACCAAAAAAACAAGCAGCGTTTATGCACTGCGTTTAGCTCCCACTAGGTGAGGAAGTGGCTTGACGAATATATGTTTACGTGATTCACATTCAATTTTTTCTTACGCGTTTAATATTTTCGCGTGATACATTTACGGGCTTAATCTCAAATCCTTTCCTTTCTGTCATTGATAACCTAGAATGCCGTCTGCATTAACCTTGTATGTCCAATAAAGAACTGGAACGTCAACATGCTCGCAATCTAGAGCAAAACGTATTTTGCGATGTGCCCTGTGCTGCTTTATTCGCGTACCGGGTTATCCGCATATATTAATGTTTTCATATCTGGTGACACAGCATGCTAGTTAGCACACAATTAATATCTCAGTAGAAGTTTGTTCATTTCGAAATCTATCTGAACTTAAAAAAAGATAAGGCATCATTCAAGGTTTAAACGTGTTTAAACATTTAAGGGTATAGCTTTAAAATAAGAAAGGTGATGCCCCATATAAACAAAATATTTCAAACACTAAGCAAAGTCAGGGCGTAGTGTGAAGTATTTATGCGAGCATGACTGCCTGACCTTTACGAACACTACTTCACAGTATTTGAATCGAGGGCATCTTATATTGCAAGATCCCTGCACAGAAAGTTTTAAAGGACCTTTCAAGGAAGAAAACGTACTCGTCTGGTTGCCCATTGTGTCTTGTAAATGCCCGTTGCGGTAGTCTTAAAATTCTCGCGCTATTTTATTTCATTTCAAGTGCCACCAGCAAAAGAAGAACAGCCTTAATTCCGCACTTTTCTGCCTCTCCATACAACTGCATTCGATTCCGAATTCTTCTTTGAGTTGCCTTGAGTCCGACACCGTCCGATTTGAGGGATATTGTAGCATACAACTTCACCACATTACTCAGTTGACCGGTACCTGTAGGGCTTTCCTTGATTTCACCGTAGTGCACATCATCTACAGATGGAAATCCCTGCATCCTGTTTATTTAAATACCAACGACAATTTATGGATTTCAATAAAGCCTGCGTGTTTCTTCTAAATTACGCCCCAGCTCTAAAGCATAGATCTTACCACTTGCAGCCCTAAGCTAAGATCGCACTACAGTCGATTAGTATCTATTGATACTGGCAGGTCATTCCGATTATTCTTTTCAGCGATGACTGGCGGTAATATACAAGTTCGTTTTGGTGAGCGGTAGTCACTTGCGCTTTGCGCACTGTTCGATAACCAAAACCAACGTGCTTGTTGGTTTGATGGAAGAACTGGGCTAACCTGAACGTCCAGCGGGCAAACTGTTTGCGGCCATACACGGGTGGCTTGAGAATAATGGAAGCCTCTCCGAGTGCCCCGGCCAGCTTGTAGAGAAGCATCCAGTTAACCTCGATCTCGTCCTGCGAAACCACTGTTCCTAGGGTCAGCGAACGTTGCGCGAAGAGCTGCTGCAATTCTACCATTGCCGTCAGCACCTCGTTCCGGGTAAACCCTTCTACGTGGGGCCACTGCAAGAAAACACCTGTGTATCCGTGATGGCGACACCAGCTGGCCGTGGCAGAAACAAACGTCTGCTTAGCTTGGCGGTCCTTAATTATGTCCATTAACCGACGAAGCCCGTCGTCCAAAGTGGGTCCTACGATCAATGCGAGGTGCTGCCAGGGTTGTATGTTGGCAGTCACGCTCCACAGTTTGTTGAAGTAACCAACATCACCAGTTTGCTGCACCGGCCAATACCCATCGCTTATCTGGGCGCAGCAGTAGAGCACGAGATTGCATGAATCTAGCGGCATAGTGCCCGCGCTGTACGCCATGCCGTCCTGTTCGTACTTGAGGCCCTCCTGTTTCCCATGATAGACGCAAACGTGCATTGTGGTATAGCGCTCTTCGGCCATTTCCGAGGGGGAAGGGAGACTTCTCCCTCCACCGACCAAGACAAACGGCTTGTTAGAGTCTTCAGAATCCTCGACATCGCCGTCGTTAACTGTGGTCGCCCTTAAGGCTACCGCTGTAATGTGGCCAACGAGCAGTGCCGTGATGATGGCGGTGAGCAGCAGCGAAAACAAAATGAAGGGGAGATCATCGTAGTAGCCGCCGGATCGCTCGTGACTATTTCGATGCTCGGGAAGGCGGCCATCCACAATGTCATGTATAGGCACGGCGGTTGGGGCATCCATCTCTCTGTGAAGAAGATTTTGGCATGATCCTCGAGTTTCGGACTTAGTATACGGTAGTCCTGATCTTGCAGGTGTCGCTTTTTCGTCGTCCTTGCCAATTCCTTCCCTGCGGTTGCTTACGGGTGGCGGAGAGGGGCTTTGCATAATTCTTTCTGTAGATGTTACTGCCGATATCTTCCGCGTCGTCTTCGCCAGCTTCGTGCTTTGTCGACTCGTACGTCGGCAAGCACACGGCTCAGAGCGCATTTCCAAGTCAGAGTGCCTGGGGCGGTGGTCGACAGGTCGCCTCGCTTTTTTCGGTGATAGACTGCCCTCCGAACTTCTGCAAGGCAAAATATGGTTGCGTTACAAGCTATTGTCCTCTTTAGTTCGTGGCGGATGGTCTGACGCTTTGGAAGTAATTTAAATACCCGCGAAGCGTGTGTGTCGGCGGGAAAGATGAACGGCAACTATCCTAATCTTAAACTGCACTCCTTTTCCGACGAGACCAACCCTCTCTTACAGCTAGGTCAAAATCTTCAACACGAATCGCACGTACAAACCCCTTCCTTGAGTGCCTCAGATACATTGGCGTTGAAACACCACTATGGTATTAGATCACTAAGACACGAACTGCACTCATGCTTTTAAAGTGCAGGTGAAAAATGAAAACAGCCGTGTTCCGATCGAGACTATGGCGCACGTTAAAGATACCCAGGTAATCATAATTAATCTGGAGCCTTCCACTACGACATGGCTCGTTACCTCCAAATCGTTCAAGTACCCCAGTGCATATCTACTGATCACATTATTGGAAATCAAAATTCGATGCACATGCTCCAAGACATGCTACGTTCCCAATTTCTGAGACAATCCAGTTCAATTTTTCACTAGATACAACACTAGGACCAATAATAGAATGTGTTAGCACCTTAGCATTTTTTCAATAGCGAAATCAGAGATGGAATACCTGGGTTCGCGGTCGGCGCGTTTTCTGGGCGACCCGGGAGTTGACCTTGCCTTGGGGCTCCGGAATTCCGAGGGGGAATAACGGTAGAAGGATCTTTTCCGGTTATGCTTGCTCTCGGCGTTAGGCCTGAAGTAATCAAGCAAGTCCGGAAACTGGTAGAAACCCTTTTCACCGCTTTTGGTCTTCGTCCCTTTTTTGTCGGCCATGACTTCGAAGCGGCAGTGGAATTACTTGTGCGCGGAGTGTGGCAGGTTTCAGAGCAGAGGCAACGTGCCGTCTGTAATAAAGGCGAATAGTGACGTTCCGACAGACGACTCGGCGTCGGTACTTGGTACCTGTCTTTGTCTTCTTCTGGTCTCTCTCGTGCCTGCCACGCCCTCGTGAATAACAGTCATCGTGAGCGCTCTGCAAAATGATGACAATATCCTTCCCCTGTATATTCCAATAAGAGAAATACTTCACTATGTAGAGAAATAGAGGCTCAAATAGCTCAAAAAATCGGAACTCATTCTCTGAAAGGAGCTTTTGACCCCGACCGGTTTGAATCAGCCAATTATGTTGGAAACACCGACAGATATGTTTATAATTGTTGCTTTGAGCGTATCGCTACGTAAACATAATGGGCCTTTGATTTTCGCTCTGGTTTCATTTTTTTTGCTGTGCATGGGCCGATGTCGAACGATAGCTTTAGTCTTTTCACCTGTTCGATAAGAGACAGCCAGTTCATTGTTATCGTTTATGGCTTGTTCGGCTTAACATCAGGCTTTGAGTTCTAAGATCCGCAACCGACACCAAAAAAAGTAAACACTCAGGACACCTTAAAACATTAGAGCGAAAATTTTGGCACAAGTCGGTACAGGCTCAACAGCCGCTGCTGTTAATCTATCCGAGTGATACGTACCCGAAATATTCAACACACCCGCGCTTGTGAGATGGCCAATGCTTTGTAAGCTTTCAGAAATTTGTGGTGGTGAGCACTTTATTTCTTTCAATTAAACTGATCCTCGTGCTGACAAATGGGAGTGGCCTTCAGTCCGTGGTTTCTGCGGTGACTGCTATCCTCCTTGCCCAGTCCACTAACTGTGACTTGGTATCTGAGGTCCAACAGGACAGCGTGGCTTCTTACCGTTCCAAAAAGGAATGCGGATACCAGGTGATACTGTGTTCTGGCAACCCGAGGTTGGTTAGTAAAATGTGGCGAGAGTTTGCCACATCCTTTCTAAGCCTAATACATCCAGTGTATGCGCTTTGCATGCACCGTGCGCGATTAAAGGAAATTAAAGGAGCGATATGTGTTCCACAATTCGGCATTTTGCGAATTAATAAGCAACAACTGGTTCTGGCACTGGTATACTCGTAAGTGTAACACTTTAATGTGGGATGATATAGGCGAAGTTGTGCTACACTTTAGCGCACCTCCTTTAAGAACAGGACTCGGTTCATCTCCAGATGAGCACGGGTACAACACCGTCCTAAAAGTTGACCGTCTTTTCTGAAAGACAAATAACATGAAACCAATTATATCACTGCACTTCTGTAAATGTAAACACGCAGACAATGAAAACCATCAGCTCGGCCGAGGCACAAAACACATTTCCTTCGCTTCATTTGTCGAAAGCTTGTCGCGAGAAAGAAATAGTCCGGGTGGTAATCAGGTGCGGTAGGAAAGACGCTCGACGATCGATGGATCGCAACTGGCTCACGGCGCATGGCCCCGATTTCCCCTGGTGTTCAAGCCTGTTTTATTGTGACTGTGTGAGGTAGCTCAAAGAACTTTGTCTTGCCCGCGGCCGTCAGGGAATAGGTCTCTCTCTCAGAATTTGCGCTGAAATCGTCCTTCTCCGTATTCCAGATGCCTCCAGAAGTGTAGCCGAATGCCCCGACTTCGTTACGGAATTCACGTGAAAAATACATTTCATTGAATACAATGATAGCTAACTTTTAATACTTAGCTAAAATTTGATCCAACATGCCTATAGTAAGGGCCTTGCGTACGCACTGAAGTACATGTTTTATTAGAATGTGTGGGCTACATGGCACCAAGATCCCGTTTTTTTGAAGATATTGAACGCCTAGAGAGAGGGCCGGTAACTTTGAAGACTATCCTAGAACATTGGACCTGCCCCTCAAAGCAGCGTCAGGCTCTAAAAAGTTTGTTTTCTTAGTTGTTGGACATGTGTCACATTTTAAAATTGTGAATTCTGTGTCTCAATCTAAAAAAGAGGCCGTGGAACAAGCCAAGCCACCCCAGTGTTCTTTTTTGTTCTGACCACCTCTTTCTAGTGCCTGTTTGCCCTAGTGGAGTGGAATAAACTTTATTATGAGCCTGAAAAACTCGCGTGCGCGTGCGCGCACGTCGTCGATCGGGCCTAGGTCACCGTCGGGTGACATCTTGGCTTGGTTTCTTCTCCCCCACATGCGGGGTGTCGGAAGCCTGCCTCATTGTCGCCTCTTGTGCTTTCTCGACGGCCTGAGTTGTTCTCCTTGGTCGTAGGATGTCAGCGCCGCTGCTAGTCACTGCGGAAGGGTTCCTGACTTTGCTTCTTCGAGGTGTTCTTTGCAATTCCACAGCATGTGCGTTAGAGTAGCCGTCTCCCTTCGGCAGACCCTGCACTTTTTTTTTATTGCGGAAGTTTGCTATTCAGTATAAGGGGAAATTAAATGTACAGATACACCCCGGATTCCCAAAGGAATCGGAGCACGGGGCCATGATGTGGTCCCTGTATCCACGCCATGAAGCCTGGCGGACGTCCGGGGCGCGGGCCGCAGGTGGCGATGTGCACAGCACTTGCTGTCCTGGTAGGCATCCGGGCACATTCTGTGTAGAAGTAGCGGCGTTAGGAGGGTTCCGGTCTGCAGTTGCCTGAAGATTGCGGCCTGGCCTCTGTCAAGCTTGTCGCTGGATGGAGGGAGATTCCTGCGAGCCAGGCGATACGCTTTGATGATCTCGTGGTAGTTGACGAGTCTGTGCTTAGTGCTGAACCAGAGGTGTGTGGCCTCTTCGTTGCCAGCGCGGAGAGATAGAGCGCGCGCTGCGACGTGGGCCGACTCTTTTCTGCTTTTTTTTGTCTCTGAGACCTCGCATTCGTGTGCTGGGAACCAAGTGATGTGTTTCTGGGCACAGTGCATGCTTCGCGGCAATATGAAGGTGGGCTCGCTCCAGAATGCGGACCGCTGTGGGTGAGATCTCCCCTTTGGCATAATTTCGTACTGCTTGGAGTGAGTCGTTGAGGACTGTAGCGCAGCCTTCGTCGGCAAGCGCCAGGGCATGGCCCCCTCTTCGGCCTCCTCGGACTTGACACAATTTATACTTTCAGCGGATCTTGTTGTGCCGGCAGCGTCCACTACCGCCACGGTGTAGCGGCTGCCGCCCGCGTATTCTGCAGCGTCGACGAAGCGAGCGCCGGGGTCCTAACGTTGTTTGTCCGTGAGGACCTTGGCTCGGGCTTGGCGCTTACCGAAGTTCGCCAAGCCCTACGCATAGACCCAATACCTAGGAACGTTCACCTTGTTTTCCGCACATTCTAGACTCCTAGCAGAGAAGCATGTAGGTGATTTCAAACGGCGGCAAAACTCTCTGCTTTTTTAATAAATAGCCTTCTCTCTCTCTCTCACTGAACGCTCAGTGCCACTCGTCCACCATCCCCATTATTCTTTTTGCAAACCTAACGGCTCCTGATATTCCAGGTATCAGCGCAATAAGGATAGCATGGAGTTTAGCTACTAGAGGTGATGAAGTCGCTTGCTGCTATTTTTATCTACAAAAGGATATCAGAAATGCTCGCTTCGAGAGCCTTTATTGATTCGGCATTTGTTTTATTCTTGAAGAGAGGTATAAACTTTCTTTATTGAACAAAGTTTCCAACATGTGGGCAGGCTCTGACGCAGCCTTCGACGGCTCGCATGACAAACGGAAGTAAAAAGGAAAGTGAATCCTCGTGTTCATGCGTGTTCAATACTGGCTGTCTACATTCTTTCATCGGAGTGTGCCGGTAAAGTGAATAACAAGCATACAACCCCCCCCCCCCGGTACACACACAGACTTGCACTTCACGGTATTTTGACATTGGGTTGGTTTTCTGCAGCGCCCGCTACCGTTCATGATGTAAACGTCCCGTATCATTCATCAAAACCATCCGACGGATGCGGACGTCTCCTTTGTTGTTTTTATAGAAAACTTTGATGTGGGCTCATTGGTTCGCCAGGACTACAGAGATATAAAGGCACAAAAAACGCCTACAGTAGAACACACGAACAAAAAAAATTCCCCCGCATTTCCCCGAGGGGGAGAATGTGAAAGTGCGAATGCACGGTTGTCGGCCCGCTTGCGGCGCTTGCGCTCGGCCCCCGCAGCCCACCGCCTCGCCGCCTTCTCTTCCATCTCTTCCATCGGGTTTGTAGTATCACGTGTACACCACGCAGTTATCAAGCCGCTATAACGCCGCTGAGTCGCCAACGCACGCCGCTGACGACGTAGTTTGAATGCGTTAAAGATATAAAGCGCGTCACTAACACTGATATCAGCGTCGCGTCCATGGCTTGGTCGGTAGAGCGTCGCGCTGCGGCCGCAAAGTCCTCGGATCGAAACCTGGCGCCGGATGCTGTTTCTTTTTTAAATATAGAGGAGCACTGCGGACGCCGACGCCGCCGCCGCCGCCGCCGCCGGCGGCGGTGGATGGTTTGGGGTCGCTTATAAAGTGCATTCGCACTTAAAAGAGACACCAGACAGAGCGTGTGAACACAAGTGGGCATTTAAAGTTTGGGCGGGATGTTAATTTTTGTGGTTCCCGGCAATGCGAAGTGGCCTTGATCGAGAGGCGCTGCAGGAATCCAATACTAAATTTTTATCTGTTTAGAAGAGGGCTTTCCCCTACGGAACCATGCGTGTGGTGCTAGGTCCTTGAAACAACCGAACATTTTTTTCTCGCCTGTCGCCACTTCTCGGCAGATAGACAGCTGTTTTTGAAGGACCCAATTGAGCGTTTGGAGTTGACTTTATCGTTTCCACTTATATTAGCTATTGGCGCAATAAATCTCAAAAAGGCATATTTATAAGTGTAATCAAGCTTTTCTTTCTGCTTCGGGTCGCATGAATAGCTGAAGGCTAAGAATTAATGGGTAATTTGTGTTTTAATCATAAGGAAATTTCATTTTACGTACTCATTCTTTCCGGTTATAATTAGGCATTTTGAGGACCTCGCGAATTTCAGCAATTGGATTAGCCAGGGCCAATCCCTCTTTGTGGGTATGGGCCAAAAACATTGAGGGTATAATCATAACAATCGTCAAGTGGGCTCTGAGGGACAAAGATGGGTGCCACATGTGCGACAATAGCAAAAAAAAAATACAGGCACCCGCCGTGGTGGCTCAGTAGCTAAGACGTTGCGCTGCTGAGCACGAGGACGCGGGTTCGATTCCCATCCACGGCTGCCGCTTTTCTGGTGAGGGCAAAAACAAAAACGGCCGTGTGCACGAGATTTTGGCACACGTTAAAAATCCCCAGGTGGTCAAAATTAATCCGGAGCCCTCCACTACAGCACGCCTCATCGCCTGCGTTTCGTCGGCCCGTTAAACCCTACAATTAATCAATAAAAAACACAGGCGGGTTCAGAGGGCAGAGCAAACGAGATTTGTGCTCATAGGCAGATATAAGGTTAAGAGCGAAATTACCTAAGCGTTTTAATCCAAAAAGCGGGCGAGGAGCGCGTCAGCAAACCATCTACTGCCCTTTCAGGAAAAGAGACTGCATTCCTGGAAAGCAGATCAAAACGTAATGTGTGACGTTATGTGAGTATGGAAGATAAATACAGTTTTTTTTTTTCAGTTTTAACTTTCAGTTTGAAGTAAAGCGCATTGTTTGGCTTGTTCTTGTCTTCTGCTGTTCGCGTCTTTTGCGCCTCTAAACCTTTTCAATCTTGTTGTTTTACCTCTCCTCGGATAGTGCGGGCATAAAAAATTAGCAGTGGCTTAGCTCGGCTATCTCAGGATATACGTAGCGTGAGTTAAGGTTCAGTTGGTTATTCTTAGCTTTCCTTGTTGTCTAAGATTAGCTTGATTATCATGCTTGCTGCTGCTTCAATGACACACGGACGGTACACGCATTATATGGCATGTATATTTATCAAGCAGCTCCCGCGCAGCGTCACCAACCGCCCCAGAGCTAAGCTGGTTCCACAGGCGCACGCCGGTGTTGCTGCGACGCAAGAGGCATCGGTTCCACACCCGGCCACTCCTCGCGTGATTATCAAGAGGACCATGTCGCCACGTGCCGCGCTTGCACAGCACGGCTCTCCAGGAGGCACGTGAAAGTGCTTAACCTCGGCCAGTGCAGCTCACGCTACAAAACTCGCGCCTTGCTGAAGCTAGTCCAGCTGGATGTGGCCTAACCTAGGTGATTTTCGTCGCACCTACTCGTACGTAGTCATCAACGCACCGCGTCGGTTAGGTCACCAATGAACTCCCAAGCCTTTATCCGCCGTTTCGTCACTATCTGGCACGCGACCATGGTAGCCATGCTTCGATGACGGCCTCTACTGCCACCGGTGCAACTGCGAGCCGGCCTAGTTGAAATTGATGTCTCTTGACAAATAGCCGACACAAATGGAGACAGGAAACGAAACGCGGGCAGACACTTCTAACAACTGAAATTTTAGTAGAAAAAACACTTTTTTATACCCCAGACCTTTGGGCACAACGATGCAAGAAATAATTCGATGGCGCACACATCAAATAGCGTTCAATCCTTATAATTTCACGCATCCGAGTACAGCAAAGATATCTCATTATCTGACAATGCTAAGGAAGGGTGGCGTACACAGTCTTCATTGGGGCTTAAATTGTGCAAATCCTCTGCAATCTCTATTGATATTTTATTAGGACGCTTGAACAGGATGACGGTCTTGTCAAAGAAAGGTGTGATTCCACACTCTTGGCCGTGTGAGAGCGAACGCGTTTTTGTCTGGCATCCCGCACTCTTAGGCAAAAAGGACTAAAAGTTCGTCCTTTCGGAGACTGACGGCCTCTGCCACAATCATTAGTCCCTTTGGGGACTAACTGCGAGGGGACGAACGGTTAGTCCCCCACCCGGATGGTCCGTTCCGATACTCCCCAAGGACGAACTGCGTAGAGTGCAGAAAAAAGAAAAAAGCTCCAGCACCGGCAGGGATAGAACCCCTGACGCCCGGAATTACACACAAGGAACTCGACGCGCTATCCGCTAGACCACGCCGCCGGGTGGTTCCTACGGCAGATAATATTCAAATGTACAGCGTGTAGTTCATAAAGCAACAAATCCATTGCAACTGGTGCCCGAATTTCTATCTGTGCAAGCGAACGTGACCGCGTTTTGCGCCTTGCGCTTAGCGCTTTGCTAGGTTTAGGGACTATTGCTCAGTTCGATTCGAAGTAGAGCCAATCGTAGTTTTTTCGTAAATAACAATCAACTCGTCTTCGCCTAGTTTAGATAGGTAGCTAGGCGATCGGACGACTCATTTGTTTCCGCACAACTTAGCGCAAGCTAAGTGCTTTCTTAGTGTTCCATACATATGTTAAGTGCTCTATGTAACGTATGTGAAAGGTGTAGTCTGTATGAGTGTCATAATGAGGAAACATGCCATATTTTCCTGCATCGGCGAAAGCGAATTCGGTGTTGCTTAGCCTGAATTCTTCAAATTCGCGTCGCTAGACGATTGCGACTGTGAAATGCAAGCGGGTTTTACAGCAGTTGCAGCATTGTCATAGCTTTGGTACCCAAGACAATTATGTACCGAGTGTAAAAGATAACTTCGAGACGCTTACCTGTAGCGAGCATTTTTGTTTTGCAGTTGTCATCAGCAACATGCGTTTTTTCTAGTATGTTAAACATATACATATTCATTACGCTCAGGAATCCACTTTTGCTATTGTCACTAATTTTTTAGTTACTGTTAAGGCGCTTGAAAGCTTTCATTGGCCGTTATTATCTCGCACGAATCGTATGCAACACAGCGTATCAACATAACCTCGCCGAGAAGCGTATGACAATCGCGCTTCGCGCTCCTTGCCATTACCCGCCGCTCTACTAACCCTAGGCGATTTTCTTATAATTAACATCAATATTTTCTCCCGTGGCACCATATAAAGCACCCATTGACTGCAATGCTTTGTGTTTTGGAAATATAAAACTGTTCGCAGACTTATGCGCGAAAGGGCAACGACGACACCATTAGGGGATTAACGACGCAGCAAAGAGACTAACTGCATGCGTTTCGTCTTCCCGTTACTCCTTATAGATCGGCGGGGACGAACAGTTAGTCTGAATTTATGCACACGGCACGTACTCTGCCGTAGATACTCCCCTTGAAGATGAACGGTCGCCCGCGAAGACTAACGGCTGTATTTTAGTCCCTATTTTAGTCCTTTTTGCCTAAGAGTGCTTGGTCAATGCAGTGCTGGCGGTAAGGCTGTACCACGGGAATGCTTTTGAGTGTAGAGCCTTTCCTACGCTTCGATTTCCTACTTGGCCGACAGTCTTACCAGCAAATACTTGAATACCACATGACCGAAATCCTTGAATATAAATACGGTGTTTACCTCGGTGAATTTGAGGATTGATTTGTTCGTACATAGGAAGCTGGGACACCTGCTCGGAGCCAGAGCGAGGACGTTCACGTTCACTCTGAAATATTTGTACAAGTTCATGCTCACAGAAAGCGCAAACCACGCTTTATTTGTTCAAATGTTGCGTAAGACGTCTACTGCATTCTCCAGAAAGAACGTTCATACATCTTTTTGGATATACCTCCTTGCATATAAAAGGCGTTGATAACTTTTTGTCTGTCCTAGGGCATTCCTTCGAACTGTAGGAATCGCTTATGCTTGAACACCCAGAAGCACATTAGTAAAAACTGCTTACAAAAGCGAACGTTCTGTCCGCACCGAGGCGGCAAGCGGTCCGCATAAACATTTTCCAAGAGAGCAAAAAACAATAAAAAAACAATATTGCCAGTTCAGAATAACTACCGTGCATACGAATTTTATACGAATTTTCCGGAGTTGCAATAGACAACAAACAACTGTGGTTGATTCCTTTTTCATAAGAAGCAGTAAAACACGAAGGTGAAATGTGCAGCGAAATCTGCAGCGGAGCATGATTTGCGCGTCGGCGGCTGTCTTGTGGGTGTGCTTGGCGAGCGACGTCCTGCTGGCGAGTCGCTTCGGCAAAGGTGTACTAGCGTCATTTCCGTGATGGATATGACGTCAGTGAAATCTTGGGGCATCCCGACATAAAACACGTTCGTTTTAAAGTTACCACCCGAAAACAAAGGTTGCTTCCCCGCAAGAAGACCCTGTGTGCAGGGGTGCACCTTTTACAGGCCGCTTGCTTCGTTGCACTGGCGTCACTTTCGTGACGGATATGGCGACTGCGAAATCTCGTGTATCCGGGAATAAAACACTTTCGTGTTCAAAAACAGGTGAAACAGGGGCAGTTGACCACCCCTTTGTCGTAGCGCCCCGTGCAGTCAACGAGCAGGTGAAAAGCTGCAACGAGGTACATCACTGAAATTGGAGCAATGCATTTTGCACTCGTTTCATCGCGTGGCTTGAAACGTACCATTGAGTTAAAACACTGGTTACCCTGCTCCCAATATCTCACCAATAGCTTCACTGCTTGAGTAAGCAAACCTTGAAACGGCAATATCTGCGACCCCGTTCAATCAAAGCTTGTTGGCGTAAGGCTTTTTTTATTTTCCGCGAAATTAACCACCTAAGTCTCCACGTGCCTTTGTAGTGCGAGGCAGTTCAAAATAAACCTAGAGATGTGCGCGCAGATAGAACACACACCGAGACCAAAAGTAACAATCCGTTGCTGAATTTTTGAACGATATACGAAACATCGTGCACGGCTGGGTAAAGGGACTGTGTTACCACGAATGAGGAGCCACGACCAATTGCCACTCTTCTAAACTTTGAACGATGAATGGAATCACTTTTACGGCCGCTTGTAGGGATTGTAGCGGCACGAGGGATAAACCATGGGTAATTTAATAGCCACTTGTCGGGACTTCCATCCGTATATCAATCGCCTGGTACCGCTGTCTCGAGAGATTAAAACTGGCCAAGAGTCTATGCATATAAAAGAATCTTGGCTGTTTCTCAATTCCTTGTGGCAGTTAAAAGCAAGCTTTGGCTGCATTCTTTTGTGTGTAACATAAATATGCATTCCATGTTTTGGAAGCTGATGACATGGCGTGTGTGAATAATTAGGTCTCATAAAAATTGCAAGCATATTCCTACGTTATTATGAATAATCCATATTTGTGAAATATATTCTCTTAATTTTTGAGCACGTGAGAAGAGAAGAAGAGAGGGCACCGGCGTAGAACGAGGTGTGCGGGGCTCACGAGCTCAACGCACGCACCTTGAATACACGTTTATTCGGCTGAATCTCGCTTTATCTTTAACCGTTATTCTTTCCCTGGGTGCTTCCGTACTAGGATATTGCCACAGAGATGTTGTGATCACCTTCCACTCCTTTGTTGCGGCGACAGGCCGGATGCTCTGCTAGACAGCTTAGACAGCTATATCTTCATTCGCAGTTTTTTTCCTGACTACCCTGTTCTATCCCAAGATTTGCTTTTCCTTCTCTGAATATTTTTCTCGTACTTTACTTTTTTCTCTCTCTCTCTCTAAAATAAACAGGGTCACAGCCTAATCATTACAGGCAGCTTCTTGGCCAATCCCCCGCGTGGGTACGCACCATGACTTAAGGATCCAACCGAGCAACCAACCAACGAGCTCAAGAATGCAAGCTGAGCAAGCACCGAAGCATCGGGAACGGAGCCAAGGGACAACGACCGGGAGAGGGTTCGTGGCCATTCTCACAAGGACATACTTGTACCGGGATGGGTGTCGTTGGCGCAGGTGTTCTGGAGGACCCGCGGCTGCCGTTCGTGGAGCTGTTCGTAGAGGGTCCTTGTTCCTGGGCGAGGCCGAAGCTGCAGAGCCGCCAGCGCGTGACCCGGCCGTTCGAATCTGCAGCCTCCAAAGCTCCAGCCTCCAAACTGCTGATGTCTCATCGTGTTCCCGACACGTCGTCAGGGCCTCAAGGCGCGGCAACCGCTGATCAAGGACCTCTGAACGGCGAAGTCATCGACGCCGCGTCATACAAGCGCTGAGCGGATTGAGACGTAAGCGTGCCATTTCGCGGTCACATGCCCGCCCACTTCAATACACCCGTCCTTAAAGCTAGTAACGCGACCCTCACTAATGGTTCCACCGCTTCATAATGACCATTATCATAATCGTCACTGTGATTATTGTAGCGTGAGTTGCAATGGCTGAGGTCGGGCAGTTTTAAGTGGCTCCTGGAAAGCAATGCTGCGCATGCGCGAGGAGCAGTGACGTCACACGATGCACAGAACCTTGCTCGGGGCCCGGCGTCTCTCACACACCCCACGCGCCTAGCGTGTTCGCCGAACTCCAGCTTAGCTACGGGGCGATTGGTGACACTGCGCCGTAGCCGGTTAATAAATATACATGTGTCACGTAATGCGTATACCGTGTGTGTGTGTTATTGAAGCAGCAGTAATCGTGACAATCAAGCTAATTCGAGACAAGCAGGAAAACTCATAATAACCAGCTGAACCTTAGCTCACGCTACGTATATCCTGGCAAAGCCGAGCTGTCACTTCTATATTTACCATTGTCGTCGTCCCTACGGTAATCGTAATCACCGGCAACGCAGGTACTGGAGTAGCTGGCACGCGCAAGGCCATCGGTAACGAACAAGCCCAGTCACAACAACCTCACCGCGGTGCGTCTCTTCTGCATCGTCAGCCACGTGGTCCTAAGTCATTCGTCTGCGGCGTCGCCTGCGTGCTTCGAGTGAGTGCGTTCGTTACGGCTGGTTTCTTGTTGTCTTCGCTGAGCCAAGCTCTAACGGCGGAGGGTGTTAGTTTTGCGGCATTAGGTGCTTTTTTCTGGCAACTCTTTAGGAAATTTGGGAAAAATCGTGACGGTTGACGGTGTTAGGGTGAATGTTAAGCGTGAACCGCATGGAGCGTTTTTTCACGCGATTTGCGCGCGTCGGCGTTGCGCGTGCGTTTTTTCGACGCCCGCGTCGACGATTCCGCGCCCGCGGCAGCATCTGCCTTGGCTAGATTTTGACGCGCGTCGTGCGCGCAGTGGTAGGAGCCTGGCGACTTGCGCCAATGGGGAGGCGCGCGCCTCATGGCGGCGGTTTCAAAGCACTCGCGAGAGCCGGCTGGCTCCGCCGGGGATCTTTAGGCTTACCACCCCGGCAGATATTGTTTGGGCGCATTCCGTAGCGGCGCGGATGATGTTTTATAGTACCGTTTTCACACACATTATAACCTCCTTTACCGCTCAAGCAACTTCGTACGTGTCTTGAGCGGCATTTTAGAGAGCGCTCAGAAGCGGTCGCTCGAGCTCCCGACGCCACTTCGCGGCCGAAGCCGCCGCCATGTTTCCGCCGCCGGCCGCGGCGCGCGCAGCGTGTGGGTGGTTACGCGGCAGCGTCAGCGCGCCTGTGGCGTGCGCGGCGCGTTTTCGCGAGCAGAAAACGCTCCATGCGGTTCACTCTATAGGTTGGGTGAACCTTTGTAATTGCATTTGTTTAGTCGGTACAGAAAAAAATATTCTGCAGAAATTCAGATAATTATCTACTGTTCCGCAACAGTGTTACCCTGCTTGTCTACATTGTGAGCTCTTAACCGGAGTTTGGCAATGAGTATCCAAATACTTCGGGTTATTTTACTCTACGTTTCCTTTTGTTTCGTTTCAATGATATAGTTTACACCATTGTAGCGACTGAGTGCCTTGAGATCGCCAGTTATGCATTGTTGCCCCAGATGCAAAGCGTAGTGCACAGTTGGTCCGTTTTCGCCATTTTTTTGTTCCTATTCGCGCGCTCATTTTTATGGCTTTTTATTCCCCGTCGTTTGGAGGAGATGTATAAGGCGCACGTTTTTGATTTTACCACTTATGTGGTATTCGGGTTTTCGGTTTCAGTTTGGATGTCGGTGGTTCTACCACAACAGGGCTAACCCTAGGGTATACATGTGACGTCATTTCAATTTAAATTCACTCTTTTTCTTGGCTCTTCAACCCCAGTGCACGCGTGTTCTCTCTGCTCATCGGGACCGTCGCCGACACGGCACTACAAGTGCATTCTTGTAAAATTTTGTTTTTATTTTATTAATTTTTGTTATTAAGCTTCATGAATTATCGCCGTACAAACTATTATAACACAAATGTGTTGCGCAAATTGCGCGTTTTTTAGGGAAAGGGATATTGTTACACGTTTTAATCGCTTTCGCCATTTTTAACTCGAAGTTACGACGTTATTTTGTAGGCTTTTTAAGTTCAGTCGCTGTTTTTTGGAGATCTATTAGATGCATGCTTTTTATTGCGTCTGTTCATTTGTGCGATTTCTTCTATTTTTTTATTTTTCGATTTTTCGGTTCCTCGACCGATTATTGCTATTTATGGTATTGTAACAATTAAACATATTAGTTCCGCCAATGTAGCCTTCTTTCGAAAATGCAGGACATTACGCGGTTGCGTAGTTCTCGCTCCTTTTTTATCCGTACTTACAACGTTATTTTCGGTTTTTTTTTTCGTTCAGTTATAATTTTCGGAGGAGATGTAGAAGATGCAAATTTTTGATTTTCCCTGTTCGGTATTGTTAACTTTTTCTATTTATCGTTATTTTTCTGGATTTCTCAAATTTCAATTGACGAATTATCTTCACTTACGCTAACATAATGCTCAAATATGTTACTTCCGCCTGTTAGCCACTTTTGTAGAAATGCAGAAACTTACAGGGCTGGGTCATTTTCGCTATTTATGATAGCGTTTTCACAGTTCTTTCTGGTCTTTTTCAAAAGTTCAGTAAACGTATTTCGGCGGAAGTATATAAGATGCGCAATTTTGGTTTAGGAAATTCATTTTTGAAAATTTTGTATTTCTTCTATATTTGTAGTTTTTGCTTTTTCGAAATTCCGTGCGTCGATGTATGTCCATTTACGCTGTTTTAACGAATAAATTATTTACTTCCGCCAATTTGAGATTTTGGATGAAATACGAGGCGTTAAACGATTGGCTCAATTTTGATGTTTGTACTGGCATTTTAGCGTTCTTTTCGGGCTTTCTTACTTTAGCCTTTCTCAATATGGCCGGGTGGGATTTTTGTGTGGTTCAAAGCGCTCCGGTAGCAACTTGGAATACCTCCGTTTACTTCTGTAGTCGGTTTTGTACACGTTCACGCCTCGGTCAGACCGAATCTGAGGATTCGGAGCAGTAGTATTCCTGTAGGCACCGAGCGATCGTTGTGTAGCACTACCGTCGCTCCGGAAAAACAGCGCGGCTGTGGCAAAACATTCCACAGCGAAATTCCAGTGGTGGTGAGGGCGGGGTATTTACGCGTGTCTCTAGCCATGGTTGTATCTTGAGTGCGGTTTGGGCAGCCTAAATGCCAGCAAGGACCTATCATATATAATAATCTTGAGAGTAAAGACAACCCTTCCATGGGCCGCCACGTCTACCACACTGAGCGTCGTCTGAGTGCAAACTCAGGCGACGCTCAATGCACTTAGTCACAATGTCGAGGTGGAAGTGCAGGTTCGTTTCACCGTGTAACTGTTGTAATACCCAAGGGAAAATTTTCCCACCGCATTCTTGGCTGCATCGCGTTTGGCGCATAGTGTAAGATGTTGCGGCTACATGCTCCCGCACAGCTGGGGTGGACGGCCGATGTAAGCATGCTGCTGCGCTGGCATTCGCAGTTGATAAAGTGATGGCGTTGTCCACAAGAGAAAGGCAGTGTTAAGGGGCGTCTTCAGTTATTTGCCCCCCTCCCAAAAAAAGCTCTGCTCAAGGAATGATCATAAGTATCCTCATTACTTATGGTAGAAACGTAGTTATTTTAACGGCAATGCATGCACAGCAACCACCGGAATGCATACCCACAACTAATAACGCACGAGAAGGAAAATATATTGCTTAATGTCAAAAAGGAACGCTTTTTGCCTGTAATCAGAATTTGTTCCTGGCTATTTGGGTAATGGTCTTTGAAAGAACATATACTGTGCTGCTAAGCAAGGAGGGAGAGAGAGAGAGAGAGAGAGAGGTGGGGAAGGAGGGAGAGGGGAGAGGGGGAGAGAGAGAGCAACTTTATTGTGTGCCCGGTATCGGGTCGAGAGAAAAGGGAGAGGTTGGAGGTCCTCATCCGTCTTCAGTCCTCCTTTAGGCGGCAGCCAGAAGTCCTTGGACCCCTGAGGCGACGAGGGCAAAGACCGGAAGTTATCAAAGAGATAGATGCCGTTAGTTTCACGTACGAATTCAGCGGTCGTGTTTTATCACATGTCTGCCACGTACTCGCTACTGAACAGTTCGTGTGTAACAGGCACAATACGCCCATTCGCACGTAGTTCTCTACGTATTCCTCCAAACCAGCCATATCCAGGTTGCGCGACCGCCCTTCTGGCCGGTGCGGAAAGCGTTGCGATTGAAACCGGTGGGATTGGACTTTAGATTTTGGTCCGGTGGATTGGATAGGTTTGGATAACCTTCTTATTCGTATTCAGGGCTGCTGGTGCCAGACGTCCAGAGTCTTTAAAAGCAGAACTGCCCCTAGCAACGAGGCTTGTATGCCCGATCCTCGGTGCAAGAAATAGTTTAGGTGTTGACACTGCTCTCAGCGAGGCGACCACATCTTGTTCGGTGCTCCGGCGATTTTCTTTCGTGCCGTTAGATGGCGCTAGGGAATGGGGGCCGCAGCACACTGCTGCAGCACTTTTGACTTCGTGCTCGGGGTTTTCCCGAACGTGTAGGTGCAGCCTCCAGACGTCGTAATCGCAACACGCAGGTTTATTGGCTTCGTATAAACGTCTCGCCGGTACGTTTAACATTCACTCGTAGCTTTAAGCGTAGTAAACACAAACGATGGGTCGGGACGTGGATGGCACAGGTGGAGGGCTGAGGTGGAGGGCCGAGTTGCATGCAGCCGACAAGCTTAGCGCCCGACGGACAACCGAGGCGGTTGGAGAGGAGGAGGGGCTTTTTTGGGACCGCTGCTAAGAAATGAAGTCAAGACGTTATCTGTCTTAGTGGTCGGCAGATTGTGGTAGGGAAGGCAATGCCAACTTGAAGCTATGATGCTTTGTGCCTGGCTAACCCCATTTGAGGTTAAAAATGTCATGTCAGCCTTCAGCTAGAAAGGAAGCGACAAGGCGACGGAGTTTCTGATGTCGTGCCGAGAACCGCGTAATAATTTCACGAGGGCAAGATGTGTCCCGCCGGCCGAAGGTTGCAGAACCCTGCCATAGATGATGTGCGCCGTTAAGGGCAAGTCACTTGTCACAAAGTTCGGCTGGCTTTGTTGCCATTACTTGCTGCTCGTAAACGCTCGTTTACTTGCTGCTCGTTTACCACGAGCAGTCGGACAAACCTTTGATAGGTGCCACTAGCGCCGCACCCGCCATTACTGACCTTCAGCACGGGACGGTTTCAGTTTCCGCGGTTGGCTGCCATGGTGCTCGTTTAAGTGCGCAGTTAGAAAATGTGAAAGTCACGGGAGAAATTTTTCACCGTAGCCGAATTTAACCAACTGCTATCGTGACCTCAAGGTGTGGGACGAATTGTCATGCGAGTCTCACGGGCCGCAACATCACAAAGACCATCCGTGTGAGCGGCCTTTCGCAACGCCCCGCTTTCCGCACGGTGAGAGCGACACAAAGACCCGGCTGCGCTTGATCGCCATTTGCCAACGGAAGAATTTTGTTCCCAGAACATCGGCAAGGGGGACTTTTTCAGGCCGCAACGGAAGGCTGCCGGCAAGTGTAGTGTAGTGCACACCGATCAGCTTCGGCACGCTTGTTCATACCTCCTGTAGTGTTTAGGCGTTGCGAGCGTGTCGTTAAAGGAGCCATGAAGAGAAAATACAACTTCGTTTAATTTTGAAGAACGAGGATTCAATATCTTACTCAGCTCCATTACGGCCACAAAATATGCTTTTTAACAAAAAAAGCAAGAAGTATTTAAAAACTTTCAAATTTTGCGCAACAGTGACGTGTAATGAGCAAGAATGACGTCATACGGGCCAACAATAAAACATAATTTTCAGTGCGTTAACTGCACGTTAGCATCCAAGTGATGCGCTCAAACGGAACTAGAGGCCCCATTACAGACGTCCAGTCATGTGTCGTCGCGACAGGTCAGTTAGGCGGCCGCCAATCGCACAAACAAGGTTCCGTGACGTCATAGAAAAGTTGCCGGAAATTGGCTAGGGGGTCGCGCCTGCTTCACACGTTTTCTTTAATATCTCCGTTATTTTTTGGAAGATTGCGATGATGCTAGTATCATTGGTATCGGGACTAAGCAGTCTTTCTAATAAACCCAACTTGTATTTTGTCTTCATGGCTCCTTTAAGGTGACACGAGTAAGCCTGGCTGTTCAAGGCGATAGGAGCGGTGGCGCCCCGATTCTTTCCTACTTTTTGACAAGCTCATACCAGCTTTTCAAGTAGTAGACAATCGAATCTCACGTGAATACACCTTTCCTCTCACACTTCGGCGCTTTCGCTAACCCACATTCCTACACGCGACGAGCGAAGAAACCTGGCTTCAATAAGCATTGCTTGTGCTTCGCTGCACTGCAGGCCTATAATATGCACGTTACGGCAATCAGCAGTAAGCCGCAGAGGTAGTTGCTTTGCGCCGGAGGCTGCAGCTTCGACGCTATTTCTAACTGTGTTAATCTGTGTAAGAACGAATGGGGGCTCATTAGATAAAAGTGGGCCAACATGCGGCTCAAAGCCGTTTCATTCACATGAGGGATCGGGAACCTTTATACGTGGAGGGTCGAGTTGCATGAAACATACACGGCAAGGGCTGACGGCAAATAGGGGGTTTGTTTTCAAGCAGTGCAAAGAAAGGCAGTAGAGAAGTTATCTGGCTAAGTGTGAAGATGGGGCCGCGCACACTGGGCCACGCAAAATCATGCGTGTTTCTGTATAACTCAATTCTAGCTTAAAATTGCCACGTCAGCCTTCAGAGAGGAAGTGACAATGGAAGGAGGGTTCGGAAGTCATGCCGAGGGCCGCACAATTCCCCAGGGGTCGCGTGCGGGTCGCATGCGGGTGTGTACCGGGCATAGGCCAGGGTGCACCCGTAAATCACTCCAAAGAATGAAAAATAAGCTAGCTATCATTAAGAACTGTTGAATACAAACAATGTGTCCTGCTGGTAATGACATAGGTAGTGGAAACTTTGCGCCTTACGAAGCAATGGAAAACAAATGTAGATACCCTTAACGCGCCAAAGAACGAAGAATCATAGGAGTAACTCTTTGGGACACAAACAAGGTTCCTCGATCACGGAGCAAACTCGAGTAGACGATATTTCCCACCGTACAAATTAAGGAAAAGAAATAGGCCTCAGCTGGTTATGTACTGAGACAGAATGATAATAACTGGAACACAATGGTAACAAAGTGGATACCAAAAGACGGGTGTAGAAGAAGAAGGGGAAGGCCAATTACTAAATGGAAATAAGAAAATTCAGAGGCAAAGAATGAACTCAACTCTGCACGACCGGAGCGAGTGGTGGTCAGTAGAAGGCTTCGTCCTGGAGTGGACCTATAGATAGGCTGTTGATGGTAATGGCGACGACAATAAGAGGGCAAAGATTAAGCCCAAATGAACTTCGCGCAAGCTTGGCGGTGTCCGCATTTACTCGCTTAATGATCGCAGTTTTTTTTACAAAAAATTGATGTAAATTTAGGGGTGCGTTCAATACGCGGAGTAAATTTTTAGCGAAAACCTTTTGAGTACAGAAAACGCAAGCAAGTTGTGGGTCAAAATTTTTACGATAGGTCTTATGAGCATAATAAAAATTGTAAATAAAAGCATAATAAAAAATCCGCACAGCTCTCCCAGGCGCTTTGCAATGTGACGCAAAATGCAGTGTTTTCATGAGTTACGGAACGCGCCGGAACGAGTCTGCTACGAGGTGACAACAGGTCGGCCAATAAGTGGCTGCCACTATCACAGTGGGGGACATCAAAACAAATATGGGGGCCCGCGCAGCAAGCTGAGCACATTTTTTTTCTTTGTCTCATTATTACATTGAGTGCATTTAGTGAGAGTTTCTTCCTCATCAATATTGAACGCACGCTTGCCGATATCGCTAATATCGGCAAGTCTGCGGCAATAACGTAGCCATGTCCATTTTGAAAAGGAGGAAAGAAACAGAGGTAGGCACGACCATCATCAGCTAGACCTGGAACACAATACGACATACTGCTGCGGAAAGTTCAGGGTGCGCTTATTGCGCGGGAAGTTAAAAAATGGGCCCATCTCCCCGCGAGGGGGACTCGAGTAAATGCGTCTTATAGGGGGTGGGTGTATTGCGTTAACGTTTAGTGTTTGGGGAGTTGGTGGTAGTGAATGCGTTGTATCAGCAGCTTCTTGACGTAGTTTGAATGAGTCAAGGATATAAGGCGCGTTCGTAGCCTCCCATTCTGTGTCGGCTTTGTGGCGCAGTGGGTAGAGCACCATGTACATTGCGTTCAGCCCGCAGGGTCGAGGGATCGAAACCAGGCGCCGGATAGTACTTTTTTTTATATAGTGTAGGGGGAGGGGTGCGGACTACGACTACGGACGTCAACGCGGTTGACATCGTGAGTTACTGAAATGCTGTGCATTTAAAAAATTGAATTTTGACGACGAACTTCAAGGGTGCGATCATTACGCGAGCGCAATCATTATGCGAGTAAATACGGTAGGAGGCACCCGGGGACGTTTGTTTTCCAGGAACGCTGGCTTGCCACCTTGTCCGGCGCACAATACGTCAAGCATTACGTCGAACACTAAGCGATAGATATGCTGACGCGAGCGGCCATATGCGGTAGCTTAGGTTATTGGCTCTTTCACTATACCGTAATTACCCGATTCTAATGCGCCCCCGATTCTAACGCGCACCCGATTTTCCAGGCAAAAAACTGAAAAAACTTGCACCTCCGTTTGTAACGCGCAAGGAACTTGGTGAGCAAGAAAAACGAATGCGAGAGAAACGGGTGATTTATTCCCCGAAGTAATCTCACTCATCTCACTCCTCGTCGCTCTCCGATAGCTCCTTGTCGCCTTCCGCTGACCGCAACATCTCGTCATTGGTGCCGTCAAGCGCGTTCGCGATGCCACACTTCTGAACGAACGTTCAACCATGTTCGATGGCATCGTGGCCCACGCCTCGCATGCCCTTCCCGGGAGCTTCTCCAGAGGCATACGCTTCAGCCAACCGCTCGTTGTGAACGCGTGGGAGCCGCTCGTAACCGCGGAAGCGGTGCACCTTCGTTGCCGCTGCTGCCATTGCAGTTATCAAGCACGCAAAGTGGAATAATTTGACGATTTGTGTGAATGCCGAAAGAAAAGCCTAGGCGCCTAGATCCGAAAAATTGTTGCTGAAAGCTTTGGCGCTATCTTGAGATGGCGATGGCGATGGGTGGAACGAAATTTCAGCTGTTTCGGCAGTTCCGGTTTCGTATCCGATTCTAACGCGCATGCGATTTTTCGGCCTATTTTTGCGGAAAAAAGGTGCGCGTTAGAATCGGGTAAGTACGGTAACTTTGCTATTTCACACTCACTTTTATGGGGAGAGTTTTCACTTCAACTCGAGCGGTCATAGTTGCTGGCTTTGGCGATATGCGTTTTCTTTAGCAGCTGGATTTTTGAATGTCTCTTATTCTTGCAGAGTTTCCACTACGACGTGAGCGGCGACATACGCCTGCTTTGGGGATAAGTTTGGTCTTTGCAAGCTGGATTCTCCATGTTAATTTTTGTCGCGCTTTCTCGGACGCCATGTAAGCTTGGATCTTAGCTAACGGGGCTTTGCCTTCCGCACTGCTTGCAAGTAAAAAAAAAACTCCTATACAACACACTGCAAAACATCTGGCATATGCGGTGCCGAGTCATCCGCGGTAAAAATGTAAGGAAAGGTTAGGATTGTTAAAAAAATGGCCGCGTATCTGCTCCTTTCGTTGAAAATGTCGACGAAAAACAATAGTCGACATGCGCGCCTCTGGCAAGCAAATGCCTCCCTTATCTTTCCAGCTCACCTCTCATGATGTTTCTATCTCGTCTCGTTCCCACCAAGATAACACGCTAGAGGTTTGCTCAAGTGAATTAAAATTGGTCGGGTTCCACCGCTCCAAGCCGGTTGCCTTGATGCCAGCGCTACCGTACGGCGGAGACGCGCGTGATTCGAGGAACACCACTACAATGTTTATAGAACCACGTTCCACGAGAGTTCAAAGCGAAACAAGGAGCCTTCTTAGTGGAACCTTTCGTTGCTGCTGCCGTTTGAATTTTTATAATGCCGCCAGGTAGCGCGGGCAACAGCAGGCGACCATTTTCTGCACTTGATGTAGTATTTGATTTGCTGTCGCAAAAACCAAGTGCCCGTGAATTTTTAATAAAGGAACACTGCAAATACCGATCATGTATTGATTTTTTGCCTTATATTTGTGTAATGTCTTGCTCTTGTTCAACAATGTTAACAAGTATGAACATTAACACCGGACGTGGGCGTTTATAGTTGGCTGAGGACATATTGCCGCATGCCTGGGACAATCTCCCTGTTTGGGTATGTGCCTTTCGGAACATTGGGTCTGAGAAGAAGAAGAGGCTTGGGTGCTACCACGGCAGCTCTGCTTGTGCGTCAGCTTCGGTGCCGTCTGTAGGTCTTTTAAGTCGAGTAAATACTGTTTTTCTACCTTTATTCGTGACATTTGTGGTGGAGGTGCTGGGTAATCCCATGCACTTCGAGCCAGGCGAGTTTACCGACCCACGCGAGTGTCATCTGGAGACAACACCAGTGCACAAGTCAAGTCGCCGCATTCGAGGTCTACCACCAGAATTTGGCCTGCTGGTGAAGCCTCCACGCGTAATGACAACCACTACGGCTTGCCAAACCAATGAGGGCAGCGGAGCCTTCTCGCCGCTGGTGGTGCACTTGCCGCACACACCGCGGCCGTTCCACGGCGACATCTTCGAAGACGTCGAGGACTGGCTCGATCATTTCGATCGGGTCGCTGCGTTCAACGAGTGGGACGACGCACGTAAGCTGAGAAGCGTTTACTGCTCCCTCAGGGAGTCGGCACAGACGTGGTACGAAAACCACGCGCCTACATTTACAAGCTGGTTGGAGTTTCGGCGGCAATTGCTCGAAGACTTCAGAAATAGTGAGCGGAAGGAAAAGGCCGAGATTGCTCTACAGTCCAGGGCGCAAAAACCAAACGAGAGCGTCTCTATGTTCGTCGAGGACATGACGCGCTTGTTTCGGCGAGCTGACCCTGGTATGAGTGAAGCAAAGAAGGTTCGCCACCTGATGCGGGGTGTGAAGGAACAGCTATTCGCTGGCCTTGTACGCAGCCCGCCAACAACGGTTGCTGACTTCGTTCGGGAAGCGACCTCAATGGAGCGGGCCCTACAGCAGCGCAACATGCAGTACGGGCGTCAAGCCAGTGTGGCCGCCTGCGCTTCAGCGGTCAACGATGAACACGCTCTCCGGGAGCTCGTGAGGAGCGTCGTGCGTGAGGAACTGCGGCTTCTTCAACAGGGTGACTGCCGACCAACTTTCGCTGCCTTTACCGACGTCGTCCGAGACGAAGTTCGGCGAGCAATGGGACCCGCGGCACCGGCCGATGTTGCAAGCCCTGTTCGAACGTACACGGATGTGTATCCTATGCTGGCTCCAACAGTGGAACATCGCACTTACACGGACGTGGTACGCACGCCGACCTCGGCACCGCCCCAGGTGTTACCAACTGTGACACAGCCGTTCGGACGCACGTTGAACCCGGCCACACGGTATGAACCAAGACGTCTCGAACGGAAAGCGACCGTGTGGCGCACATCAGACAATCGGCCCCTGTGCTACCATTGTGGTGAAGAAGGCCACGTGTTCCGTCACTGCCCTTACCGCCGCCTGGGACTTCGCGGGTTCTCGCCGAACGCACCTCGACCGCGCTACGGGGAACGACCCCGAGAAATCGAGGAGTACCTTTCCGCCCACGAGCTGACGTCAACTTCGCCCGCTACTCATCAGTCCCGAACGCCTACCCCTCGCAGGTACTCATCACCGATCCGTCCCGGCTCTCCTCGATCTGGCGGGAACCGGTCTCCGAGCCCACACCGGGGAAACTAAACCCAGCGACCTCCGGGGGTGAGGCCGCTGCGCATAAAGCTCAAGAACCTCCACCGACGCAACGACATCCGCATGACGACCACCGAAATCGAACTTTTGAAGCGAACGAACTTCTTTCTGCCGACATCCCGGTCCTCGTCGACAACCACTCGGCAACCGCTCTCGTCGATACCGGCGCTGACTATTCTGTTATTAGCTGGTCACTCGCGTCCAAGCTGCGTAAAGTAACGACGCCATGGTGTGGACCGCCAATCCGCACAGCTGGCGGCCACCTTGTTGTGCCGACTGGTGTGTGCACCGCCCGAATTCAAATTCAAGATTCAACTTTCCCCGGCTGTTTTGCCGTGCTGCGGGAGTGCTCGAAACAACTTATACTCGGTTTGGACTTTCTCCGCGAATACGGGGCAGTGATCGACTTGCGGGATCTTTTGGTTACGTTTTCGAACCCTCTGTCAGTCGACGACGAGAGGGAGCTCTCCAGGCCTGCGCTCCGAATTTGCGACGAGATTGTTACTTTACCTCCCCGAAGCAGTATGTTTGTTACTGTTGAGTGCGAGCAATCACCTGTCAGTTGCGGTATCGCCGAACAAAACGTTTCCCTGCTGCTCGACCGACAGGTCTGCGCAGCCCGTGGCCTCGTCGACATCAGCAACCAACGAACAGAAATACTGCTTACGAACTTCAGTCCGGAACACCAGCATTTATCGCACAGAACAGCAGTTGCATACCTGGACGCAGTAAGCGACGAAGAAAGGAATCTTGTTCTAGGAGTCTTGTCCACGCAGAACGAATCGGAGAAGGTCGCCAAAATTGACATAAACCCTGACCTGCCGATGTCCCAACAGCAACAGCTTCGCGATGTTCTCAACTCGTTTGGCGACTGCTTTGCTATAACGTCTAAAGTTCGACAAACAACCATCGCCAAGCATCGCATCATCACCGACGAACACGAGCGACCCATTCGCCAACACCCTTACCGAGTTTCAACGAAAGAACGCGAGGCTATTCGTCGCCAAGTGAAAGAAATGCTCCAAGACGACGTCATCCAGCCATCGACAAGTCCTTGGGCATCCCCGGTCGTCCTTGTTGAGAAGAAAGACGGTACTCTTCGTTTTTGCGTAGACTACCGGAAGCTCAACAAAGTTACGAAGAAAGACGTCTATCCTTTGCCGCGTATTGATGACTCGTTGGATCGGTTGCGCCATGCTAGATTTTTCTCCTCGATTGATTTGCGCAGTGGTTATTGGCAAATTGAAGTAGATGAACGAGATCGCGAAAAAACAGCTTTCGTTACTCCGGACGGCCTCTACGAATTTAAGGTCCTGCCGTTTGGTTTGTGCTCCGCCCCCGCCACTTTCCAGCGGATGATGGACACTGTTCTATCTGGACTAAAGTGGCAGACGTGCCTTGTATACTTGGACGACGTGGTAGTGTTTTCTCGAACGTTCGAAGAGCACCTAGTGCGTCTGAGAGCAGTTCTTGAGGCCATCCGATCCGCCCAACTGTCGTTAAAACCAGAGAAGTGCCATTTTGGGTACGAAAAGCTGAAGTTTTTGGGCCACCTCGTCAGCTTCCAAGGCGTCCGCCCTGACCCCGACAAGACTTCTGCTGTCGCCGCTTTTCCAACACCAAGCGACAAAAACGCCGTACGCCGTTTTCTCGGCCTCTGCGCGTACTATCGTCGCTTTGTGGAGAACTTTTCCGATATAGCGGAGCCGTTAACTCGCCTAACAAAGAATGATGTGCAGTTCAGTTGGGGCCCAAAAGAGTGTGCAGCGTTCGACGAACTGAAAAGTCGGTTGCAGACTCCACCTGTGCTCGGCCACTTTGACGAGGACGCTGACACTGAACTGCATACTGACGCAAGTAACATCGGGTTAGGTGCAGTGCTTGTACAGTGGCAAGATGGTGTAGAGCGGGTTATCGCTTATGCGAGCCGTACTCTGTCACGCGCCGAAGCCAACTACTCTACAACTGAGAAGGAATGCTTGGCTGTCGTGTGGGCCGTCACCAAATTTCGGCCATATCTCTATGGACGACATTTCAAGGTGGCTACTGACCATCACTCTCTGTGCTGGTTGGCCAACCTGAAAGACCCGTCTGGACGTCTCGCTCGTTGGAGTCTCCGGCTACAGGAGTTCGATGTCAGTGTCGTCTACAAGTCCGGCCGTAAACACAGCGACGCAGACTGCCTCTCCCGCGCTCCAATCGATAAAATCTCTACCGAGGAAGACGATGATGGCGGCTTTCTTGGAGCCGTCACTCCTTCTGACCTTGCTCAAGACCAACGAAATGACCCGGAACTTCGTCCAGTCATCCATTACCTCGAAGGATGTACCTCTCAGCTACCCAGATCTTTCGCCCGCGGCCGTACGTCATTTTGTCTGCGTAACAACATCCTGTATAAAAAGAATTTCGATGCCACGGAAACAACATACTTGCTCGTTCCACCAAGAAAACTACGTGCAGAAATTCTGCAGGCCTGTCACGATGAACCGTCTTCCGGGCATCTCGGCTTCGCCCGTACCTTAGCCCGCATACGTCTACGGTATTACTGGCCGAAGCTTGCGGTTGATGTCAAGCAGTACGTACAAACTTGCCGAGACTGTCAGAGGCGGAAAACTCCGCCCGAAAAGCCCGCCGGTCTACTCCAACCGGTTGACCCTCCGAAATTACCGTTTCAGCAGATCGGTATGGATCTTCTGGGGCCTTTTCCTTTGTCATCTTCCGGCAACAGATGGATCGTCGTCGCTACGGACTACTTAACGCGTTACTGTGAAACAAAGGCCCTTACCCGAAGCACGGCCACAGAAGTTGCCAAGTTCTTTATCGAGAACATCGTCCTTCGTCATGGTGCCCCGACAGTTGTCATCACGGACAGGGGAGCTGCGTTCACAGCACAACTTCTTAAAGAAGTGTTACATCTCAGCTGCACAAGCCACCGGAGGACAACCGCCTACCACCCGCAGGCGAACGGACTAACGGAGAGGCTAAATAAGACCATTGCCGATATGCTCTCTATGTACGTTGACGTCGACCACCGGAATTGGGATGCCATACTACCATACGTGACCTTCGCCTACAATACGGCGGCGCAGGAAACAACACGGTTTACCCCGTTTCGCTTAGTGCATGGTCGAGACGTCCTGACAATGTTGGACTCCATGCTTTTACCTGACGAGTGCTCTGTCGTCACCGCAGACGCCGAAGAAATCGCACAGCGTGCAGAGGCCACACGCCAGCTGGCTCGCCAGCGCATTCGATGCCAGCAAGTAAACGATGCCCGGAGGTATAATGCGCGTCACAGGGAGGTTACATATCGACCAGGAGACCTCGTCTGGGTGTGGAGCCCTGTTCGCCGGAAGGGTTATTCCGAAAAATTGATGCGTCGCTACTTTGGACCCTACAAGGTTCTGCGCCAGACAAGCGACGTGAACTACGAAGTTCTTCCTGAGGGCACGGTACGTTCTCGTCGCACCACGTCACCGTCGGATGTCGTCCACGTAGCACGAATGAAGCCGTACTACACCCGCTCGACTGAATCTTGAACTGCTGTGTTTGCCGTACGACTTTTAGGACCATAAATCGGGACGTTGCATCGGGACGATGCTTTCTCAGGGGAGGGGGTAATGCCGCATGCCTGGGACAATCTCCCTGTTTGGGTATGTGCCTTTCGGAACATTGGGTCTGAGAAGAAGAAGAGGCTTGGGTGCTACCACGGCAGCTCTGCTTGTGCGTCAGCTTCGGTGCCGTCTGTAGGTCTTTTAAGTCGAGTAAATACTGTTTTTCTACCTTTATTCGTGACAATATAAGACTCTTGCGCAGATTTTTTCACTTTCAAAGCGTGGCTGAATCACGTCACAGACGGACAGAAAGACCGAAATTTCTGCGTTAGCAGACCAGTACTATAGTCTTTAATAATGCTGTTTATATATAAAGTAAGGTCTGAAAATAATATTTGAAGCGTAACCCTTCTCTGTGTACAAAACGTGGTCGTAGAAATTGTTGTTGGTGGCTGTGTGGTCGACACCATTCAGTGCAAGCTGCAGTTATCTTCGCAGCTCAAACCGGGCAGTGTTTATTTTTGCATCCTACACGGACGGGTATAGTGTCTACCAAAACGCGCAACAGCCATTGCACATTACAATCAGCGTGCTGTCTGAAGTCTTCCAGAAGCCTTGCCTGAGCGTGTGGTCACTGTATCCTGCGCAGATGAGCCACCTGCACGGATACCTCAATGCGCCACTGGTTACCGGGACGGGCCCGAACCTGCACTGTCAAGGGCGGGTTTATGGTGCCTGCTTGCGATAGCTCACATCTCAGGTGGCGGACTACGCTTGGTCATCGACTCCATCTGACCTCGGGACGTCCAGGCGACCTTGGAAAGAGGCGTTTGTGCTCCTTCTCGTGTCATCGTGAATGGGACCAGCCAAAGCTCCACTGAAAGAACGCTCGGGCATTGTGACGTAAAGTAACCAGATGCATTGCGGTCTAGTTTTTTCTGTATGGACTAACCTTAGAAGTCAGTCGAAACTAATCCAGCTCATCCAGGTTTTTATCGACACACCATAGCAATATTGCCATGACGCATCTTCAGATTTCCCCCTCGTGCCGTAAAATTTCGAAGACATTGTAATAATCATCGGCATGTGTGTATTTCCTTAAAAGGGTTCGTTACGCGATAAGAATATGGGGCCTTGGGGTCTCGCAGGTATTCAGAAGGCGTCAGCAACTTAGAATGTCCTTGTTTTGTGGAATGAATGTGCTTTATAAGGTTGCTGAAAGTTCCCGGACACTTGAGGCATAGTTAAGGCATTTGACTGCACGTATTCTACTGTGGCTATAGTATGTCTGAGACTCGGTTGGAACGAACTTTAGCTGCAGATTTCTCGCATTTGAACACTTGAGCAACTCCCCGAGGCGCAGGCTCAGAGACAGCCGTTCCAGTCAAGAATAATGGACGTAGATGCACCCAGTTACAGCAGACACGATGCCTCCGTAATAGCGATTCTTAACGAGCCAGACAACCTCCTCCAGAGAAATTTCGCTTACGATACGCACATACCGTATGACAGTGGCAGAAAAGGCAGCAATCGCCATAGCCATACCACACAGGTCGACACCGCAATCATGACACCGGATTCGAAACGTCATTTTGAAATTTCCCCTTAAGCATGATTTGACGTCATGCATTCAGAACTCCTATTCAAAAGTACCACGACGCCCCGGAAGAAGTGATATGGACTCCAGCCCACACGTGCTTATGGTGAAACATAAGCCTGTGGGGCCGTGGGGCCGTGCCAGGACATGGGGCCGTGCAAAGAAGCTATGTAGTGGTTTTTCGCAAGAGTCCCTCTGCCAACAGCACGTATCTATTTAATGGAGAAATGGCCACAAACTAGCCTGAGTATTATTATTCTGAAACCAAACGAGCCAGTGCCAAGCAAAACATACAAATTAAAGTGCAGGAAACTTGGGTACCCATAATATTTTCTGTGCTTCTCACATAACGGCTTCTCGTCTTCTTTTACAGGTCTATGCTCATCAGGAATACTGTACCCTTCGGACAACGTTCACACACAAGGATTTCATGGGCCCTTTTTAGGCTACAAGAAAATATCTTCGCATTTCAAACAAATTGAAATGCACATGCAACGCACGCAGTTGCGTTGGCGCAAACCGATGTTGCATTCATTTTCCGATGTTCCATATAAACCGATATTGCATACAAACCGATGCTGCACGCAAACCGATGTTGCACACAAACCGATGTTGCATACAAACCCATTCTGCATGCTGCCCTGCCACTTTATCCGACTTCCTGAAACGTGGTGTGATTCTTAATGAAGTTTCGTCAACCGCATCTTTCTGAAACAATAAATGTTGATAAATGAATGTTTCATTCCAGGTGGAGGAGCAAGTAAGCATTTAGCATTTATGTGGTTTTGTTTTGCTATATTGAACACCAAGTTGTTTAAACGTGGAGCGAGCACGCACGCACTCACGCACACGCACGCACACACGCACAAACACACGCACACACACACACAAACGCACACGCACATGCACATGCACACACACACGCACAAACGCACACGCACACGCACACGCGCGCACGCACGCACACACACACACACACACACACACACAGACACGCACGCACGCACGCACGCACGCACACACACACACAGGCCTGCACGTGGGTGCGCTCATGTGGGTGGCTCCTTAAAGTTCAGTCGAACAAGCCACACCTAAAGAACACAATTTTGTACCAATGTTTTGAAAACAATAGGGAATGGCCGACACCACATGCCAATTTCTAAATTCAAATATTGTTATTACGTTGTAATAAGGGACACCTATAAACCTATGCTTTTGTGCCTAGCTGCTCCTTATCAGGCCCGCAAGCTAGTAGCGTGCGCAAAAAGTCTCCCAAAGCCGCGCACCCATCAGATTCGAACTCCCCCGCTCCTACCTGTCTTTATTCTTCTTTTTATTCAGATTACTCCACATTGCACGATGGCGCTGCAGACAGGGAAGTTACAGCATGGACATCCACAAATCATCATTTGTACAGCACACTTGCGCTTCAAAGAACCTGCTCTACTCTTTCATGTTTCTAACAAAAAAAATATTTAGCGAGTAGGTATTTCCCTTATTTTAAAAACGTGGTCAGCTCTAAAAGAACAGTAAAGAGGTTTTTTGAAGTATTTTTTTTTTGTTAATTCCGGTGTTATTATGCAATATCTGGAAATGAACTTAGACCGCAAATTTCGTTGTCGAGAAGAGAACAGCTCACACACGAGTTCGTTTTTCATTTGAGTGCAACTATCTCCCCTCTTGCACCGTCCAATTCCCCACGTCTTTTAGGGGTAAGATGTGTAGACGTGGGAACGACAAGTAGTTCGTGGAAGCATTCGGACGCCAATTAACATCTAAATGAGAGTGTCTGTCCTCAATACCCAATAGGTGATCCATCAGCCACAAATACTGCGGCGAAGCCAAGCGGGTCTCTTGCCGGCAAACCACCGACCGCACCACCTATAGGTAAGTGCTCTTGAGCTTGCGTTGCAACTAAAACCGGTCTCGTTATAATGGAGCATTGACGTGAAGGAATGATGTGTGAAATGTCAATAACAAAGCGGACGGCACATCATAGTTAATCGCCTTTCAGTCTAAGTGCTTCTCTAACTTTCATTTTCGCGCAAAAGCACCGTTGATTATTCAGGCGGCAGTATAACTCTCGCCATGAGTAATACTAAATACTGCGTGCTAACGGTGCACCAGTACTGACCAATACTACACTAATTCTTGAAACAAAAAAAGAACACGGCTTTTTTAGAAACTGATTTTCTCGTATGCGATATTCAGGTTGTTCACCAGTGAAATTTCGAGTGCTTTGACACGAAACATGCTGCGGAACATTCCCGCTCCTCTGGAGACTCCCGGTGTTTTTTTGCGAAGGTACCAGAACACTGACACGTAAAGCGTGTTATCATTCGTACGTTCGAAATGCAGTTGGAGTTTTTCGGTCGCTTTTCTGTCTTCTAATCAAAGATAAGTGCCAGGTATTCGCGGTCGTCTGCAAACCTTCACAAAAACCCTCGCTTTGGCATGTTGAATAGACTAGGGTTTGTTTAGGTTGTAGCCGAGAGCAGGCACTAACGGTGGGAGCTTCTATTGTCAAGTGGTTGCTACAGCACAAGATGGCGTTGGTTGAGACATGTATATGATAGAAATAATTGCTAGGACACACATTGGTACCGTTCGGCAGCCTGCACTGCAGTGAAAGGACCCAGAAAGACTTGATGACTGCCCAGGAGTCTTTAATTTGAACCCCTGATCACGTGACAGAAAAAAAGGATGCAATCGGAACTACTGATGTATACTGTCACTCGTTTGCACCTAGATATACGCTCTCTCTTAACAGCGACCGTTGCTAGAAAGATAATTACACAGGAGCAAAAACTGTTACAGCCACGAAAAGAAAGTATTTGGGATCCGTGCACGAGTTATGGCGCTTTCGGCGGTGACACAGCGGGACAGCGTCCGACCGACAACAGCAAAGCTCTTAATTGGGGCGAGTGTTCGTTTCTGGGATATATCCGCATGGCCCTTCAGAGCAGCGTCCCGACTTGCCAATTGAAGTGCACTAACAGAGCTGCGGGACCTCATACTCAAGGTTACTCTGGTTTTCTAAAAACAATGAGTGATAGGCATCGCAACCCCGTGCGTCAGCCCCTCCATCTTGAATACGGCTCCAGGTAGCGCGTTCAGTTTACGGTATTCCAAAACATAGTGCGAACACCATGCACATCTTTTGTCTTTATTATTACATTATCTGCATTATAAAGGCGGCACTCATGTTTTCAATGAAGGAAATCTAAAGAACCTACTCACAATTATAGCAACTAAAGTTTGAGCTATAACAAAGCATAAAAAGAGCACAAACCACCCATTCGGGTGATTTAGGGGAACATGCACAAACTGCTACTAGTAGCCTGCGGCCAACTCCTCGCTCATGCTAAATGCTTTCAGCAGCCTCTGTTTTCACGCATTTGGGCGTTTGAAAGGAGGGTTCCATTTTATCTCGTTAGTAGCAATCCAGGAATCAGTGGTCCCGCAAAAAAGCATGTTTCAAAGAACCCCGCATTTTACGTTCTTTAAGCTACTCCTGAATCGCGTGGGGGCAACGTATGTTAACTTGTGCTTGTGCGCCGCCATCCCAATTACGTACTTCCCCAGCTTTAAAGGCCAACTGCAACGAGAATTTTCCTGCTCCAAATTCTGTTTCAGCGTGTGGTATACACCAGACGCTGGTATATACCACACACCTTGAGTGATCCAATTTTAAGCACACACGCGCAGTATTTTTATGGAAACCGTTTGAAAATACGTTACTCTAGCCGACGCAGCACCTAACAAAGCGTAGCTACATCTGGTCTCTAATACGGAGAAATTAAGGATTTGACGTCAGAGTCGGGACAACCCTGCTGCCGTCGTCGCTTCTCGGTAGCCCTGTTACGTTCCTCCTCACGCAACTGAGCTGCGCAAGTTATTCCTCTTGCATGAATAATCGCTTTCAGGCGTCTCCGTAATGCGAGAAGCTGAAGAAGCGCTGGGTTGGCGATACAAAACGACGAAATTGAGAGAGTGCCGGGGCCCGTCGACGCAAGTCGATACACCCTCGGCGAGTGAGTAAGGCAGTTGCAGAACCCCCGATGGCGGCAGCAGGCTCTCGGTCGACCCTACGAGCACGCGAAACGCGTGTACGGAATAGGCGCGACGATACGCTGTTGGCGCTAATGGTCGACGCGTCGGCGCGAGATATAGTTTTCATCTCCTAGAAAACGTTTGCCCTTCGAAACAATGCATGCGTGCAACTGTAGGGGTTATTTTGCTGTGATAAATGTGGTTAAGCGAAGTTTGTTCTGCTCTGGTTTCTGCCGGAGCATGGATTGAACGGCCGCAGAATGGCCCGGCAAGCTAAAACACGGGCACTGCTCGGGGCAGTGCCATGGTAGGACCTATCATACAGCGAACGCTTATGCAGCCTGTGCATTCTGAGGTTGTCCACAAGAGAAAGGCAGAATTAAGGGGCGTCTTTATTTAAATGCGACGCTCAGAGCATCTCTTGTCGGCGGCCCTGTCCTTCCTGCGTGCGTCCGTTGTTGTCCGCAGCCACTCTCCCGCTCTCCTCTCCGATAGCGAACACTCTCTCGCGAGGGGCATTGGATTGGATCCGATTGGATTGGATTGAATTGGCTTGGATTGGATTGGCATGGCTTGGATTGGATTTGGATTGGATTGGATTAAAGTGGATTGTGTTGGATTGTGTTGCGTCATAGCCGCGGCAGACTCACTGGCGCCGGGTGGGAGCGTGTGCGGCCCAGCGCGCTCTCACTCCGACGGTGGGCGGCGCTGCGCGCGGTGCTGCGCATGTGCACTACTCTCTCTCTCTCTGCAGTCTCCTCTCCTTCGGGCGCGCTTCGCATATAACCGGTGTGCCCCTCTCCGGCGGCCTTTCGTTCGACGGTTGCTCTCCGCTTTCGCTTGAACTCCCCTCAGCGTCGCATCACACCAGGGTTCCCGCTAGGGGAGGTGGGCGTAATTTTTTTACCCCCTCCCAAAAAAAAGCTCCGCTCAAGGAATGATCATAAAAGTATCCTTATTACTTATGGTAGAAACGTAGTTATTTTAACGGCAATCCATGTACAGCAACCACCGGAATGCATTTCTACAACTAATAACGCTCGAGAGTGAAAATGTATTGGTTAATGTCAAAAAGGGATGCTTTTTGCCTGTAATCAGAATTGGTTCCTGGCTATTTGCGTAATGGTCTATGAAAGAACATATACTGTGCGGCTAAGCATGGAGAGAGAGAGGGAGAGAGAGAGAAGTGGGGAAGGAGGGAGTGGGGGAGAGAGAGGGAGAGAGAGAGAAGTGGGGAAGGAGGGAGTGGGGGAGAGAGAGAACAACTTTATTGTGTGCCCGGTATCGGGTCAAGGGAAAAGGGAGAGGTTCGAGGTCCTCATCGGTCTTCTGTCCCCTTTTAGGCGGCACCCAGGAGTCCTTCGACCCCTGAGGCATCGAGGGCAAAGACAGGAGGTTATCAGAGAGATAGAGGCCATTAGTTTCACGTACGAATTCAGTGGTCGTGTTTTACCACATGCCTGCCACGCACTCGCTACTGAACAGTTCGTGTGTAACGGGTCCCTTCGTGAAGGCACGCGTCCTTATTCCTTCCCCATGTTCAAGCTTCCACGCCCTCTCCTGGAAACGAACGAGCGATAAGACACTCTCAAAGCGAAATCGGTCACCGCGTGGAATTGATTCTGAATGTTACCGAAGCTTCGTCGCTGCGTTTTATATTGTCGCTTTGACCTTCCAGGAGCAGCTCGTGCGCTGTGATCGGCGCCACGAAGCCGCACAAGGCGCTTGCTTAAAGGTGAAATGTTCAATACCGGGTGTTTTCGTGGTTTGCACCCGAAGTAGCACGCTTCCGGTAATTAAAACCTACAGAACTGAGAAACAATGGTTGCGGAGACAGTCATGAGGGCAGCCATGCCAACTACTTGTTTTCTTCCTTTCAGTGAAGCCTCCGCTGCTTTGCGCCGTCACGGTACCTACCGTGCTCGGGAGAGTTCACCTAAGCAGCGGCAGCGTGAACGACACTCTCGATGCCCTGCAGTTCTGCGACTACGTCGTCTTGGACACCAAGCAAGAGAACTCGCAGGGTTTCTTCGTGTACACGAGTGCGTCACCTCTGCGTACTAACACCAGCATGCACCTGGGTGGAGGGAGCGAAATGCAGAACGACCACGAGAGCGAACACGTCAACAACAGCATACGTACATGCCTACTGCTGCCATAACGGGAAATTACTAGTGGGAAGTGAGCAGTTCGTGTGAGCAGCTCGGTGTATAAAAGGTATTTTGTAAAAACGATTTGCACAGTTATTTGGTCCGCAACCTCGGCCAACATTTTTCGACGCCGCATTGCACGAACAACTGACTCCTCAGATGTGCTTGCAAAGGCATCACGCATGCAAAGTAGAACTTTGGTTGGGATTCGGTATTACAAGTATGAAAGTTCGTTCCAACCTCCAGATGCATCAAAACCATCAGGTGCAACAGCTAATTATTGAATTGTTCTGAGCGGCCGAATAATGATGTAGCCATACAGACCGCTTCTTTTATGCTTTGACCATACTATCTGGTGAAATCTAATTTTCACGAAGTTTTTCACGAAGTTTCTTGAAGTAGACTGCTAGCTGAAAGCTTGCTGAAATAAAACTCGCTTGGAAAGTGCACGCAGCCCAGAAGATCAGGCCAGAGGTGTTGAATTCCGGAATGACGCTAGCTCCTCCAACAAGTTTTGTTTCCAGCGGACTTGTGCTCCGCGACATACTTCAAAAAAGTTAATGCAGTTCCATTTGGCATAAAAGCCGTCAAGTACGGAGCACTGCTTAGCCGGAGGATGTGTGGCGCCGTTTTCCACTCCTTGCTATCACCACTCAAGCTCTTTTTCTCCCTGCCTCACTCCTCTGTCGGAGAGTTGAACGGAGGTTTGTTAACTGCAATTAAATTTTCCCGCCATACCCGTGCTTGCGTGCGTTCTCCTGGGGGGCAGCTCGCATACTTTCCTTTATCCCTTGCTCCCTGTTTTGCCTGGGACAGAATGAACCGGAGTTCTGTTACTTTTGTGCTTCCTTTTTGTGCTCGCTTTCAATATGTGCATTTCGTGCTTTTTCGCACGTGCTGGAGCCTTTCTGTGCCATTTTGGGAGCGTTGTTTTTTTCTTCCGCGGCGACTTTATATTCCGATTACTATCGTAAAACCCAACGTAACGAGCATTCCTAAATAAATGAGCACGGGGACGGCCGGTTATGTACATTTATTCTGCCTCAGCTTTAATTAACGTTTCTTCGCTCTAAGTTATGGGTGCATGAATGACCGGAGCCAGCGGTTGCAAGGGTGTCGAACGGTTATGCCTTTATAAACCTCTTTTTGTAGCGTAAGCTACACTGGCCGAGGTTGAGCAGTTTCGCGTGTGCCGTGAAGGGCCGTTCTGCGCAAGCGCGAGAAGCATTGGATTGGTTTAGATCGGATCGGATTGGATTGGCTTAGATTGGATTGGATTGCATTTGATTTGGATTGGATTGGATTGGAATAAATTGGATTGTGTTGGATTGAAATCCAACCCAATTGGAGTACGGGTGCTGAACCTTAGCTCACGCTACATATATCCTGGCATAGCCGAGCTAAGCCACTGCTAATTTTTCAAGTATCCTCTCAACTTTTGGACACAAGGCTGAATCGAGGGACAAGCGGGTATCTTTTCGAAGCCTCTGTTTGGGTTGCTGACATCCCGGGACCCTGTTTTGGTAGGTGACGTTGTCTGGTGCAGGTGACCGCGGAAGAGCTACGACGACAAACCGGGCCGCAAAGTGCTACGCACTACGGAATGTTGAAGCAGCTAAGCAGAAGGACATGTACAGTCGAATGGTGGCGAAACGAATGCTGCGGTGTTTGGCCTGCGTGTGTTTACCTTGGAGTGGTGTTTTTCCAGAAACATACAATTTTCCGATAACCAAAACGCCCTGACTGAGTGACGAACGCTATAAACGTGTTGCGTAAAAACAGGCTAAGAAGACTTTTTGAAACGCCAGAAGGAACGAGCGCGCCTTCTGATTTCTGGACACGCTAAGAAGCCCGTGCTCAGGAATGCGCTGTCAACAAAGCTTAGGTGGCAACAAGGGAAGATTCGTGGGACCATGCAATCGGGTTATTTTGCTTTCTCACACGTCTTTAAAACATTTTAAGTTTTCTCATCCTGTTAAACCACGCAAATGGGAAATGAATCGCAGTAACAATCTGGCTTGTCGAGTAATCCGGCGTGATTCTAGAGAGATAAAAAAAGGCTTGTTTACTCCAATCTTGTTTCTTGGGATACTGAATGTGCTTATACAGAACAGATTTGGATGCATGTATGGCGGCGCGAAATATAACTGTATTTTTGTTAGGCCTGTTAGAAAGACATCTTAATTTCACAAATCGGTCACGGCAAATCACCTGGAATGGTTATAACACTGACGACGCTGCCTGTCACTAGTCACCCAGAAACGTGCCATCCCGCCGCGCCTTATCCAAAGTTTTAGACATAATTTCTAGCGAAATGGTCAGTGATCTGGAAGTAAAACATCTAAATCTGTCGGCAATGTTTTACCACAGTCTCGAGTAACTATTGGCAATGCCTTGACAATGACAACAGGTTTGTCGAACATTTGACACCATGCCGATGCTTCATCTTCAACAGTGTTCTGAATGGTATATATTTCTGTCTGTGTATCTTCGGCTGCGTTTGAATTTATTCGCTCATATAAAGTACCGCAGCCTGAGACAGCAGTGCTATATGGTTATTATCAGAGGCTCTCGCCCCTCTGCAGTCCTGCGAGAGCGCTCTGATACTGCCTGAATTAGTTGCGTGAGCCGAGAGAAGCAATACTATAGTAGTCAATATCAATTTACCACGTACTCCTCCTCGAGAAACGCGGTCAAAATATTTTTGCTGCAACAATCACTTGACACCTCAACAGGTACTGTCTGCCTACAGCGCCGAATGTTATTTCATACGTGCTTTTAAGAACTGCACACACTGTTTCTGTACTTTATTGGGCCCCTGATGAAGCCTGTTCAGTGGCTCTCAAACAAAACTAAACCTGCATTTTCCAACTTGTCATCATCACCGGAAACCTCCACACTTCGCAGATGACTACACGTTCGTCGCTGGGAAGGCCTCGAAGGTCCTCTTCACGCTGATCCCTGAGGTCTTGTCCAATGGTGGTAGAGGGCTACTTCATCCCAAGTTCGTGATGAGCGTTGAGCAAGCGAGAAACATTGTGCCCCTGCGTGGTTTCGGCTTTCTGGACACGATCTCAGAACTCCTCGACGTTAACCACGCCACTTACACTGTACGACATCTCAAGGGCGTCTACATGGTACGAGACAAATGACGTGATGGCAGTAGTGATGCTTCAGTATATCGTGACTGGGCGAGCTGGAAGAGCACGCGTGCGAGATTATTCAGCCTTATTCCGCAATTTTCATCGGCTAAGTGGTTTCTCACTCACAGAAGCGTTCCCTCAAGCAATAGTTTTTCTTCATATATTTAGTGCTTTAGAATTCAGCCTTTTTGTTGGATAAGCACTCGCTCCTATTCAGTACGATTTCAAGTGCGCATGTTGTAGTCACATATAAAAAAGCGAACTGCATTTAAAAAAACTGTGGTTGGTTCCTCTGTCACACGATTCGGTAAAGCACGAAAGTGAAACGTGCAGCTAAATATGCAGCGAAATGAGCAGCGGGGTACCGGCTGTCTTGTCGGTGTGCTTGGCGAGCGACGTCCTGCTAGCGGGTCACTTCAGGGAAGGTGCGTCACTCCGTGGCGTACACGTCAGACTGTTGCGTTGGGACGAGCTCAGCTTGTGGAGAGCGAAAGGTAGAATTTGTAGCTTAAGCCGTGCCCGCGTGAACGCGTTCCGCTAGCCGCTGGCGTTTCTCTTCGCATCAAATCAGTCGCCCTTCACACCATTTTGCCGTCGGTGCCGCCATGATACGATGCAGCTTACGCCATCTTTCGGCACTTGTTAGCACCTTGAACCCAACCAACCTGTTAGAACAACCTTCACCCTCCAGACACAGTCCGGTCCAACGTTTATAGATACTTTTTCAGTTTCGGAACTGCGCCTTCCAAAGCGGGCGCGACTTTACCCTAGGCGCTGAGAGGGCGCTCCGGTCGCGAGTTGCGCTGTGTCGGCGGCTGCGGCAGCGGCTCCGGCGGCAGCGTTGACGGCGTGCGCGGCCGGTCCGCTGCGCTCAAACTCAAAGTTGCGGTCGCGGTGTAGTTGCGTGTCTGCCCTAGAAGTTTATTCTTTCCGCTTGCGTTTGTCTTTGTCCTTGTGCGATAAACTTGCCTTTTCAGTGCAGTCGGTTTGGAATGCTATTGAACAGTGCGGCCGCGGGAAAAAGCATTTCGTGGCTCCGTCAACATGCTGGGTTTCTTTCATGTGCTGGGCTTGTTGCAATGCCGACTTGCTTAACTCGCAGTCGGCTGTACGGGATTTTCCAGCCCACTTTAGCAGTGATGCTTGTGAGGAGGCTGGGCACAAGCATCGTGCATGAGGCACATGCTTATGCCCTCTACAAAATGTGCAACTGTGAGGAGGAGGACGGAAGGTATAGCCTCATACTAAAAAACCTATTATTAAAATAAAGCAGACTAATGAACAAAAACAAAAATTCTTAATGCTAACACAATATAACTACGAAACATACAATTTAAATCTCAATACAAAACTTCCTAATTTTTCCAGGATTTCGGGTTAGCTTTGCCCGCGGAACCATTTGATTTCTTTGAAACTACGAAGGATACGCGGATGTCTTTCATAAAGAAAGCATGCAGTTGCTGCGCATGGTTATCAGAAAATATCGTTCGTGCTGCAACGAACTTGCGCGTATGGCATGCCAAGCGAAATCGTGTGCGCATTTGACATGCCAAGTGCGCACACGATTTCGCTTGGCATGCCAATCGCGCAAGCAGCTACTGCTACGCGAACATTCATTTAAAATCCTGTCGTTCTTGGTATTTTGGCCCCCGCTAAAAATCACTCGGCGTACTACATCTCCTTGCATAACCAACCCGTTTCAAATAAATCGCGAACTGGAATAGCGCGGCAAAAAATGCATAGCAACTTCCGAGAACAGTTATTTCTTTTCGAGTGCGCAGCCAGATCACAACCCGAGATGCCGGGGCGGAACGTTACAGGAGGGCCGGAATTTGCATGAGGGCGAAGGAGTCCAAGAGCGGAAAAAATCACGTGACCACCGGCCCTACGTAACATGTTACGCCACGTAGTTTTTTTTTTCCTGCGGGTTATGTTATATTTTTCTGTCATTCGTTTTTCTCATGTAACGCCGAATATTCTTCTCTGTGCCTGTTCTAGGTTCAACGTACAGAGATTTTCTTGCGCGCTGACATCCAAGCGCTCACATGCGGTTTACGTTATGCTTTCTTTCCGACTGGAGCAGGATAGGCGAAAACCACTATAGTTAAGCGCTCCGCGTGTTTACTGTGCGTGCGTGAGTTGGCGCACACATCTGGTAATTATGTACATTCTTGAAAGCAAACAGCTACAATAAACAGAAAACAACGAAATTTTTTGCCACTAATTGTGTGGTTCTTCCGAGTTCACTCTTGCAGAAGAGCATGCATATACGCGTGTTCCAGTCGGCTGAGCTCAAAGTTTCAGCGTAGTTGCGTGTCTCTACAAGTTTCTTCCTTTCGTTTGCGTTTGTTTTTGACCCCTGTGCGCGAACCTTGCCCTTTCAGTGCGTTCAGTTTGTGACGCGCTGAACATGTACAGTGCCGATTTCATCGCGGATTTCGTGACTCCGTCAAGGCGCTGTGTTTCTTTGAGCCTGGCTTACCGCAATGCCAACGTGCTCCGCACCTGGCTGTACGAGCAGATGCAGAAGCAACACTCAGAAGTGTCACTTTTTAGCGCCGTCATCGGATCCATAGTTTCTCACCCAATAGAAAAAAGCGATTCCCCGCGCGGACAAAGAGATAAGCAAAACGCGCAAGGTATGTGGACTTCATTTTCTCGAAGAGGATATTGCGATACGTAAAGTCGTCGAGATTGGCCGGGCATACTGGGCTCTGTAGGAAGGTGCAGTTTCCGTTAACTTTCCCAACCTTCCCAGCAATTATCTTGTTGAGGAAGCAGACTCGGCGGCGGTCTCCGAAAAAGAGAAAGCTAGCGTCTGCGTGCGAGCTAGGTGATTACAAAGGGAGAGGACTTTCCCAAGGAGCGACAATAGGAGCTCTCCAAGGCGCCTGTTCCCCAGCAATAAAAAATGTACCGATTTTGCTCAGATTGTCGAGAATAGTGCGGCAATACGGCTCCCAGCCAACTGGAGAACGGCAGCACTCGAAGAACAACGGCGGGGCAGCGTCGGCGAACTGTTTTTTACTACGCCGGACAGAAAGCGGGGGCCCACACCATCCTGAAGAGCGTTGTTGTGAGGGACGATATCACCTATGTTGTCTACGAAACGGGAAGCTGCTCCAACAGTCGTGTGAGGAAATATCATTCGTGATGCAATAAATTTGCGCAATTGGCATGGCAAGAGAATTTGTGTGCACGCTTGACAGCAACTGCTAGGGGAACGTTCATTTAAAACGCTGTCGTTCGTGATATTTTAGCCACCGCTTCAAATCCCTGGGCGTACGTACACGACTCATTGCATAATACCGTCCGTTTCAAATAGATCTCGAACTGCAACAGCCGCAACAAAATGATGAGCAAAGTCCGAGAACAGTTACTTCTTGCGCAGTACGCAGCCAGAAGCAGCGAGGACCGGAGATGCCGAGCGGAACGCTCCCCGCTAGCAGACGACGCTCGCTCTCCTAGCGCAACTCGGAACCGCAGCGCCGCGGTGGCGAGAGTCGCGGCCGGCCGCCTTCTCTCCATGGCCGCGGCGGGGAGATACGGAACTGAAAAAGTATCTATAAACGTTGGTCCGGCCTTCGACTAAGCACAAAAGAGGAGATGGAAGCGCACATGACAACCCACTTCGGGGCCCTGCAAGTCGTACACCCTCAGGAAACAACCACCCTAGAGCCAGAAACCAAACAAAGCACAACCCCTGCTGACATTGAAGACTCCCTGGTAGGCCCCATCACACCCACAGAACTCAAACGACGCATACAGGACTTAAAGAACCAAAAGGCAACAGGCATCGACGACATGCTTAACGAGTTTATAAAAGCAATGAAAACGAATGCAAGAGAAACCCTGCGCCACTGCTTCAACACAATCCTGGATACGCAGAAAATACCGCCCAAGTGGAAAGCAGGGAGGGTCAAACTAATATTCAAAGGCAAAGGAAGCAACGAAGATGACCTTAACGCCTACCGGCCAATAACAGTGCTAAGCAACGTGTCAAAACTGCTTAGCTCAGTGCTCAACCGCAGACTACAAAGCTACTATGAAACCAACGGCATTTTAACAGAATCCCAAAACGGCTTTCGACCGCACCGCCGCACAAGTGACCACATCTTCACACTCACTCAAGCAATGGAAATGAAGCACGCAGACCAATCTCAGCTCTATTTGGCCTTCCTGGACATGGAAAAAGCGTATGATTCAATCCCGCACCAAAAGCTGTGGGGAAAGCTGAGTGAGACACAAGTAGGAGCCAAATTTATTGATATTATAAAAGGACTGTACACAGACTGCACAGCCGTGTACAACCTCCACGACCTCAACTCGGAGGAAATCAAGCTGACCGTGGGCCTCAAACAGGGATGCCCACTGTCACCTACCCTGTTCAACATCTACATAAACAACTTATTGAAAACGCTGGATGAAGAGGGCCCAGGACTGAGACTATCCACAACCACAACAGAGGGAAAAGAAGTGTATACAAAAATCTCAAGCATGGCTTTCGCAGATGACATCGTGCTAATGGCAGAATCAGAAGCGGACCTGCAACACCTCTTAGACATCTGTACCCAAGTGGTAAGGGAAGACAAGCTCACATTCAACCAGGCCAAGACAAATTGGATGGGCTTGAACGTAGACGCCACCGTAAGCCATACTTTCCTGCTCCAGGGTAAAAAAAATTAGCAAACTTCAACATATAAGTACCTTGGCGTAACAATATCCAACCGACCAAACTACCTGGAACAACAAGAAAAGTCCCTGCTTGCCAAATCTAACCGCTTAAAAGGCCGTGTTTGGAATCTGGCAAGGCACTCGTACAACCCCTACACAGTGGGACGCACTCTCTGGAAGGCACTTGGGGTACCAGCAGTAACCTACGCAGGGGACGTGCTGGCCTACTCCACCCCAGCAATGAAGTGCCTTGACCGCCACCAAAATGAACTGGGACGGTGGCTACTCGGAGGAAACTGAGCCACGGCAACAGCAGCGGTCACAGGGGAGATGGGCTGGTCCCCCTACGAAATTCGCGAAGCAAGGTCCAAAATCCTGTATGGGGGGCGCCTGAAATTCATGCCAGAAACAAATGTGAGCAAACGAATATACCTCCACCTGCGCTACAGAAACATCAAGACGCACTGGATTAGGAGAATCACAGCACTGGAAGCGAAATACGGCCGGGACTCCAAGCGACACGAAACAGAGTGCAGCAGCTTGGGACAAAGTAACGATAAAGGAAATAACAGAAGCTAACACAAAAGCCTGGAGAGCGGCAGTAGCAAAAAAGCAAAGCCTCACTCTGTACGCTAAACACACTACAGAGCCACAACAACGGCCGTTCTACCGCGGAGACCGAGAAAGCGGCCTCTTCTTTCAAGCTAGAACCGGGTCGCTCCTTACACAACAGCGCCGACACGAACTGTTCGGGTCTGACCCGAGGTGCCGGCTGTGCGGAGCACCCAGCAAAACAGTGGACCACATCCCCTACGAATGCCCCAAGATGCCCGTAGACGTCTCGGGAGCCAAGGTCCTAGCCGAAAGCTTGGCTCTGAGCGGGAACTCTACACAGGACCGGGCCAGAGAGGCTGTGCTCACGAAGCAACGCCTCCGCCTCTGGGAGCAGCACTGCCGGCACGGTGACGCCGACAAACTCTGCGACGCAGCAGCTAGCCAGCAACGAGCGGCCACAAGCCCCAGAGACTGCAGTGCTGATTAGACCAGCGAAGATACACACTACACAGTGACAGTGTCTTCGATGAACATGAGAACTATTTGGCACACTCGTACGCGAAAGCAAGCCACACGGACTACGAAGGTCAGCTGACCCAATTGACACCACCGCCGACTCGACATGGCTCGGAGCGGATTGGGAACGGAGAACAACGACCGTGCAAAAAGAAAACTTGAATGCGACGAACAAACTGTAAACTGACACTCTTTCCTGTGGCGCTACCTAGCGCCTGCCCGGCATCAAAGGGGACTAGGAACTTTTACTTTACTTTACTTACTTACATCATGATGCACTACTTTGCTTCCCCTCTCCTAGAGGGCAGCACCATTCACGTTAAAGGGACACTGAAGTGATATGTAAACATTGCGGGATTACTAGCGCAAATTGTAGCCCGGGGTCCCCAGGCCATGTTTCGACCACTCTGGGCGCGTTTACGCGATTTTATTTAGTAGAAAAATTAATTCGAAAATGCTGTCCTCCTCTCTTTACGCTCGCCCATTTTCTGTGGCGTTTTCGTGTGGCGTCAGGAGGTGCCGAGCTCGCAATTGGCTGCGCTACTGCACGGCTCCCCGGCCTTCAGACAGAGTCAGTCGGCCCAGCGTTTCGTCCGCCGGCCGCCGACGGGTCGTCGCAATTCGTTCGCTCAGTTGAAACGAAGCCAGGACACGTTTGTGAATGGAAGAATGTGCCTTTCTTTACTTGGATAGTTTGTACACTGTATCTAGCTCCAAGTCAAGGTCGCTTCACACAAGCGCTGCACAAGCGCACATGCGACGCTTCGCTGACTGGTACGCCAGTAGGAAAATATAAGGCCTCTTGAAGGCGGGAGAAGAGTCAGCGAAGTCAATATAGGTACTAAGGAAATAAAATCAACTGATATTTTTCCCGTACAGCGTAAAACTAGGGTGCGGGAAGCACTTTTTTGCGCTGGGCGAACAACCACAGCGGTCAGCAGCACGACTACGCATCTGCGAACGCTTTTCCGTCTACGAAATGCAATTGCTAGACGTGAGCTATTGTGGAAACTCGAGGTACGCTTACTGCACGAGCGCAATACAACAGATAGTCACCTAAGCTGCTTGAAATGCCAAAACTAAATAAAAGTGTAAACGTGTTGTACAATATATACCTTATATTACCAAGGTCGGCTGAGCCGGTCTCATGGCCTTGTGGTCTGGGGCGCTAGGTGTGTTGTCGCAAGTGTTTTGCAAGTCACGAGTTCGAGTCCCCGCGGGTACGTGCTTTTTTTTTAGTTAACTTTTTCGTTTTCTGCCGATGTTTTCTACATTGAGTTCACCTTTTTTTTGGGCCGCAACTTTCATGGCTCCTGCTGGTTGAGAGGGCCAGTCGAGCAGGGACAGCACATGGTTACCTGAAATGAGGAACCACCCTACCTTAGTTCAATAAAAAGTTTTGTCTCTCTCTCTCTCTCCACGAACTAGTTCACAGAACGCGCGCAGGCTGGCACTGGTGCGCTAGCGAGTTCTCGTTGGCGTGCTGTTGCCATAAGCACCGACTGCTTGCGGGCAATGGGCACAGGCCAGAATGAACAGACCCTTGGCCTGGTGCGAACACGCTTTTTACGGTACAGGCATGAGTGAGGCAAGCTCCAAATATGGGGGAAAAGCGCATGACGGTGTTGTCGCTAGCTGATTTTATTGTATAAACGCGAATTTTATGCATGCGCAGCTTGTACTACAATTTGAATGTGCACTTTTACATGACGTGTACATTAAGGGGCACGGACCCCGTCAAGCCACTTTATTGGCTTTTTGTCCGTGCTCCCGGCATCTGTAAGTGTGTAGATGCCAAATACACAGATTGATTGATTGATTGATTGACATTTGGGCGTCTGTGGGTACGCGGAGGGCGTCCATGCACTGCGTAGGCCTCGGCTAGTGAATGCTACGATTCCAAGCCGTCCTGGGAGGCTTATCTTTATGCATTTTCACAGCTGACAACATGGCAGAAGCGCGGTACGATGATTACTGAGTTATTGAGAATGCCCATCCAACAACGTCACCAGTTGTGTTTTACAGAACCGAAACCGAAACCGAAACTTGTTTGGTTGCTCACCTTGGGCATCGTCCAATCACGGTGCCCGCTCCTCCTAACGTCACAGCTTTAGTTGGTGCGGCCGCCGCAAACCGCGCATGGTAGTTTTTCTTCTTTCGCGCTTTGTAAAATAATTACCGATTTGTCAACTGGATAAACGATGAAAAGTGTGCTAATTTGAGCAAGTCTACGCAGTCCAAGCAAAAACGGGAGCTTGACAAATTCACTTCAGTGTCCCTTTAATGAAACTTTCTCTGGCGTTTCTCGTTTGTTCGTTGCGCTTGAGTCATTTCCGTGACGTATATGAAGTGATCGAAATCTTGGTGTATCCGTGAATGCAACACTTTCATGTTAATATAAAGCAACCATCTGACGATGCGCAGAAACTGGATAGCATAATGGCGCAGTGGCAACCACGTGTCCCAGACGCTGAAAGGCTGCACTTCTTGACGTTCTCCCCTGTCAACCGGCAAAGTTCATCACACTACCTCAACGTTTTGACCAGTATGAGCAGGTAAGCGTTGCCCATACGACATAAATATCTCAAGAGGAGCGGCGGCCATTAGGCCAGGCTGTTAACCTATTTAAAAAAAAACAAGACTACATACACGCCGGCGAATTCGATGGACTGGTCAAGATAGCCCTTTTGTGGAGGGAGCGCAGCGGAAAGTAAAAATAAAGCTCCTCATGGTTTGTCAGCCCATAATTGGTGCACTCTTATGAAGATATTGTTTGTTTTGTCACCGCTTGTTATCTTTTAAGTAGTCTTTATTTATTACGTAATGCATAAAACGTACTCTGTGTGTCTCTCTGTGGCTGAATTGAGTCGCCCGGACAGAAAAAAGAATTTTAGAGACATATACATATAGAGAATAAGTTCCAAGATGCTAATTGTGGTAACATACTTCTCAATTTTCAACGTTGTTCAGCAAAAACAAAACATGACTCCAATCTGAGGCGAACGTAAGTGTGTAACTGATTTGTGCAGTGTTCTTTTATTTAGCAATATACGTTGGTTTAATTTTTCCGGTAGAAAACGAAACACGTTAAAGAGCATCTAACACCAACATACAAAAAGGTCTTGCCCCACAGCACGTGGCTTCAGCTACAATGAATACAGTAACAACCGGTCACAGCAGACGCTGCGCCAGGAAGGCGGGAAAATTGAATTGAACTCAAGAAACCCCCATTGCCGTGATGAGGGCAGGGCTGAAACAGAGCAACGTGAGACCACGGTGGAGGAGGAAGAAGTGGCTGTTAGCAGTAGCGGCATCAAAGAACTATCTTTTGTAGACAACATTCTGTGTTTTAAATGCAGAGCATTTCAGTAACTCACGATCTCACCCGCGTTGACGTCCGTAGTCGTAGTCCGCATCGCTCCCCGTCGGTCTGGCATTGGATTGGATTCGATTGGATTGGCTTGGATTGGATTGGCTTGGCTTGGATTGGTTTGGATTTGGATTGGATTGGATTAAAGTGGATTGTGTTGCGTCATAGCCGCTCCACGTTGCGTCATAGCCGCGGCAGGGGGTTCACGGTACGTTTCACGTTTCATCATCGACTTCATCGACAATGTCTACGCTGGAAGAGAAGGCGGCGCGGCAACGTGCTGCCGATGCTGAGCGCAAGCGCCGCAAGCGAGCCGCCGACGCCGAACTTCGCCAGCGAGAAGCCGCAGCCATTCGTGAACGTCGGGCGGCGATGCGGGAGGGAAAACAAGCACAAAAAGAACAGAACTCCTGCTGGCGCAGTTTCAGGCAGGGGGCGCGCCAGCACTGCGAAGGCGGGAAATTTGAAATGCGTCGGGTGGTAGCAGTGAGCGGATAACGGCGCTACAGCCCATTATCGCGAATCAGTGTTCTGCATTTCCGACAGTTTTCATGTAGAGTGGAACGGCTGTAATTTTTTTTTTCATTTCAATAAAATTCCTCTCTCTCTCTTTGCGGTGAAGCTTCTAGAGACGCAGTGAAGTTTAATCCAGTGCTATGGCATTGCTATTTACTGTATTTCGATGCCTGATATCATTGAACAAAAACTTCACGTGAGAGTCAAGACGTTCGCATATCGCGCTTCCAGTCATCTCTGTATTCGCGCCGTTAGCACTACGAATAGCCAACTTGCCTAACTTAAGTTACGCCGCTGCGGCAACAGAATACTATCTTTTGTAGACGGCATTTACGGTGAAGGAAGTAGAGACGCGGTAAATTTGAATCCTGTGCTATGGCATTGCTATTTACAGTATTTCAATGGCTGATGTCTTTGAACAAAATCCTCACGTGAGAGTCAAGGCGGTCGCATATCGTGCTTAGAATCGTCTGTATTTGAGCTGTGAGCACTACGAACTTGCCTAACGTCAACACTGATTACTTGAGAAGTACCTTAAGTGGCCGCGTAAGTGGTAATTGTAGGTATCCCGGCTGCTATGGGTCCTCAAAAGTGCGTAGGAGCTGCAGGGGGTTTTCGATGAGGATAGTATAGACATTAGGTTGTGGTACGTTATGCCTGATTGCGGCTTAAGTAGCCTTATCTCCCTGAGTTTGTGCAATATCTCATCTCTACACCTTTTTAATGTAGTTTTAGTTTCACATGATAAAGTGGATTAGTACTTCGGCTGATATGAAGGCTCAGAGTTGTAGTCGTTGATGTGATAAGCAGCGTAAATGAATGCAAGCAGATCTCGCGCCTTTTGGTGTGACGACAAAAATATGAGCATGCCCGGAGGCGGGCAAAGTTGATGCCGCCGATCTTCGCAAAGGTGCCTCATTTGAAAAACCCAAAGTCGACATCGAGCGTGGAACTCGCCTACAAATTTGGTCGAATATTCGTAAAGAAACCGACGTTCGAAATGGCCATTGTGCCCTAGCTAGCATAATTTCTTTGTTTTTTTTTGCGCGAAGACAGAAACACTTTCTTAGCTTTTTCAAATCAAACGTGCTTGCAGAACGTAGTTAACCTACGCAGCCAATACTTAGATTAGAGGGTTGCTAAGTACCTCAGCCAAAAATTACCTACTGTGTGCCCATCAGATGACTTAAAAACTTGCTCAAAAAATTCTTCTTCCCGGTATTGCTGTTTTTGACTGCTTATTACGTCATTACAGCAATGTTGCCGGTTTTGTCCGGCTTTTTTTCAGTTGCAGCAGTGCAACAGCTAATTCAAAAGAGAAAAACATGAAAGGCGTATCTGCTGCAATGAGCAAATCACCCAGGGGCGCTTCGTGTTGGCGATATATATAGCTTCCTAACGCTCCCTTTTTGACTGGTGTGTAATAAATTTTTCACTGACTGACTATAGCTTTCTCAGTGCTTCCAGACACGAATGAAAGAGTGAAAGTGTTTATCTGAAGTGTTGAGGATCACTTTGCACAACGCGTGCCAATTAACCTCAAAGAAGTGGCTGAATGATTTTCAAAAATATAAATAGTTGGCTTTTTCTGGGGCGCTTCTAATGGCGTTCATCTTAGGTGTGCGACCTCAATTTTTTTTCTGTAAGAGGGAGTGTGGTCGGGGAAAGTGCTACCGCTGGCCGAACGTTTGATTAGTTCAAATTTGGGGGGTTTAATGCGCCCAAGCTACAAGTGGGTTATCAGCCGAACTTTAGTTTAGGTATCCGGATTAGTTTTGACAACCTGACCATTTCGCACGTGCGCGGAAACGTTTACGCACTGGAGTGTTTTCTGTTCGCCTTCATCTGTCCGTTATGTTCGGTACCAGGAGTTCACGTAGCATCGTACGAGTGGAATAGGTATTACTTCTCGCATCCTAAATTGCTGAATCAACCCGCCGAAAGATTCCAGTGCCAGGACGTGAACTTCTACGGTATATAAAAGCCGTTTGTCTGGCTGGCGTCGTTCTGAGGGCCGCATTTCTTGGCTCAGCGAGGCGTTGACGAATACGTAGACCCCACGTTTTTGGGCATTTCGTGCAGCATGGAGCCACTATACGTTGGGATTCTTTTAGGTACGAGTGTGTATATGTATGTATGTATGTATGTATGTATGTATGTATGTATGTATGTATGTATGTATGTATGTATGTATGTATGTATGTATGTATGTATGTATGTATGTATGTATGTATGTATGTATGTATGTATGTATGTATGTACGTACGTATATATGTATGTATGTATGTATGTATGTAAGTACGTACGTATATAGGTATGTATGTATGTATGCATGTATGCATGTATGTATGTATGTATGTATGTATGCATGCATGCATGTATGTATGTATGTATGTATGTATGTATGTATGTATGTATGTATGTATGTATGTATGTATGTATGTATGTATGTATGTATGTATGTATGTATGTATGTATTGTGGTACCGGGGTTCTTGCACCCGGCAGCGGTTCCCCAGAAAGACACTGAGCCCCCTCAACCAAAACTTTACTGGGAGTACCGTTCCGCCAAGGTCCACTCCTAAGCCGATCCGGCTGCGCACACCTAGCTCCGCCGAGTCCACCATGTCGTAGTCTCGCTCATTTTGCGCCACATCTTTATCCGCACCCGGTACATGTCCATCCCTTGGGATTGTCCCCAGCCACTATTGCGGGGTTGCCACACTCTCCCCCCTCCGAATAAAAGGCCGACGCACAGTCCTCGATCCAACCGAGAATAGACAAAGAGAAACTCGAAGGCATCGGTATCGGAGCCCCATGATGACATCACAGTCTACGAAACAGCTGTCAACAGCAAGCTTGACACCCGAGACATCCTCCCGGACAGCAGCCACAGGATCTGATCAGCCCAGGTACAGCCATAGATGCCGCTGGACCACTGGCGCCACTGGAGGAATCCCACCAACCGATGACGGTCTGTTCAACAGCCCCAGAGGGAGGAGATAGGGCCTCCCGGCTAGAGGTACGCAGCGCCGGAGGGGAACCGAGAACACCACCGAAAAGTCTGGTTCAAGGCCTACAGCACACACGCCAAGGCAGTACAGTGGAGACGAGATGGCAGGGACGGCCCGGAGCAAGTGCCGTGGAGCCGAGAAGGTGGCCCCAAGGCCAGGGAGTCAGGAGCTCAGGATGCCTCCGGGTCACGCACAACGCGCATATTGATGTGGCAGTGGTGAAAGTATTCCAAACGCTGCGGCGGTGAATGCGGGCGCAGTCGGAGCGTGTGCTTAAATGAATTCTGGACGCGAAAGAAGCAAAAATTAACGCCCGGAAATAAACACAATTCCAGTTGGGGGGCGGAGGATGGGGGGAATGAAAAAATAAAGAAGCTCATCACGTGAGACTGATCAAGCATCAAATTCAGGGATAAGAAAAGACACAACAAAACAACCATCTAAAAAGGATGCAGTAGAAATATGCAATAGAAAGTTAATATTACGGGTGTGTAGATGCCCATGAGTAACAAGAGGCGCTGCGGCCAAAAGCAGATCAGTCCACGTGGTACTGTTTAAGGTCTGCCATATTAACCGGGCCTGCATGTTCACCTGTACTGCTGTGGCGTAAAAGATACGTTACGGAAAGCAGCTTCTCGCTTACGGTAAAAGGGCCCTCCCATGTAGGGGCTAGCGACGCGGCAAGCTTGCGTGAAGCGTCGCTCAGCGGATGAGTGCGCCGGAGAACAATGTCGCCAACCACAAATTGAACATCTCGACGGCCACGGTTGTACTGTTCCACCTGCTGGAGACGAGCAACGTCAAGCTGCTCCCGGGCAGCCTGTACCGCGTCACGCCGGCGCTGGCGGACGGCCACAGCATGGGACGACAGACCACAACCCGCGTCCGTTTCTGGAAGTGTCCTGTCAAGAGGAAATGGCATCTCTTGACCGTAATTCAAATAAGCCGGCGTGAACCCGGTTGAATGATTCACCGTGGTGCGAGTGGGAAGTGCAATCTCAGGCAGCTTTGCATCCCAATCCTTGTGTTGCTCCGTATGAGCAAGTAGCATCGCCTTGAGGTTGCGATTCACACGCTCAGTTATGTTTGCCTAAAGGTGATATGTGGTCGTACGTTTGTGTTTCACGCCTACAGCTCGGCAGTTGTCCTCAAACAGCTTGCTCGTGAAATGCGTAGCATTTTCCGCTATGAACTGTGAGGTGAACCCAAAGCGCGAAAACACTTCCATTAGGCACCTCCATACATTCGGTGTATTGACGGTACGTAGTGGGAAGAGCTCTACCCACTTTGTGAAATGGTCCGTCGCCACAAACAAATAACAATTACCACGCGGGCTGCGGGGGTAAGGGCCCATGATATCGCAAGCAACGATGTGCTAGGGGCTCTTACTCTCAACAGACTGCATCAATCCGGGCGGGCAACCAACTCGGGGTTCGCTGTCTGACACACGTGACAGCTCCTGGCATACCTCAGCATATCCTGCCTCATTCCCGGCCACGTGACAGTCCGACATATAACTTCTCATAAGTTTTGCTGCCAGAGCTGTGTCCAGCCAGTGCTGAATCATGAAACTAACGGATGAAAACCCTCCTAAGCTTACGCGGTACAACAGCGCGGAATGGTGAATTAGCTTCGTCATCTTCGTGCGAATATACCGTAGCACGAGACCGCCCTCCGCCAACACATATGTATCAAACTCACCGATGTTGCTGGTGGGAGCAGCGCCCTGTGCCCCGACGTGCTCAATGATCTTACGGCAGAGTCCGTCGGCACGTTTCGCCGCGAGATCTGCCCTGCTCACCAGCGTACCCCAGCGTGCGTCAGCATCCACTGCAGCCACCAGCGCCGGCACTTCCGCATGGGAAGATGACCGCAGGGGCGCCCGTGATAGCGCGTCAGCGGCTTGGTTCTGCGAATCCTTCTTCTGCTGGATGGTAAAATCGTAGCGCTGAAGAGCAAACACCCAGCGGGCAAGACGACCAGCAGGGTTCTGCAAACGCTGCAGCCACGTTAATGTCATGTGGTCTGTCTGGATCGTGAAAGAGGCACCGTCTAGATACATGTCAAACTTTGCAGTGCAAACATTGCGAGACACTCACGTTCTGTGATCCTGTAATTGCGCTCAGCCGGAGTGAGCGTATGGCTAGCAGACGCGACCGGACGGAGAACGCTTTCAAACTCCTGCATCAGCACTGCGCCCAGTCTGTAGTCGTTAGCATCGGTCTGCCAGACAAATTGTTTAAGGTTCGGTATCCCTAACGCCGCTGTTTCCGCGATTGCGCGAGACAGTGCTTCAAATGCTTGCTGTTCAGCCTCCTCCCACTGCCATTTCACGACTTTCCGTTTAGCTGGTTTAGCGGACGTGACAGCTCTGCACAATGAGGGATGAAGCTACGGCTATTATGCCCAAGAAGCGCTGCACGCTCTTAACGTCACGCGGGCACAGATACTCTGTAATTGCTTTCAGTTTGGCATCGTTAGGACAAAGCACTCCGTTGTCCTTGACAAAGCCGAGCACGTCAACCTTGCTTGTCGCGATTTGAACCTTTTTAGGATTGATGGTGAGACCGGCGCGTTTCATGCGGTCACGCACGCCTCTAAGATGAGGGAGATGCTCCTCAAAGGTACGCGAAAAGACGACGACGTCATCCATATAGGCCATCGCGTACTTATAACATGCATCGTCAAGAACGATGTCCATTAGTCTTTGAAACGAGCTCGGGGAGTTCTTTAACCCAAACGGCATGCCCACGAACTCGAAAATACCCCTGTAGCACGTGAAGGCTGTTTTAGGAATATCATCCGGGTGCATTTCAATTTGCAAAAAGCCGCGTGAGCAATCTAGAGTGGTAAATACGCGTGCACCACCAAGCGAGGCAATGACAGATTCTACCGCAGGAAAAGGATAAGTGTCTCACACAGTTACGTCGTTGAGACGACTGTAGTCCACGCAAAGACGCACACTTCCGTCTTTTTTTGGCGCCACCCCCGCGTTAAGCATCTCCTCGAGGGCGACGTCCAGTTTCGCCTTCTGGATGCTGAGCGGCCGTAGATTGTAGCTCCTTGGAGGGGCGTCCCCCGTGTCGATGCGATGTTGCAGGACGGTTGTCCGCCCGGGCGTCTCCGTGAACATTTCAGCAAACGGCTACAGCTGATAGGTGAGTGGCTCCCGCTCATAGCCAATGCAAGGACACTCCGCAAGCAACTGCCTGATCCCCTAAGACAATAACGATTGCGTTGCGACTGCGGCTGACCTTGGCATGGTAGAGATATGCGTTGATGCCACAAAAGGTGTCAACTCTGCGTTATTGCCCAATCTGTACCGCCCGCCAAGTTAAGCAGTAGATCCTCGCGAACAATGAAATCCCGGCACAAAATCATGGGCACCGCCAAGCCAGGGCAGTACGTTATGGGCTAGCGACACCTTCTACTTGCATAAAAAATGTGCAAGCGCACAGCACCACGCGCTTAAACAACAGCACCATTGGCCACTTGCAAGCAAGTGCTGCATTTGCGCAACTTGACACCACGTGCTCGGCACAGTTCAAAGACGGTATCACCAATGAGCGACAAACTGCCGCCAGTGTCAACCAATGCATCAACATCCGTTCCAAGCACGTGAACAGAAACATGGGGTGCTACGGCCTGTGTGCGCGTTTCAACACGGCAAGCCGTGGGTAAAAACACCAGTCCTCGCCTCCAGCCAATTCTGCGGACCTCGGCGACGGGTTATTCACCGTCATTGAGTCTGCCTGCATTCCCTCATCTCGATGGCTATTTGTATTTCGGCGACCAGGTATCACACGGGGACACTCACGACGGATGTGTCGTGGCTGTCCACATTGGTTACAGCCGCCAGCTTTATTTTCGTCAGGCACGTAGCCTCGCCACCCTCCCGTCTCGACAACTGGACGAAAGGACCTCTGGAGTTCAGGGCATTTCGCTGCCGACCTTAAGAGAGACTCGGGTCGGGGAGAGCTGAGCCTGCCAGTAAAGAGGGCCGTTTTCCCAACGCAGGAACCCTGGCTCAAACCCCTGCGGGGAATTCCCGCCATGGGCTGCACCATGTAGTGGTCTTCCGCGCTCCAACTGCCTGTCGCCAAGGGCAGAAGGATCTAGTGCGCGGGGGAAATTCAAGCCGCCGCTGCCGTACGCGGTTGTGGACTTCGCTCTGGCGAAGTCTCAAGGGTGTCTCTTCATGCACAAGCTGGCTCGATAGCTTCCCCTACTGGCGGAAGGGGCACATAATTCAGCTCTGATATGAGAGCTTCCTCGATTGACCGGCCTGATCGTGCCATCTCCTCCAGAGTCGAGTACTCACGACCACGTAAGTAAGGTCGGAGGTGCGGGTAGCATCGTCGTAAGACGTGCCTCACCATTTCGGCGTCAGGCGCACCCGGGATAGCTTGTTTGAAGAACTCCTGGATAGCTTGAATGTATTCGAGCAAGCCCTCACATGGGTGCTGCGTACGTGCCTTTAACTCATGGCGGATGCGGTAGTCTTAGTCTGGGGGCAGGAACTTCGCGCAGAAGTGCGCCTCGAATTCGGCCCAGCACGCGAAAGGAGCCTGCAGGTGCCACCAGCGACCGGCGGATCCCTCCAGAGCAACCGGCAGGACGCGGACCAGGACGAACTCGTTAAAACACCTGATGCCGCCTTGTAAACGGTGAGGTCGCACAGGAAGTCCGCCACTGTCTTGCGGTCATCGTAGCCCGTGAACCATGGCACTGCAAGGCTCGGCTGGAACGATGGCCCGTGCTCGGGCCCAGCGCGTTCTAGCCGGAGACCTGCCAGCCGGCACGTGAGGTTCTTGCAGAGGTCCATGATCGGGCGAAGCACGCCGACAAGCCCAGTGGCGTCCGCATCCCTTGCGGGCTCGCGCGGAGCAACAAAGGGGCTCCGACGGGTAGCGGCTCCACGGCCAGACATGACCCTGGGACGATATGCTCTCGCGCGCCGCGAACCGAGAAAAAAATTCCCTCGCACTTCCCGAGGGGGAGAGTGTGTAAGTGCGAATGCACGGTTGTTGATTGCGCGATTACGGTGGATATCGTTATCTTAATGAGTAGTCGAGAGATCACACACACGCACACAACTACAAAGAAAGATATTTCACTCGTTATTGCTGGTACCGTTGCCCGGTCCGCCATCATCGTTATCGAGATGCAGGACCAGCGACCGCTCTCGACGACGGCGCGCGCTCGACTAATACCCTCCCGCGCCACGCGGCCGCTACACGAGCGCCCTCACGCGTCGGAATGCGGAGCGCCCGCTACGCGAGCGAGAGCTCTCTCGCCCGAAGTGGAGAGGAGGCGCCCAACACCCGCAGTCACTGAGCGGAGAGAGGAGGAGGAGAGTAGCGCCCGCCGTTACGGCGAGGGCTACACGAGCGCCCTCACGCGTCGGAATGCGGAGCGCCCGCTACGCGAGAGCTCTCCCGCCCGAAGTGGAGAGGAGGTGCCCAACACCCGCAGTCACTGAGCGGAGAGAGGAGGAGCAGAGTAGCGCGCGCCCATCTCCCCCCGTTGCTAGGGAAGACGAGGAAGACGAGGAGCGCGCGCACCCGCAGATGTTGCTATGCGGACGACGGCGGCGGACGATTCAGGCTCGCTTAAGAAGTGCATTCGCACTTAAAAAGTACACCGAGATTACCGCAGCTTCGTTATCACAAAGAAAATGCCACTCTTTACGAGAAAAGCGACAGAAAAATCTCCAGACAATTACCAGGGAATACCCTAGACATCCGCTACGCGAAACAACGCCCGCTCTCGAACAGAGGAAAATGACCGCAATGTCCTTCCCGAGAACCAACGGCCGGCCCCGCGTTCAGGGCGCCAAATGTGGTACCGGGGTTCTTGCACCCGGCCGCGGTTCCCCAGAAAGACAATGAGCCCCTCAACCACACCTTTACTAGGAGTACCGTTCTGCCAAGGTCCGCTCCTTAGCCGATGCGGCTGCTCACACGTAGCCCCGCCGAGTCCGCCATGTCCTAGTCTCGCTCATCTCGTGCCACATCTTCATCCTCACCCCGCACATGTCTATCACGTGGGATTGTCCCCCGCCACTATTGCGGGGTTGTCACAGGATGTATGTATGTATGTATGTATGTATGTATGTATGTATGTATGTATGTATGTATGTATGTATGTATGTGCGTGTGTGTGTATGCGTGCGTGCGTGCGTGCGCGCGTGTGTGTGTGTGCGTGTGCGCGTGTGTGCGCGAGTGTGTCAGCATTTTTTGACTACTGATGCCACTGTCAAAGCGCATTTAATATTTTCCCGCGCTGAAATTAATTTAAAACTTTGCAACGCTAACGACAAAAACCACTGCGTTTTTTGCTCGCTACAGTGTGAAGCGGCTGATTATCATAATCAAGACCGTCCTGCCTCCTCACCCTCTCGTGGTCGAGGCCCCCTCCTCCTTTGACACCACCTGCTTCGCGGAAGCGAATAAATCAACGATGGTGAGTAAACGGCTGACCAACTATGGCAACCTGCCCCTGTGCCCGCTACTTTGGATGCTGTAGATCATGGGCCCTGCATTTCGCCCGTGATTTTCTTCGACGCGGATGCAGTCATGGCGAGGTACTTTTGGATAATCAGGGCTGGAAGACGTGCTGTGATCTCTCTGAACAAATTCCTTCTAAATATCGGCACATCTCCCCACGTTTTGTGCAGCAATATTAAAATCGACGCATCATCGTATACGCCGCCACTTTTATCCCGATGTGTGTCATGATTCTTACTCATGCTGCCACCTTTGTTCTCTCTTCTTCTGGCCTCTTAGTCTTCCCCTTTTTTTTTACTGTTTCGTCTCACTACATTCACGACCCATCTAAAGTACCAAGCCCTAACGTTAGTGGGTCTGACTTCTGAGGCTTCATGAGCTTTTACTGCAGAGCACTATATGTCTAACCCCCATTATTCATTCCGGTGTCATCGATTTACTCGGCGCCGCTCCAGGGCTTCTCCTCACCACCGCTGACACCTCTTTAACAACTGTTTTCCCCTTCGCCTCCAACGATGACGCTTTGGCAAGTTGCGGAGTCGGCAGCTTACGGCAGTAGTGCGGTTATCAGATGATTGCGAAAAATCGACAGGGGGCCGGAAGGGTTAAAAATGCACTGGCGACTACTACACTCCATAATAGGAAATTTGTGCGCAGCGCGAGCTGCAGTCTTCTCGGTCACGCCGCATTTCTGCTGCGTCTCAGGAAGTACGGCGGCGTGCTCTACTGAGCTGCTACCTTGTACTGCGCCACCGGTGCTGGCCACCATGTTCCAAATCGTGTTTGAACCTCCCGCACAAATGTCGCTTGCTTCGGATTATACCCGCACAAGGGAGCAGCGAGCATGTTGAAAATCGGGTTTGAACCTCCCGCGCAAATGTCACGTGCTTTGGATTAGCGGAGAATGGAACCAACTCAGTTTCACTGCTTCCCATAGGCGCCCACTATCTGGTGCGGCCGCATAGCGTGTCGCGGGCGCTAGGGGCGCTGTAGGCATGCTTTGCTCCGCACTCCGCGCGTCGTCTGCTACACCGGAGGAAACGCGGTGCGGCGCGACCGTGTTACCGCTCGCATTTTAAAGCGTTTCGCTGTGCTAGCGGAACAGTTCGTGCCAAAGCAGCAGTTTCTTCGTATACATGCATTTCATTGTTGCTGCGCCCGTTTTCATCTCGTGGAATTACGTGTCTGGGCTACATCTATAGCTACCGTCGCCAGTACATTCTTATGTGGGCATAGGCGGCCTCGCGCGAGCATAACTGTAAAAAAAAAAAAAAAAAACCCTCAAAGAAAACGTAGCTACAGTAAAACTTTTTAAAAGCACAGTGCTCGTTTCTGATGCCGCATAGTCATGCGCCGTTTACCGAACAGACTCGTCAATCCGATTTCGGTGTTTTTTTCCTTTCCCATTCCCGTGAATCTTATTTGAAGATAACATGGTGAGAATAATAATACTCAGAAAGTAAAAATGGCAAATACAGAAGGAACATATATTTTCTTGCACATCCAGAATAGTATTGCATCGTTCCCTGAGCAAGAAAGGCAGCTCAAAGCAGCTTAGCGTTTTTTCTTGCATTTTGAACTTTTTCCGTGACAAGCAGTTCACGGTTCTTCCTTCGAGAGAAGAAGTGCATGCGCATCAAACAATAGCGTAGCATTTGATTATCTTTGCGGTGAGGAATTCATGGTGCTGATTACAACCAATTGCTGGCAGTGCAGTCGCATGAAGCCTGTCTTATACAATCCAAAAAATATACCCGAACACTGCGGACGTTTCAAGCGTATCGTGCACAACCTCTTCTACTTCCTTAATTAATGCGTACAGCCGAAATGAGGCCTCTCGAAGGCATCCTGGCTTGAATGACCTCAACTCAGTCAGGCGCCTCTGGTTGAGCTGTGTTTCCTCGGAGTTGAACTTATCGGGAGAAGTTGTGAGCGACGCACAGCATTCTTCGCACGTTATTGGTTTCGTGATTTTCTTGTGCACATAACCGGCTAGGTAGTATACTACCATCTCATGTGCTCTAGCTTTTTGGTACCCATGATCCAGTTCGTCACAGCAAACGTCCTAGGTACGGTAGCTTTTGCTTTGAGTGACTTCAGTGCTGTCAGGAATGCCAGGCGTTGCAAGTGAGGAAGGCTACTTAAAGCTTCTTCTATTCCTTGGTAAGAAGCCTTCGCGAGCTCCTGTTTGGGCAGTGTGATTTCTTGCTTCCCCTTCTCCCTTGCAGCTGCAGCTCGGAAAACGTTTTTGGTCAAGTTTCGCATTTTTTTGCTTTTGTTCACCGCTGCCTTCATTGGCTTTCTTGCTCGCATTTGCCTTTGAAGGCGTAGGCACCGAGTACATACAGGTCGGGTTGTGAGGACAGAACACTGCTTGTGATGGACATTTTCTAATTTTTCTGTCACACCAGTGTGAGCTACCTGAATGCCTGAACAGATTTTCAAGCTATCTGGCTCATTGAGCAGATGCTCGACGCTAGCAGTGCTGTCTACAGCCTTATGCAGTTGCTTGTGCATCTTGTTGTAACAGTTCACAACACAGCTACCATCATTTTTCACAATAACGGTCTTGCTCACTTTAAGCTCCCCTGCCACAAGTCGCCTGTCGAAAAAAACACCGCAAGTTTGCCCAGAACATTCATCGACGATGAGTTCAAGCTTCCAGATCCTACTAGGTAACGGCACTGTCACTAGTTCGTTCAGACAAACACCGGAGGATTTCGTTGCTGAGGTGCTAAGTGGTGGCGTGATGCCCTCTGCTCCGAGCGCATCGCCTAAGGACAAAGAGGCCTCTCCACACGAGCCACTCGAACAAGACGCACTTTCCGCCGATGCTTCCTAGCCGATTTCGTTCCGCTTTTTCGGTGATTTTCGCGTGCATGTCGTCGTTGTTGGCTTAGATATGTGCTCGGGCAATCCAGGAAAGAGACGCGGCAACGCTCCTGGCACTAACTTCCAGTTACCACGGGGAATTAAAACCTCCTGGCCCTTTACAACATGCTTGAAATACTTTACAATGTCTTGCTCTTCGAAATGTCTCTCACATACCTTGGATTTTTGCGTGAGGCGCCTGTCCTTGCGGTGCAGCATTTGTTCCCATTGTTTAAACTCAGTGGCCTTACGTGGTGGGGTAAAAAAAATTATGATTTGCGGCGTCATTTCTGTGGCCACTCGTACATCCCGGCGCAAAACACGAAGGCATTTCCACTACAAAAAAGCAAACATTCGGAAGCCGTATAATAAAGGCGCACGTGTGGGGAACGAAATCGCTTCGAACGACGCGCGCTCGCCAAAGCGCCCTTCTGTCCGCGCCCCCGAGCAGGAGCAGGTGAAGAAAAGCGTGACTGCAGCGCCACTAGTTCGCGTGACCGCCACCACGGCCGCCTCGGGAGCGGAGCTCTGAAACTAATGGAACAGCGCCTGGAAAGTGGAAGAGGGAGGGCGCTCCTTGGTGGCGACTCATGAAACATGTTTGAAAGAAAGGCAGAGAGAGAGATGACGCCGAAGACCGTGTCGTACTCAGTTCCCCCTTCGCTAGACGCTCCTCTCCTTTTCTTTCATTCGTCGCTGTGGGGTTCGCTCACTCGGTTACGCGGACATAAACATATGCCGCTCCGGCGAAGCCCTGGTAACGGCTGTCAAGAGGCTGCCCTCCCCCCCCCTCCCCCAAAACGAACGAAGCCCGCCGTCATCGTTTCCACTCAAATTCACTTCTCCAAGTAGCTGCGAATTTCTCCCGGTTCCATACCGGTCAAACTTTTTTCGGTCCGATAGCGATAAAGTGCCAGTTGTGCTGTTATTTAGATGTCGAAATAACATGGCTCAATGCGGTTAGTAGTTTGTCATGCTCAATCGAATTGTTTGGGTGTGGGTTGATGTGTTGCACAGACATATTACACACAAAGTAAGTTTCACACGAGGGGGAAGGAAAACGGACAGTTCGTACGGGCAAATAGCGCTCAAGAGCTTCCGAGTTTTAAATTGGTATGGGACGGATGCATGCCGTTCGTTTGGAGGAAGAGGAGCAAGATTCGAAGCGTTGGCGCGAACACAAGCGCGAATGGGGGCAAAAATAACGGAAAGCTGCTGGCATCGCCGTTATCGCCTCAAGTTCAGCTCGTGGAGTAGCGGCGAATTTCTCCCGGGTGAACAGCAAATTGGCCGCTTGGAACGCCGGCGTAAGCCAATATCTTTTCTTAATAGGGCTTTCAGGGTATATTTTGGACGTCGTCTGTCACTTCTAAGCACGCGCACATGACCGGTTGCCGCTTTATGCGTGCGCAGGATTGTAGCGGGGAATAGTGGGAGGGAGCAGGTGAGACGTGCACGCGCAGCTATTTAAAAGCGGGCGTTAAACGGCCCAGAGGGACCTGTCCGGAGTTCTGAGTGGTTGAGCGGATTGCGTTTATGTTTTGGGCTACGTTCTGATTACCGACGGAAAACCGGTATCGTGATCTATGGACGTAAAAAAATGCCATGTTACACAGTTCGGTTCGCTGAGACATGAAATGACATCATTCGTTAAAGTTCTTTCGACAGTTCCGCAACAGTCAGAACCCGGCCTTACTTAAACAGTAAGATCTTTACGACGCCGGAGGGATACAGACAGTTCCATGTTTATCCGCAAGAACAAAGCTTGGATCCGTCAGAGGCTCATTCAGCTAATTGGCCAGGAAGTATATATGCTCCATCGCAAATTAGAATAAACATGGTTTGTTTTGTGCACTCCGTGAAGTGTGTCCAGCTTTGCAGGTCATCCTTATTCACAGAGTGGAAGGGCAATAATTTTGTGGTCTTCCGTTCCACCATCGTCTTATTTGATAAGTTCCACCGATATCTTGGTGATCGTTTCTTGTTTGATAGGAGAGTATTACCTGTCGGGCACTGCTAGGCGCGATCAAATAGCCTCCCGTGGCATCTTTTGGGCTGCTCGACCATCAGCGTATTCGGCAGATAGTCCGGATCATCACGGTGCGTTGACGTTTCCGTCTGTGATCTCTCATCTGGAAGCATAGAAGGCTTCGTGTTTCGATGGGTAGTCTGGCGCTTCATGCTTAGCAAATCGCTCAATTTCGTCAGATCGAAATGGCTCATCATATCATTTACTTGCGCTCGCAAGAAAATTCTGAGGGTATTTAACAGGTATTCCACCATCCTAATTTTTTGTTTTCATGTCCATGAGGTCAATCATTAGAAAGCTGTCTGCAAATTTAGTCCCGTGCGGTGTTTTCCGCGCTGCTTGCACAATTGTGGAGAATTCCTCACACAGTCGTCGACAAGGACAAGCGGGCGATAACGAAAATGTGCGTTAATCATTCTGAAATATATACAGCCCCGTAAACCTACCGCATTTGACCGCAAGGTGTTGCCGGAAGACCTGGATTACCCAGTCGTACCGTAGCTCTTGCGAAGCTAGTCGAGCTGCTTTCTCTAAGTCTCTTGCCTCATTCGGATTTATTTGTTGGTTGTTTCTGGTTTTGACACCTGTTGTCGTGATGGATGTCAGCTCACAGTGTAGATCTGCTACTTCTGCACAATGCGTCGCTTTAGCATTTGAGTAACTCACGATGTCACCAGCTTGACGTCCGTCGTAGTCCGCACCGTCGTTGTCTGCACCCCTCCCCCTACACTATATATAAAAAATACTATCCGGCGCCTGGTTTCGATCCCTCGACCAAGCGGGCGGAACGCAATGTACATGGTGCTCTACCCACTGCGCCACAAAGCCGACACAGAATGGGAGGCTACGAACGCGCCTTATATCCTTGACTCATTCAAACTACGTCAAGAAGCTGCTGATACAACGCATTCACTACCGCCAACTCCCCAAACACTAAACGTTAACGCAATACACCCACCCCGTATGCGACGCATTTACTCGAGTCTCCCTCGCGGGGAGATGGGCCCAATTATTTTTAGGAATGGCCAGATGCTATGTAAAGGGGTGATTGAGCTTTTTTCAATTTCCGTGAGGTGGAGCGACTTGGATTCGCCTGAGGGTGCAGCTGCCGCACTACTTCGACGATTGGTAGTGGCGGGGCTTCAAGAACTTTGGGTCAGGAATGGGCTTTCTATGAATCTAGTAGATGTTTTCATACACAAACGGTTGCGGCTCTACCTTTTCTTTCTCCTCCCTGCCTCCTTTACGCTTTTATCTGCCTAGATGGCAGCTACTGAGTTGTCCTTGTCTGCGGCAGCCGTAGCTTGATGCTCTTCACGGTTATTTTTGTTGGGACGCTCGAAGCTACCTCGTTGCTGCCTCCCACCGGCATGCCCTCGCCTGCAGTCCCATAGTTACTACTCCGGAATGTTGAAGCCGGTGATAAAACAATGCCTTATCCTTTAAATCAGGCCTGAGACGTTGGCGGAGAAATGTATTCGCATATTGGGCGACACCGACCTTTCTCGCTCTCCTAGGAAAGATAAGGGGCTCCTTCGTGTAGCGCGGCCTTGCCGGCGGAACGTGTCCTCCCACCGCCATTCCAAAGGAGTTGTACTCCAACGGACTTTCTGGGTACACGCTGCGCTTAGTCAAAGCAGGTAGAATGGTAGAATGCCTCCTCATTTCGTTTTCTCGGCGTGATAGACGTGAGCATCAATATATCTTACTGCTACTCCAGCGGTCAATCGTTACAGCAGGGAGACCTCCGAGCAGTTACCGTTAATCTTTACGTCGACGGTGACGGGAAGGTTCGGGTGGCGGCGCAGCGTCTTCTCGAAACGGTCCCCAAAGCTCCTGCATCCACGTGGCTCACTGTTCAAAGCTGAAACCTGCAGCTTTGACAGGGCAACTGCCCGTATCGATGCGCGTGAGCCCCAGGGATAGGGGTTTCTCAATGAGATAATGCGCCGTTGCTGGGAAGTCTCATGGCGGGCGGCGCCTTCGTAGACTTCAAGCCAGGGTGCGGTCGTTTGAGGCGATATGATGTTTTTTGGTACGCTAAGTTGTCGAAGTAATCCCGTTCAAATTCGTCTCATTCCAGTACCCGTATTAGTCTCTTGCCTGTCCCGTTAATGTCGGAGTTCGTTGACTGCGAGTAGGTCAATGGCCTCGTGCGAAGACGGAGAGTGGCCTTGTAGAGGCTCGGTCGCTGCCTTGACCAGCCTTGCAATTGTGCCATAAAGGCGTGTTGGTGTCTGCGTAACGTATCAACCCTAAAGTTACCGTCGAGCTTCGGTAGACGGTCAGGGCCACCCATGGCGAACTCCAGCTCAGGGTGGGGCGAAAGATCAACAAAAGGTCAACATAGCGGTGTTTTATGAACCGAAAGCAGTGGGTGATGTCTGTTTCTTCTATGTGGCGTGTCGTCTTCTCGGTTTCAAGGCACCAAAATCTATTCGAAGACAGACCCAAGGGATAACTGTGCCACGGCTGCCCGAAACAGGAGGGCGTGATTCTCGAAAGCCATCGGGGTTTGTGCTCGCATGCTTTGGAAGATCCCAAATAAACGGCTCTGCCGCGTCACTAATGTGTATTGCGTTGTTGTGTCGGCGCACGTCGCAGCTGTGCGCTAGCGCGGTGACCTACGCCGGAGAGCCGGCTAGGTCAACTATAAGAACTCCTATATCCCACAACCGCTTGAACCATCGGTGAGGACAAAACTTTCGCGATCGCAAGCTGTTTTTACTGGTGCGCTTCCAAGTGTTAAAACATTAGCAACCGCTACACTTTAGAGGAATTCCGATAGAAACTGCAGAAATTAAGCGAATCGTTTAATAATTATGCCTAGCATTCTTATGCCACTGGTCGAGAGTATGAGGTCTTTACAGCCAAATATGACTGAGTAACAAGGGACGGTGGAGTATTTTATTCTTTTTAAGCTTCGTCTTGTGTCTTTTTTCCAATGATTTCGATGTACAGCATTATAGCGGGGAAGTGCATTTCTTCGCAAGTTGTTTTTTTTCTGGACAAGCAAGGCGTACTGCAGAGTTTGCTCAGTTGCGCTTTTGTGCTCGTACTATCTCATCTCGAGCGCTCTTTTGCGGAAGTTTTTTGTTTAGTCTTCGGTTTTTTGGAGAGATGTATAAGACACATATTTTTATAGTGTCCGCCCTTTTATGATAACTTTATTACCTTGTTTTATTGTTTGGTTTCTTTTTCAAAAATGTGCTTCACCAAATATCCCCATTTACACTGTTATAACGAATAATACCCCCCAAACTGGAGTACGCCGCAGTAGTTTGGGACCCACTCCAAAATTATCTCATCCAAAACATGAAAGCAATAAAACCCGCGCTGCCAGATTTGCTTTTTTTTTCATTACTCATCGTTCGCCAGTGTAACAGAAACGTGTCGCACTCATTCGTCTTAGTCACAGCCGAAAACTGTGCCGCTGACTTTATTCCACAAATTCGATCACGCATCACCACCGAGAATTTACGTCACCCCCCTCCCCAATTTCTCTGATCGTTGTTGCAACAGTATGCAGGTACAATACCCTCACCCCAAAACTACCATATTTACAGAATGTTTTTTTTTATTCGGACAGCTTCGGAATAAAACGCGCTACCAGATACCATTTTTAGAATTAAGGATGCGGAAACCTTCAAAAATACGTGAAAACCATCCTTTAACCATAATAATTGCCAGGTAACTTCCCAACGTACTTAATTCTTTTTTCTTGTGACCGCCAGTGCTATTTCTTGAAAAATGGTTCCCAGTGTTGTTTTCCTCTTACGGCGTGTAAATTTTCAATTATTTGTACTCGGCAATGTTTTGTATCTTTGAAGTGGTATATTTTACAACCGCAAAACGATTTCATCCAGCGTCCTCAAAAAACTATTCCTGTTTCCCCCCTCTCTTTTTTTTTTGGTTCTTCGGCTTTTATTGTCTTATGGTGTTGCACATCCAATTTTGCCTTTCCCAATGTCCTGTACACCCACCCCTGAGGTAATTTTCCTTCTTTAAGAGACCCTTGAGGGATATAAAATAAACAAATATATAAATATCGGCGCTGTTGTGGAAATGCAGGGCATTACACGCTTGGATCATTTTTGCTACATTTTTATTAGAAGTTTCAACGTTCTTTTGCGGACTTTCGTTTATTCTGCGGTTTCTAGGGGAGATGTATAAGTTTTATATACATTTGTTTTGGGAGGTCAGCTTTGCGAGAAATGTTTCTTTTCTAATCTTTTGTTTTTCGAAATTCTGTCTGACCAATTATCTCCATTCGCGCTATTATAACCATCAAATGTGTTATTTTCGCGACACCTGCATTTTTCTGAAATCAAGGCATTGCACGGTTCTAGCTGTGGCGGTACTTGGCAAAGTTTCGTACCCATTTAAAAGTATTATATCCACAACTTTGCAGATGGAGGCCGTGAACATGGTACGCAAAATTACGGCGCCGGAAGCTATGTTTGCGCTTTCCGTGAGCATGAACTTATACTATTTTTACGGAGCAAAGTTCAACCGTTTGCTTGTGGACCGTACTACGAATACGCTCGCAGATGTCACATATAAGGACTACACAACCTTAAGATTCGCTGAGGTAAGCCCCTTCTCTATATTCAAGGATTTGCTTCGTGTGGTATAAAAAAACCTACCTAGAAGACAACAAGCGCAACTACGGCCGTAAACTCGGAAGCACTTTCTTTTTTGACCTTTATCAACACCATTGGAGAGACCAAAACATGTTTCAAAGCAAGAAATTTTAACACGAAAGTGAGTTATTCCAGGATACACGAAGATTTTGCGGACGTCATATCCATCCCGGGAGTTACGCCAGTAAGACGAAGCAAGCGGCATGTAAAGGGTGCACACCTGCACACAGGGTCTTCTTGCGGGGAAGCAACCTTTAGTACTTAAGAGTACGTTCTACTTAGCGTCGATCGATTTCGGGTTTTATATTTTAACTCGAATTTTTTTTGGTGCCGTGATACCCCAATATTACACTGACGTCATATCCGTCTCGGAAACGACGCCAATACACTGCCAAAGAGTTCCAGAACAGGACGCCGCTCATAAAGCACACTCACAAGACAGCCGCCGACCAAAAATCATGCTCAGGTGGAGATTTCGCAGCCCATTTCACTTTCGTCTTTTACTGATTCCTGTGACAGAGGAAACAACCAGATTTTTATCGATTTACGGTAACCAGTATACCACGTGGACCATAACACTATAGAATACGAAATCTTTCAACCAAGACAAACTTGTATTATGTCTTCATGGTCCCTTTAAGCGGAGGAGATGTGTTCTTCGCCGCCTTATGATGCTGCTACTTATTGATGGCAGCGCAACGCCTTCGCTGCAGGTATCTACTAACAGCGGCTGCAGCGTCGCCCAAGGCCAACCAAACGCCGGCCAAAACGTACTAAACTGAAATACTTCAGACGGGGAATAAATGGCTTGTCCTCTATCGGCGTCCATATGCGTAGTTCAATTTACTCCGTTAAGAGGCAGTATTTTATAGACTATACCGTAAGGAATAGTTTTTCACCCATTTAGTGGAGTCCTTGTTGCTGTAAAAAACTCCTTCGAGGACGGGAGTTTTTTTCTGGCCAATTTCGGGGATTATTTTATGTCATTGAGGAGACCCCAGAAGCAGGGCGTATTTAGGCATCGGGGGAGCATGTCATGTAACCCAAAGCTCTGTCACGGATAAGAGTTTTGAAGTGCGCAGTGAAGTATTTTGTTTCTTTAGGGGCCTCCCTGGCAAGAGCAGTATTGAGACTTGCAAAGAACAAACCAGACACTCACCCTTGCAGTAGGAGCACTTCAACTTTAAGGTAGAACAAAATTTTTCCATTCAAAAACGAAAACCCTGATATTCAAACACATGAGTGGAACGAAAAAAATACGGTAATAGAGACAGAGCCACACCAAGAACTATCTCATGAAACTGAAATCAAAGATCAGTCAGTCGAACACACATGAAATGTGGTAGGAAGTATATGCAGCTACTAACCGCATGGTGGTTCAGTGTAATTGCTTCTGGGTTCAAAAATGATCGTTCGATCCCGGCTCTGGCGGCCGCGTTTCTGATGGATGCCAAAAACGATGATGCTCATGTACCGGTATTTCCCAGCACGTTAAAGACCTGCAATTGGTCAAAATCTCTCCATCACGAGCGCCTGATAGTGTCTTGGGCTCGTTGAAGCCACCCGACAAATTTTATATGCAGCTCCAAAAAAAAGCCCATGAATACACCATTTTTTCAAACACATTATTTCAAATTCTATATAAAATGACTAGGCCATGCAAAGTGGAGGTTTGATCGGAGCCCTGTTTAAACCATGTGGTGTAAGTAAAAGAAACAAACTTGAATATCCACACCATATACCGTAACACTGGTAACAAAGTAACACAGTTTATAAAAAATCCATGACCAGCTACGCCACCCACATACGGCATCTCCAATAAAAACACCAATGTTCTCATCAAAGAAAAATATATTACCAGGGCAATCAGATATGACAAAAAAAAAACAAATATGAGAATGGCCGAAGGCAAGACGGTGTCGGGTATGTACTGCGAGGGGGAACCTCCTTAAAGTACGTTTTTTGGGCCAGTCGATTTGCTACGTTTGCGTATGTCCCTCCTCCTTTCATTCGGCTTCCCTAAACGGAGGGGGCGCGTGGCAGTGCTCGGTGTGCACTGGAACAGCGTTCGTAAACGTTCCCTGAAAACGATAGGGCCATTTTCCCGCAGCGTTATGGCCGGCGAAGCGGGTAACATCTGCTTAAAGCAACAGCTTCGCGGCGTGTTTACAGCTCATTTACAGCTTTTCTTGCTAGGGGATATGAGAAAGGGGGGGGGGGAGGGGCTCAGTACTCTGCACCCAGAAAACGGAAAGGGAAACAAAGAAACAGGCAATAGCTACTTTGTAAATGGAATACTCTTCAAAAACATGCAACCTGAATAGTGCAAACAGTGATGCCAGTGCACAAAGGACTAGCTTCTCTGACTTTTTTCTTTAGTTTGAACAGTGCCCGAAATATTTGATTATTAGAAGTTTACGACTTTATGTGGGTTGTTTTTAGCAAACGATTGCTGCGAGACATAAGCAAGTTCGTTTTCACGCCGCTTCACCTGTGTCACACTCAGCAATGTTTGTACGTTTTAATCAAAATTGAAATTCCAGGCTCAGAAAAACATCACGGCGTGAGCTGATTACAAAATCTAGGCGCCTACCGAAGTGCGAAATATGGGCCAGTAAGCTTGCCTACCTCTTTCAGCATTCGCCTTTTTGTGTACAAACATTGGTTGCTTGCATAGAGGAACACTTTATGCGCCAACGAGTCTTACGCTGGTTGTACTTCCGATCCGCACTTGAAGTACCCTGCTGGTGCTCCCGCACGCGCACCCCGTTCTATCACAGTCAAGCGAACACGTGCACAACACAATGCTTCGGTTACAGACGTGGTTGACCATTGTGATACAATCCTCTCTTGTGTGCATATTAAACGACAAGGATGCGCGGGACAGGCCTCGTTTTCTACGTTGTAGCTTGCTGTCTCTGCGCGAGCACCAGGAGCAGCAGCCATATTGACGACGGTCCTCTCGTTTGCGCCGAGATGTGGCGAGAAGCTCGTTTTTTAACTTCGCCCATACACGGAGCTTTTCCCAGCATCAATCTCCTCAGCCGGAGTTTTCTTGGAGGTTATGTGGCTCATTCCGTCCTCGGTTGGAGTAATGCTATGTTATTCCTTTCATTTACACTCACTTCGTTGGCGGATTCTATAAGAGCATTCTTTCATAGACTCCGCAGTTTGTAGTAAGCGTAGTACTGCTGGATGATTACCGGAAAAAACACCCAATGAAACTCATCATCCGGCTTTTTTTGTTGGTTTTGAGGCAACATCTTGGTTTGTCTTCGAAGTCGATTTCGCGTAAGTCTCCAGTTACGACGTCATGCTGATCGTACAGTCGCAGTGACCTCATCCACAAAGTCGCCTGTGGAGCTCTCCCCTTAGAGGTAGAGAAGTATCTCTTCGAGTTTTTAAAGCCGAACAGTTTAAGCTTCAGTATGGTACGGTGGCGTCAGCAAAAGAAAAGCCAAGAAAAAGAAACTGATGCGCTGCCTCCTGGCGAGGAGGGAGGTCGCGAAAGCAGGGCGCACCAACAAAGAGTGGAGGGCACGCTAGCCTACCGGCCTAGCCTCCCGGCAGGGCTCAACTCTAGTCGGGCCCAGCTTCCAGCGTCGACCTAAAGTCGCACCTGGGCTCAACTCTACTCGGGGAACGGCGGGCGCAAAAGAAGGTACACTGGCACAAGAAAAAAGATAGCGGCGACAACGCGGTGCCTCCCGCCCACTCCGAGCACATTGTTTAGAAATCCGGAAAACAGTGGTCGGTCTTAAACTAACTCCCGTGGAAGGCGAAACGCAGTGTTACGCCCTCTTTTTCCTGCTCGAGAACGTATCAGATGGCTACGACCCAACCCAGAGTATCGCGCCGAAGGGGCTGCGCCTACACGGCAGCTAAAAGCGGAAGATCTTGTGAACCGGCACGCGTGCCCCCGAACTGTACGAAACCGTTCCGCTGGGTCCCCCACACTCACACCGGATTCAGGAGGGTAGAACCTCTGTCGACTCCCAGCTCTGCTGTTTCTCCAACTTTGCGCCACTTGTTCAAGCTGCACAATACTTCTTTTGCTTGTTGACTCACAGCGCGTTCCGAAAAAGGCCCCGACGGTCGGTGAACAACGGGTACTATGGCGTTTCCACACGCGGTTACTCAGGAGCTGCAAGCAAAGAATGCTCCAGTTTTCACTGCGCAGACACCCGTGGGTAGGATGACGACTTTTCTTCATGCTAAGAGTCTCCGAACCTTGTGAGCTTGTCATATCCTTTCCTCCTGCCCGCGATCAATACCTTGCTGGGATGGACAATTTACTCCGCAATCACCTTTCGCCTTTTGTGTTCGCAATGTCAAGTCGTGCAAGCTTCGGTGAAAAGCTGTTCACGCTTTCGTTTCCGGCGTGCTGCCGCCTCCGCGCAGATTTTATTGAAGCCAATCCTCGCGCAGGCGAATTGGACGACCACCGAGCTATGCTGAGTCTCCTATGTTTATTTTTTTCAGGTATTTTTTATATTCTAAATGACGGAAACATCACTTCAAACCCGTTAACCGGAAATGATTTTGCTGGTAGCGCCCTAGAACTTTTGAAATTGTAATTTTAAATGAATCAGCCATACGTATCCCCCCTAAACAAATGCTGGCAACCATGACAGTCAGCCGTCCTGTAACACACTTTAAACTGCTCTTGAGATTAAAGATGTTTTTTTTACTTGTCCCCCGCTAGAACAACAATACTGTGAAACCTTTCCTATTCCTTCATGTGGTTTTGGAGTTACGCATTGAAATTGACGGAATTGTTTGGACATGTCCGTTAGTGCCATATACAGACACTACATCCGGCACCTTTAACTTCAGATATTTCAGTGCAAAATTAAAATGATTTCCGCCTGCTTAGACATTCCTTGTGGACACACTGTATATAAAATGCTGGCTCTGATATGAACTGAAGGAAATTCCACAAAAATCAGTTGTCGGTCACTTTAATCATGTGGCAAATGTTCTGAAGAAGACTTTGGGCCACTCTTGATTGTTGGTTGTTGGGATAGCACTAGTGCAGTGAGTCTAGCTGGGTTTCCAAATACTGCTCGTCTCAGGTTGGCTTTCCAGTAATTTCGGCTCTTTGAGATTTTCTTTTGAGTAGTGAGTCTGCCTACCTGAAAAACAGAACAGAGTAAATAGATGTAAACAGCTGTCAATCCGAAAACGTTGGCGTACTTTCAGGAGTGCCCCATGGGTCGGTGTTAGGGCCACTCTTGTTCCTGATATATACTTGATATTGCTGCTGACCTAGATGCGGGTGTAACTGTGAAAATGTTTGCTGATGAGTGTCGCTAAATAAAAACTTATGAAAACTCAAAATGAAAAAATGAAAACTCAAAAACTTCTGCTCTTACAATAACACAGAAAAAAACCCTCTTAGATACAAAGATCATGTAGGTGATACATGCATTGCATTTGTGAACGACGTAAAATACTTTGGTTTGACAATCAACACGAAACATAGTTGGGACACTCACATAGGCAAAATTTGCGCTAAAGCCTACAAAAAGCCGTCTTTCTCAAGTAGAACACACGGGGCGTATGATTGGACAGTAAAACGTTCAGCCTACAAAACATTAATTCTACCAGTGATGGAATATGCGTAGGTAATGTGGGATCAATACTTAAAGCATATTATTATGGCACATATAGGTGGGATGAACGCCACAGTGCCATCCCAAAAGACGAGCGACGAGGACGACGAAGAAAGTGCTGGCGGACCCTGCACTGGCTGTCTGATCGCCGCCATGTGGATACTGTAAATAGATTGTTCAGCTTCTTCATTGTTCGTCCCATCTGCTCTCCCGCCACGTTACATTTGGTGGAGTGTGCGGGTTCGTCATCCCCGTCCTGGCCCAAGCTTCGCACCTTATCGGCATCGGCTGACTCATCGAGGGTGCGTGAACCGCGTCGGACAGCCCCAGCCCCGCGGCTACAAGCACTCGACGACGTCCCCGTGTCCCCACCTCGTGACGAGCCGATGCAGAGCCGCCAAGACCCGACGACATGTGAGCAGAAGATTACGACGTGTCCCCAGCCCTGTGGTCCGACGTGGTTACAAGCCCTCACCGGATAATCGTTGCTTTGCGGACGTCGCTGCTGCAAGACATTGCTCACTAAACCCATCACTTACATCCCTGCTGCAAGAGGTTTTCACGTTATATTCTCATCATATCGTTCATCTTTACCTAGCTCATCATGGTACTGCGGCCTCGACCGGAACAGTCGCCTTCAAGGAGAGGGTTATGTTATCCCATCAAAGACGAGGACGACGGCAGCGGCGTGCAGCTTCACGCACGAGCATTTGCGACTACGACGAAGCTGGATGGTACGCGCTATTTGGCATGCCTTTTGCCGCATTGCTCATCAGCACCAACGTCCTCATCGGGGCGCAGCTTCGACCGGGACGGTCACCCTCGACCGGCGGGTAATGTCACGGCACATATAGGTGGGATAAAGCTCACGGCGCCATCACAAAAGACGAACGATGAGAACGACGAAGAAAGGGCTGGCGGAGCCTGCGCTGGCTGCCTGATTACCGCCATGCAAATACTGTAAATAATTGTTCACCTTCTCCATTGTTCGTCTCACCTGCTTTGCCGCCACGTTAAAATATAAAGAAACTGTAGAGGATGCAGCTTTCTTCGCCACATTTATTTTTTCCGCGTTCAAGCGCCTCTCATCAGTCTCTGAAATGATAAAGAAATTTGGGCTTGTGGGCTTGAATAGCTTGAAGCCAGGTGAACAATTGTCAGGTTAAACTTTTTTACAAACTCTATCGTAACGTATCTGGTTTAAACAAAGATTTGTATATTGTGGCACCCCCCAGCGATCAGCAAGGGTATGTCACTCAAAAAATGCTAGACCATATGCTCCTAAAAATAGTGTATTCAAGTACTTATTTTTTGTGCGAACCGTGGAAGAGTGGAGTTCGCTGCCTCCCAACTGCATCCATGCTACTTGTGAACGGGTTGACATCTCTGTTAGCAACATGAGTAACCCTCTCCTGCTAGGACGGTGAAAAACCGTCTGCAATATCTTTTAAATAAATAAAAAAAAACGTTTGGTCGCCCATCCGCTGACTTTGCTGCAAATGTCGTCGAAGGACGATATTTTTATGCCTCCCCTGCCGCGTAAATGCTTCTCTTCTCTTTCCCGCCGAGCTCTCTCGCTCTTCCCCTCCCGTTTCGCTCCTCCCAAGATAAACACATTAAAGGTTTAACCAAGGCAATTCAATTTTTCCGCGATCAATGCTGGCGCAGGCGACTGGAACGTTGGGATAGTTTTAAACTTGAAACACTGCCACAAGGGGGCACTGGAGCGCTGTTTTAATTTGAGAGCCAAAGTTTTTTTCAGGACGGCAAGATGCTAATATTGCTCATGTAATGATATCTTGCCTCAGCTATGCCTGATGTTTTCTTTATCCACTAATGTTTTTGGAATTAGAACCAGATTCAGTCGTTCAGAGATCCTTGGCCAAATGAATGTCTCGTTCATGAATAAGAGTTCTTGTCCGGATGGCTGACTCGATGAATCGAGGGAGAAACAGACCGAGATACATACATACCAAAATATTCGCGTTTAAGTAGTCCGAGAAAGACTATCGTCCTTACAACTAAGCTCCGTATGTTCCCGCCATGCAACAATTCTTCAGCTCTTTGACCTCAGTGATATGCTTCAACTTCAGTGATATGCAACGACCCACACTTGCGCATACGTGCAGTACCCCGCGCGTTTTCGACAGTTGGTGATACTCGGTTCTCAAGAAGTACCGGTGAAGAGTCACCCTCCGGGACGTCTATAATTAATATGTACTCGAACTCCAACGTACTTTCGTTTTTACTTCCCATTCTCGAATTCAGGTGTTTTGTCGTCGACTTGAGGTGACGTTGAATCGTCCTTGCCTGCGACTGGCGTGTCTTTTGGTTCATCAAGCTCTTCGTTTGTTTCGCCTCCGGCTCTACCTTTTCCGTGGCGTAGTGAACTGAACGTGTACCTTGCACAACCATCCTAGGGAAGTTGTGCCCCATAGGACCTCTTATACTCACGCTATCCTGATTCGAGGTGGCGGAAGTCGTGGGGCGCATAAAGCAGTCGAACGTATCTTCGCTTCCTTTTGCCTGCGTGAGGGACGCCAATGGTAATGTGTTTGGCTGCTGCACCGGTAGGTCCAGGCTTAACATCACGGAGGGCTTCGAATGTCTAGCTTCGCTCCTGACGTTGACGATGACAGGGGCAGAAGTAACGGTCAAGTGGCCTGGACGGGTAGCAGGGCAGAACAAGGCAGTTGAATGTTGGTCATACACGCCACATCCTTGTCATCAAGTCCCACAGCCAATGAGTGCGGGCGAGGGTTTTCTGGAGGCAGGTTTATTTCCCGCTGCTGTAGCTCCTCAAGGAAGCGTGTTTGGATCACAGTTCGGAGCTGTGAAGGTGAAAAGAAGCCGGTACGCAGACAATCTTGTTGGAGGCTAATCGACTGTGATTTTTCCAGACGTTGACAGATCGTTCGTACGTCAGCAGTAATGGCAGTGTTCAGAACCGCGAGATCATTAAAGGCGAAACAAGAGATTCCCTTCATGATGTCGGGTACTTTGGTGGGTTTCCAAGATGTCTCTGTAAGCTCGTCGGCAAAGTGCGATGACGTCTTCGATACACGAAGAGCCGGTCTTGTGCGTGTGCTGTACACGGGCCGCGAGTTTGTTTTTGGACCCTTCCGACCGAGTGGAAAACGTGCCGGAAATTTTACGCAGCTGTTGGGTAAAACTGGCCAATAAGATATAGCGTCCTTATGATTAAGAAACCAGGTCTTTGCCACTTCTGTCAAAGAAACCGCAGCGTTCTGCCTTTTGAATTCGTAGTCCCGTCGGTCGAAAGCGCTAGCCCTGTTGTGGTGGTTGAACTAATCTCCACATCGTCATTCAGGAAGCCAGCGAAAAAAATTGGGCCCATCTCCCCGCGAGGGGGACTCGCTATAATAGCGTGCAATGAAGTTGTACGCTATTACGCCCGGCAGGAAAGCCAACGTTTTTATGACGATGATGATGGGTGATGGTGGGTGATGTGAAAGACATCCCCCTCGCGAGGGGCACGATCAAATGCAGAGCATTTCCGGGGGCGCACGACGTTAAGTAGTTTGCGTTACGTTAATGTTGTTGCACTTGTGGCAATTGCTGACGAGAGAGCGCTCGTCAGCAGTAAAGGGGGACTCGAGTAAATGCGTCGCATAGGGGGTGGGTGTACTGCGTTAACGTTTAGTGTTTGGGGAGTTGGTGGTAGTGAATGCGTTGTATCAGCAGCTTCTTGACGTAGTTTGAATGAGTCAAGGATATAAGGCGCGTTCGTAGCCTCCCATTCTGTGTCGGCTTTGTGGCGCAGTGGGTAGAGCACCATGTACATTGCGTTCCGCCCGCAGGGTCGAGGGATCGAAACCAGGCGCCGAATAGTATTTTTTTATATATAGTGTAGGGGGAGGGGTGCGGACTACGACTACGGACGTCAACGCGGGTGACATCGTGAGTTACTGAAATGCTCTGCATTTAAAATGGAGGGTCGCACTCGCGGCTGGTTACAGTAATGGCAGGAGTGACCAGGGTCACTGCTTTGCTGCCCGAGTTGCCGCTCCTGTGCTACATGGGGTTGGTGGGCAGAAGTAACCGCCGACCTCATCGGAGCCGCAGTGGTGCGACCGTATGAGGTAGACGGCCGGATCAAAGGTAGCCTCACCACTTAAATAAGTCGGCGTGAACGCGTGAGTTCCGCTTTATTCGCGACCGCCAGCAAAAGAAAACAACCGTTCCAGCGAGCGGAGATGATGATCGCGCGTGCACAAAGGAAGGTGAAATCAAGTGATGATAGGCGCGCAAATTTAGAAACGAAGACGAAGCATAAATGAGATAGTATCCGCTCACGTTGCTGAGCCTCTCGCGTTAAAGGGACACTGAAGCGATTCGTAAACACTGTGGGATTACCAGCGCAAATTGTAATCTGGTGTCTCTAGGTCCTGTTTCGACCACTCTCTCTGCGTTTACGCGAATTTATTCAATAGAAAAATCATTTCCAAGCTGCTGCTATCCTCCTCTCGGCAACGTCCTTGCCAATTTCTTAAGACCTTTTGTATGGCGTTGAAACGAGACCACTTTGCTTGATTGGGCTACTGCAAGGCTCGCTGACCCTCGGACCGAATCAGTCGTCCCGGCGTTTTCTTGGGCAGCCCCCGGCGGGTTATCGAAAATCGTGCGCTCAGTTGATACTAACCCACAACACGGTTGTGGCTCAAAGAAGTTTTCTCTAGTTTGTTAGTTTCCAGACTGTATCAAACTAACTATAGCGTCACACTAACTAGTCCAACTAACTCACTCACACTAACTAACAGTCCAACTAGCGCCACACAAGCACACATGCGACGATTCACTGACTGGTACGCTGGTAGAAAACTCTAAGGGCAATTAAAGGCGGGAGATGAGTCAGCGAATTTAATATAGGTACGAAGTAATTAAAATCAACCGAAACTTTTCTTTTTAGTGTAAATCCAAGGGCGGGAAACAGTTTTTAAGATGGGTGAAATAGAACATCGACGAGCAGCACGACCACACGTTGGCGGTCGCATTTCTACCCAGGAAATACACTCGCAAGTGATCAGACATTAACAGGAAAGTGTTGTATTCCCGGATATACCAAGATTTCCATGACGTCATATCGGTCACGGAAATGACGCCAGCACAACGAGCACAGGAAAAACGCCAGAAAAGGTTCACTGGCGCGAATGATGCTGCCGTCTAGGAGAGGTGAAGTGAAGTAGTGCATCATGATGCTAACAAGCGCCCACAGTTGGCGTAAGCTGCGTCGTAGCGACGCCGACGGGCGAATGGCGCGAACACCGACTGGTTTGATGCGAAGAGGAACGCCAGCCGGTACGGGAACGCCTTCGCGCGTGCACGGTTCAAGCTGCAAATTCTACCTCTCGCGTTCCACTATAGCTAAGCTCGTCGCAACGCAACCGTCTGCCGTATACGCCACGGAGCAGTAACGAAGTGGTCACACCTCTCCTGATGCGACCGGCTAGCAGGACGTCACTCTCCAAGTACACCTACAAGACAGCCGCCGTCCCGCAAATCATTCTCCTTTCGCATCTGATTTCGCTGTGCATTACACTTTCGTGCTTTACCGGTTCCTATGACTGAGAAATAAACCAGGTTTTGTAGAGTTCGGTGGACACTTACTGCAAGAGCAATAATAAGGAAATAGTTATCTCCGCCTTCGAGAATGCTAAAACCAAATAAATCTATGAACAGGCTATACAATATATACCTTATATCCATCCCTGACAGCGCTGACGTATGGCCTTGTGATTTGAAGCATTAGATTCGTTGTTTTGCAATTGGCAAATTTGAATGCCTTGATAGCGTACGCTTTTTAAGTGTTTTTTTTTTTTTGCTCAATGGTTTCTGTACTGAATTCAGCATTTTTGCGCTGTAACGTTCATTGCTCTACTCGCGAGTTCGCAGAACGCATGCAGACTGGCGCTCACGCGCTGGCGAGTTCTCTTTGACATGGTGCTGCCATAGGCAAGGCCGCTTGCGGGCACAGTCCCGAATCAGCTTACGCTTGTCGTGTTGCAAACATGCGTCTTAGTGTACAGGCACAAGCCAGACAATCTCCACAGTTGGGGGAAAAGCGCATTGCATTTCAGCGCCTCCGGCAACGCCGTGGGCATTCATACACTGTGTACACCTCGGCTAGTGATCGTTAGGATTCCAAGCCGTGCTAGTACACTGATCTGACGCACGTTACAGCTGAAAACATGGTAGAAGCGCAGTGTGCTGATTACTGAGAAATGATGAATGCCGCATCCATCGATAATGTCATACGCCTGACGTGTTCTTTCGAAGAATCCAAACCGCAACTGCTTTGATTTATAATCTTTGACGTCGCCCAAGCAGAGTAGCATCTCGTATGGACATCACTGCGTTATTTAGTGCGCCCGCCGAAGACGGCGCATGGTAGTTGCTCTTCTTTGAGTCTTCATAAAATAAATATCGGCCTATCGATCGGAGAAGCAAAGAAAAGTTGTAATTTAAACCAGTATATAAATGCAAGCAAAACATAAGCTTGACAAATTACCTTAGGTGTCCCTTTAAGAGGGCGTATGATAAGTTCACGCGCACAATGTACAAAAAGAAACGACTTCAACATACTTTCAAAAACACCAGGTCCAATGGTAATGATCATCCTATTGCTGGATATACTAATGAATAAGATAGCAATATATTTACTCTTAAATTGTATCTTCCGCCTGTATTTATAAATATAACACTTCCGTCTACATAAGTTAGCATACGTTGTTTTCCTCTTCCTTCCCTCCTGCAGAAATGTGGCCAAGAGATTTACGCAAAGCCGTATGACCCAACACACTTTTTCGAGGGTGGATGCATCTTTAAGGAGGCGGCCAAATCAGGGGATCTCGTAAGCTACGAGAACTCCACATCCCTTTTGAAGAAGGTAACGAGTGAATCCTTGACATTTGCGAACACTTGATAAATATCGGCCCGCTGGTTGAAACCAGGGGGTGAACAGTGTCCAATACAAAGCTATTTTTCTTCATGGGGAACAGTATATAGCGCATGGTAGCGAATACATTTAGAATAACGTTTTCTTTTTGGAGCGCTTTGTTTTCGAGAAAGAGTGCGATTTAAATCGCAGACGATTGAGGCGGCCATCCTTGAGTGCGTTGAGAAACAATTCTTTGACCTCGTGGTTGATATGTAATCTCCTATTTCGGTCAGAAAAAAAGAGGGGGGACGTGTTGAGAAATGTTCGAGAGCAAGCGTTATCCGAAATCCCCCCGCTTTGACCGCACTCATGGCTGGCCAATTGCTAGCAAACGTAATAGCTCGAGCTGAGGCGTTTGTCTATTTGGGAAGATGGTATATGAATTGTTTGCCCTCGTCGTAAAATAGAGCTGTCAGCACTCGCGCGGGTTTGACTGCGGGAGGAGCACGGTTTGGAGTGCGTACGTTCGCAATAACAAGTCGATATACGCCACGCAGAAAGATAAGCTATGGCTGTAGCGCCTCACCAATGCTATATTTTCCTAAAATGAGGTATGCAAAAACAGAGACCCTTCTCTGAATACATAATCGAATAACTGCCGGAGAATATGGTATTGAAAAGACAAGGTGTTTTTTTTTTGTCGAAAGACGGGCCTGCAGGCACCGTCCTTGGTTTGTACCCTTCATGCCGATGAAGACACGCAAGTCTCGGCACGTTGGCAATCAACCATTAAGTGGTGTTAATGCATATTTTTTTAGAATATCTAAGCCATCCCTCAGGGACCTCTTTTTGGGGACCACGAATCAGGAACGTGGTTCGCATTGCTGCGCAAAATAAACTATGCTCGACACCCCAAGCCGTATCCCACTTACCCCGAACGTATTGCAGTCAAAGCTGGTTAAATGAAACTGTACAATTTGACGCAACTAATATCCGTTAAACAAATTATATAAAACCGTTATTGCGAACACGCGTCGATTACGGTATGGATAATCCGAATTACGCACACCGCTTTGGTGGCTTCGCGTGTGGTACACCGCCAGAGAAACACACCAGCTGCCTCCCCTTCGTGCTTTGCTGCCTCTTAAACGAAAAGAAGATTGAAGAGGAGGTAGAAGTCGAGCAATAACCCAATCCCCATTGCAGACGTTTTGACAACTGAATTCTTTGCTTACTACGTTGGTGTAGACGCGAGCGCAGAGGTGTGTGGTGTACTGACAGGGGAGGGCGTCATATCTCAACAATGACGACAAGGCGGACGAGGACAAAGCATAGTGCGGCCGTGCGCCCTGATATCAGGGCCAGATGAAATTCCACCCGTCTGTTCTTCACTTTTGAAGCAGGCTACAATGAACGATGAAGCCTTGCGCTACATTTACGCGTTCCAGAAAAAAATTGCTGTCGGCTGTCGTCAAGGACAAAATCGACAGTCAGTCACGGACTTCTTAGGATATGAAATTGTTGACATGTTCCACCTTTTTTCAAACGCAGTGTTCAGTGATTATTCGTTGCTTTCACTATTTCGACCTTTCGTAACTTCTTGTTCAGGTAGCTTACCATTAGGGCTCGACTTTAGGAGCGTTTACGGTACTTGCGCACGATACCGAGTGTGGGTGTTGTCAGAAATGTCCGTCCCGTTCTTTCATTGCATGGGCAACGCCGACGAAGGCTAGGTGTTCACTAAAGGTTCTGACTAATGCACTAAAGACATATTCACCCTAAAAGCAAAGCTGCTTCAAACAAAGCAGCGTACATTGGTCATTCTGGTTCTCTGAACCTCAAAAATATCGCAGAGGATTTCATAAGGTGTTAGGTTTACGAAGGCACTGCATTGAGCTGTTTACCAATGAAAACTCAGAAACAGTCCGTTGCAGTAGGACAGCTCATGATCGCTACTATTTTTTGTGGGTTGGCCTAGGCGAAAAGAATGACCCGGGTCAAGTACTTAATGTCCAACGGTTTTAGTGGAAAAGGGTGTATGCTTCAAGGTTGGCTTCACAGAGAGGCTCGAGAAAGTCTTGAACCGAATTTGCCTCAATTTCTAGAAGTGTACTGCTAGGTGGACTACAAACACGCACTGGCGTTTGCAAAAAACAACAAATAAACAAATAAAGACGTTTCAGGGCCCCTATGGGTCAATTGTTCACAATGAGAAGGGTTTGAAAGGGCGCGTTGATAAGTTTGATGGCGCAGAGTGCGCATGCATATCTCGGGGAGATTACCCCGCGGCCGGTTAATCGTGTTTTTGGTTGTTTGAATATGAACTGATTCTAAAAAAGCTCATAAATATAGGCGCTTATCTAATGCAATTATGCTTGCAGAATCCAAATCGATTACGTGGTTAGTATTCAGGTGATGATCCGCCAAGGCATTCTAGCTTGGATTGCCTTTTTGACATATTTCTGGTGCTGTTATATTCTTCGTTTAAAGTTCCTAGTTTCACTTATATAGGATGCGTCGCAATCCTTGCACGGTATTTTGTAGACAACCCCTGGGAATCTTGATTTTTCTAAAGAGTCTTTCACGCGTACCGCCTTCTGCTTAACCCTGCTCGTTGGCACGTGTGCAATTTTAACGCCATATGAGCCGAGCCAAACAGCCTTGAAGGACCCTTCACTGATACCTCACGTGTAGGGGACCGTAGCGCGTTTTGGCCTGTCTTCTTAAGGAGCCCCTCCAGAGCAAGCCACTGAAGCCTGCAATTGTTGAGTCCTCAGAAGCTGTGAAGGGTAGCCGTTGCGGCAGAGGGCCGTCCTTACCACGGCTAGCTCTTGCTTGCGCAGACCAGGCTCAGAGCAGATTCGCGATGCGCGTCAAAAGAGTGCAACGGCAACGGAGGTTTTTTGGCCTATAGGGTGCGCCGAGTCAAACGTCAGGTATCTAGCCGTTTCGGCTTTCGGTACACACTGGTTGTAAATCCTTTGGCAGACCATCGTACAAGCACGTCAACAGAGGCAGTCTGTCCATTTTGTTCTTGTTCAGTGGTTAACTGGATGCCTGGAACATAAGAGTTTAGATGCTCAAGGAACCTGACTACTTACCACCTGACTTCTAACCACGTCATCGATTGGTGTTCTGCAAGCATAATTGCATCAGAGAAGCGCTATCCACACGACTACTTTTAGAATCAGTAGACATTCAAACAATACAAACATGATTAACCGGTCACAGGGTGACCTCCGCGAGATATACAAGCTCACTCTGTGCCACCGAACTTATAAATAGTCGCGTCCTTTCACACTCCTCTTCATTTCGAACAAGGGACCCGCTGGGGCCCCGAAACGTCTTTTTTTGGTTTATTTGTTTTTTAACAAGGCGAGTGCCTGTTTGTTCTTCATCAATAAATCACCCTCGTCTCTCGAGATTTTGTCGAACGTTGGACTAAGTCTACTGCCATTTTCCAAGAGCTTTCCCGTAGCCGGTGAGCTCAAAATATCATCGTATAAACTATCCTGGGCGGAGAGGGATGGCGAGTATAAGGACGTCTGCAAGGATGATTTCTCACCTTATTTTCAGTAGACGAAACGCGATCCTCTCGGAACTTTGTTTTTCTTGCGGAGATATTACAAGCACCTTTGTGGGAATCTTTTTTGCCGTCCTCGGGTGCCTCCGTGCGGATCATGGGTGCCGGAAACATTGGGTAGCCATCTTTCTCTCCCCCCCCCCCCCCCTCCGCTCTACACATCGTTTGAAGTGAAGAGCGGCTAAAACAACTTTTTCCCTCAGCCTTTAAAAAAGCGGAGGACAAATTTCGGGGGGATGACCACTGAATTGTATAACTCTCTTATTACACTTTTGGCATTCAATAATAGGATCTTTCGGACTGGAGGCCATTTTTATCGGGTTAACTGCTATGCTTTTGAAATATGCTCAATTCCAAATTTAACCTCTCTGGGACCTCAAGCGCACAACGTGAGCTCGTGGTTATGCGCGTCATCCGCAGATGAAGAAGGTGTCCGACTACCTGGAGAGACCTGGATACCAACATCAGGTACTCGGCTGGCTTGCCGAGAATGTTACGGGAGGAGTTCAACCTGCGTCTGGGCGGTGCGGTAACACCGCCGAACGGCTGAGAAAGATGTGCGGATTCCTCAAAGGCCTACCATACCCGGGAGTCTGCTAAGGGGCATTTAGGAAGGTGTTATCTACGGCATTAGCTGCCTCGACGTTGCATAAGGCGTGTTCATACCGACCAACGTTATAGGCTTGGAAATTGACCGAGCACTAGTCATTCTAGCCGTTGAGGCTGCGAGTTGGAATAAACTGAAAAAAAAAATAAAGTTTCGGTTGGTATATTTGCACAAAACGACTCACATATAAATGACGCTCACTATAGGCTTGAACATTTAGACGACCCGTGACTTCGCATTCGTGACATTTAGGCTGCAATGGATTGCGACGAGAGTTTGCAGTACTTCCGCCAAAGCCTAAATAACCTTGTAAGATAGTCAAGCACTAGATGGAGTCTAGAATATCGGAACAGCAGCTGACATTCCCGGCTTTAAAACACGTGAAAGCCTTTAGGATGGCTGCGATGACCGTGACTATGTATCAACTCAAAGCTAGTCATATGCTCATTTATCCCATAAACTGTGTTAAACCATTGTGTTAAACCCTTTAACTATTGCGTTAAAGATCTGTCGGATAATGTCCCGAAAAGAGGGATCTCCTCCAAACATCGTTTATGGGTTGTCCGGGTATTCGGCGTTAATCTCGCAATCCAGAAGACTCTTGTTAAAGTCCTACGGAGTCCAAAATTTACCCTAGCAACTTTATTTGAGCTTCCCCTGGGAAGTGTTCCGTTCGGAGCATATAGTTATTGTACCTTTGAGTATTCGGTCATTGTGTGTGTCGCGTGCCGGCCTGTTTTGTTCCATTGACACCAGGTTTTCCACTAACGAAGTAACACAATGCGCTCACATTAAAATACAACACATTGTGTGCTTACTCCCCCGGAAAGCACTTCTTTTTTTGCTTTCCCCCTGCCTTGATCGATCGAAAGGCTGAAATGAACATTCCAGTTGGATAATGAACAACCAGTTAATGTGGCGCAAGCGAAAGAGGTCTGAAACAGCTGTATTGACCCTTCGTGCTTTCAGGCAGTCAGGCAGCGCGACTGAATTTGTTGATTGAAGTGTGTTTGGTAGCAATTAATGCCCAGCAAACGACTGTTTTTGGTACATTTATTGAAGTCAAGCTGCAGTTGCTTAATCTGTGCCGGGCCCTGCTAGCAGTTCGGAGAATCCAACAGGGACGTGTCGCTTTATAAGTGCATTCAGAGCAAAAAAAAAATAAAATCGGGGACAATGCGGACACAAGCCGGTAATGATGTGCATCAGAATTTATCCCTGACGTCATGCTTTCTGCGCTCCCGACATATTGATAAGACGAGAAAGCTGGCAGGAGAAGCGCCGTTTGTGAATGGTGCGCTTCAGGGAGATTTGAGAGAGAGAGAGAGAGAGAGAGAGAGAGAGAGAGAGAGAGAGAGAGAGAGAGAGAGAGAGAGAGAGAGAGAGAGAAGTGAACTTTATTGAAGTCTCCGGCGGAGGTAGCAGGGTGCCACGCAGGGCCCTCTTGCTACCTGACTATGCGGGGGCAGTCATCAAGTCGTGTCCCGTCGCTTACGTCGGAGAATCCAACGCTCTCCGCGAGGCTTCAGCTCCTGGATCGCGTCGGATGCATCCCTGCGCGTTTGGCGAGCGAGAGCTTTTGTCGCATGCGCCTGCCGCAGCGTATTGATAAGCTAAAGGCGGCGAAAGGCGCTGCAAACATACATAAGGGTGCCTCTTTTGTTTTTAGCAACTAATTAGGCCAGAAACAAGCCGCCGTACCTTTCGCCTGAATGGTGCTTTTTTACTTGTTTTTCTCTCTACTTGAGAACTCCGGATCTTTCTTTCCCATTGTTATAGATGCCGAGCAGTTTGAATATAAACGAAGGGAGCTTTTCCTGGAACCGCCAGAAGCATGTCGTTTGTAACTTCTCAAGCGACTAGAAGTCACTCATTATTGTAAGACCTTGTTGCGGAACAAAATTTTGCGCTCCTGATCCCTGCAGCAACAACGAAATAACTCCAGCGGTGCTGCTTGGACGCGTCTTTGAAAAGGAAGTTTAACGGATAATTATAAACGACAATTGTACCTATTTGTCGCTTGTTTTTTGTCTCTACTTCAGAACTGGGGATCTTCCTTTCCCGTTGTTAAGGATTCCGAGCAATTTCAGTTTAAACGAAGCGAGATTTTCCTGGTACCACCAAAAAAAGCTTGCCGTTTGTAATTGCCTGTTTAAAAAAAGCGTGTTCAAGTAGCACCGCTGGCGTTTTTTGGCTGGTAGTGCAGGGATCAGGAGCGCCATATTTTCTCCCGTTACGAGCTTCTGGACCTATGAGTGACTTCTACTCGCTTGAGAAGCTATTTACGGGCTGGAGGGTACGTTTCTTTTGCATAAATACGGCACAAACAGCCAAACACGAGATGAAGCGGCAGAGGACAGATGTTTTATGCTGTGTCCTTTCTTTTCTTTGTTTTTTTTTACGGCTCATATGATGAACGCACTCTAACTGGTCCAAGTAATCGTGAACGTAGCTATTCCCTCTTGGGCATCTACTTAAAGAACTATTCACTGCGCTGTTTGGGCCGCACAGGTTGGACTAGCTATGCACTTGTTTCGTCTGCGCACAGCTTCGTTTGAAAGTTCAGCTCTGTTCAGATGCATTAGTAGTAAAGATCGCGCGCAATTCTGATACTTCAACGGACAGTACAGGAGACAAGATATGCAAAATAGCATGGCTTACATAAATAACCATGATTCCACACTTTCGGAATGTCATCCTTGCGTGCAACCAGATTTCGAAACGCAAAATTTATCCTAGAATTTAGCGTCATTGTGGGCCTACAACGCTTAAAGGCGGCGGCAGTGGAACCTGGGGATGTCATTGACTGCGTGTATCCCTCAAACTGCTAAATTCGCTTCCCCATATTGGCCAATATGTAGAAGGTACTTCCATTCTTCAGAAAAGTTCCCGGTGCTCAGCTGGTAAAGACCGTTTCATTGTTTGCGGTGGGCTCCAACATAACACCGTTTAATATGTTGTACTCCAATACTGCTGACCATTATATTTCCAATAAATGTTCTTCTACCCCCGTCAAAAAGGTCTGCATATGGTTTGCGATTATTTAAGTGGCTGTTGCTCGCAATAAATGCCTTCACAAAAGTACTATTGTGAGCATGCGCGGCGTTCCTCAATGTGATACGTAGTGCAAGCGCTATCACTATCACGGCCAATGTGAGCCCCAAGGGCTACGCTTCCCAACCTCTCGTACTCACGCCCCATAACAATTATCAACTGTGAATAGTCATGATCATCGTCGGCTGGACTCGTGCTTCTCAGGACATTCGGCCTGAGCAGGTTAATAAACGGTGTTTCAGAGACCTCCTACCCCGCAATCTGAAGGGGTGAGGACGCTCTTGATCCAAACGTCCACCTTTACCGGTCGCACAGCTGGAGCTACGGTCAGGTCGACGCTTGACGCTAGCAAACAGCTCCATGCAGCCCGAGAGCAGCCGTGTGCTACCGACACAGCAGCTCCTGTTCATCCCGCCATTGCCATCACCACTCGCAAGCGCGATTCTCCGTTTTTTGCTGGCCTCCATTGTGATATTGAAGAACGGCTCGAAAAGTACAAGAAAAACTCCTTCGACCTCTGGGACGACACATTGAAACTACTGTACGTGGTTTCTCCTTAATGAAGTTGGCCAAGACTTAGTGCCGCAGCAATGAGGAAGACATCCCTGATTACAGCAGCTTTACTCAGCAACTGCGTCAGATTTTCGGCAGGTACCCTGCTCGTGCGACTACAGACAAAAATACACTGGACGCCCGCGTACAGCACCCTGAGGAAGCACACGCTTCGTACATAAATGAAGTCGCCGGACTGTGTCGTCGAGTTGATAGATATGCCAGAGGCGGATAAGGTACGACACATCGCGAAGAGGAATTGCTTATAACTTTCATTGCCCTGGCAATTCAAAATCCCACCACCATTGCAGAAGTGCAGGCGATATCCCAGCTCCTTGACAATCAGCAAGCTAATCACCTCTACCAGGATTCCTGGTCTACCAGCCCCTCTGGGAATGTGGAGCTCCATGCTTTAATAGCACCATCATACGAGAAGAGCTTTAGCAGCGTGACGCTCCCTTCTTCGCGGCTGCCTGGGTCTACGCACATAGACTGCGGGACTTTAACAAAGAAGAGCGGGCGTGTATGACCAGTATCCCACAGCCTTGTCAATCTGCTCCATTTTACATTCCAACGCACTCAGAAGCTGCCTCACCACCACACCTTCCCGTGGAGTAAATTATAGTCCCGACTGCTCCCGCCCACTTGACCGGCCTCAAGAATGTGAGTTATGGCAATCACTAGCTGCGTCTCATTGTAAGGAATTTAAACTGTATTGTATGTGGAAGTGATCTTTTTCAAGGCACAACGGAAAATCAGTCAGGAAATGCGCTGTCTTGTATTGTTTCTGCTAGCAGCATGGATTGCAGAAAAGCGTTTTATGTATGTTTTTCAACTTGTAATTCCCAATGAGGAAAATTTGTCATTTTTCGTATTTTTAGTTTACTTATTTTTTCTCTCTATTGCTGGATTTTATTGTTAAGCAGAGGATCAGAAGCCCTCTTTCGGCACTCAATTCCTTTAGCTCCTGCCCAGTCCGCAGGCATTCTAACACCGTCTGCTCAAAAATAAAGCCTACATCTTCTCTGTGCCTTCGATACCGGCACCTTACTCCTAAAAGTGGCGACGAATGCATCCTTCTGGTGACCGACTTCTGTGTTTCTACTGTGGCATCAGAGTACATATTTCCCATTTTTGCCGCAGATGCCAGCTAGACGTGCGACGAGGCTATGGCCCCTTCGAACTTGATGACCGCTTCAACTATGCCCCTTATCCGCTTGTGTACTCGCCACATACAGCTCGCTCGTCTCCCTTCCCTGACGCCACCAACTATCCCCGCGCTTCTCGCACCCTTGGCGTCGTTCCCCGCCGCTTTCGGGTCGTGCCTTGTTACCACTTCGATCCGTTTCCAATGTTCTCAACCAGCAACAGGAAAACTAGGTGTTGCAGGTTTTAGAGGGAAAACTACATCCCTTGGACCGACCAAAATTCCTCTTCAACTCCCGCCTAACGTGCATTGTGTTTTTGTCGCAGGTGTATGAGTGGAAGCATTAGTTAAAACAGGGACTAATGTTTCTGTGATTCGTCGTAGCTTCTCTGGAAAGTCAAGACTCCTTATACTGGTCATTGTTTACGTGGTGCCAATGACAATGACATCTAGCCCGCTGCTTATAGAACCTTTCATATTTCGATAGGAGAAGTCCGCCATTTTATCCGGGTGTACCCCGAAACAACCCCTTCCCGTTTGAATTTGTTCCGCTTGAACCTATTCCCGAAGCGGCCTTCCCGTTTGGCCCGTCCCGTGTGCGCTCATTCCCTAAACACCCTTCCCGTTAGACCGCTTTCTGTTTCAACCCGTTCCCAAAACTCCCTTCCCGTTTCAACCCGCTACCAGAAAGCCCGCCTCAAATAGTTCAGATAAGCTTCTGAGCTCGCAGTGCACTTTGAGCCCCCAGAATTGTGCTGGGCAAGGTAGTGCAGGTTACTTAGTAATTAGTACAACATATTTTACTCAACGCGGGGGCAAATTTCATTTTAACTTGACCCTAACTCTACAACGGCAGGTGGCGCCACCGACGTCTTTTCTTTTTAAAGCACTACATGTGATGGCTTCAATATTCTCAAAACAACTACAGTTGTTGGGAACGCTTGAATCGAAAAGGGAAATATTAAAGCTAGTTTAAACGAAGGCAAATAGACATGAGCAATAAAAGTATGCGTGATTTGTTTTGACACTAATTCATACTTGGGCAGCGGCGGCCGGATTTCGCAAACCGCAAACGGTGTGCTAAAGTGTCCTACCGATTTCTGCGGCAAACGGAAACTCCGGCTCTGGGTAACCCGGCAAATGGTGACGCAGACACTGTAACGATACGCTCAAACTCTATTATAGACGGATAACTACCTAAATGTTGGCTTTTGCATTTCTGCGTACTGCGTGCCCGCCTATGTATTATCCGTAAAACGTTCACGCAAGACAATACAGCCAGGGTGTTCTTAACGCGTGGATGAAAAATGTTTGTGAACCATTTCCTCCAAGCAAAAATTTCAGCTTTAGACTTCAATGGTCATTCTTTTACAGACATTTGCATATAAAATGATCGTTAGCCACACATTAAAATGGATCGTACCACTGGCTTGGTCCGTAATAGTTACCGGTTTGATAAAATACTTTTTTCTGGAGTTAGCGAGATTTCGCAATTATATTTCGCGAGATCTTTTTCCTGTGTAGAAAAAAAAAACAGTTTCCCTGTACTACCTCTCATAAATTAATACTTGCATTTGTTTAAACACCCAACTTCATATTCAGCAATAGGTAAGGACGCTACAATCTGGCACTACGATCACGGAAAAGTTTCATTTTGTTAATTTTGGCACTTTCTTTTTTTGTGTGTGTTGCATATAAGTGCATGTGCATTCGTATATGCAACCGTAGGGACTGGAACCATCACCGCTGCCGCGGTGTACGCATGCGGGCAATGCGTTCCAGACCGCTCGACCGGCGCAGAAGCAGACGGAAGGGTGTGGTTTCGGCTGCAATTCACCAACGCTGTACCAGGTCGGACGTAACGCAGCAGCCTACGTGTAGTTTTTTTTAATTGGCGCCGCGTATCGTAAAATGGAGCATTGCAAAAAGGTTGCAGGTTAAAGGTTACAAAGTATGCAGGTCTGCATACTTTGGCTGCGCCAGTCGTAACGTTTTTTTGGTGAAATACGTTTGGCGTAACTTCAATTTAATTTTCGCGTTACGGCGGACGCAAGTAATTTTTGACTTCCGGTTATGTCGGACGTAACTCAAAACAGGAGGTTAAAATACAGTCGGAAGCAGCTTTAATTTCAAAAATCGCACCCCTCGGTCCCAGTCACCCGAGTTGAAACTGGGTTCGTTATTCCGGCAAGGGGCTAAATGGCAAAATACGAAACGGGAAAGGCGTTCTGTACCGGGTTGAAGCGGCACGGAACAAACGAGAAGGATCAAATGGGAACGGGTTCAAATGGGAACAGGCGAAATGGGAAAAAGCGAAAAGGGAAGGTCGTTTTGCGACGGGTTGAAACGGGGGGGATTAAATGGGAATGGGTTCAAACGGGAAGCTTCCTTCTATCCAGTGTGCAGTTTTTTCCCCGTGTGCCCATGACATTTTTCTTGGATGGGACTTTCTTTCCTCTGTATTTGCCGTTATCTCCTGCCGCCACCCGGCCGTGCTTATTATTGCTGACACACAAAATATACGTTGTCCAGACGTGCAGTATGCCACTCTCAAGTTGAATGCCGATCACGTTTCGGAATCAGGTTGTGAAATTAGCTTATCAGTTCGTTCGGATGAAATCGCCAAAGTTATACGTTTTGGCTGTCACGTGTACTCAAATACTGCCGAAAGAATTGCCATTCCAACATGCCTTGTTCGGTCTGTGAGTGGTTCCGCCGTCCTGGATGCCCTAAACACCACAAATGCGCCCATTCTGTTGTCTTAGGGAACTACGATAGTTTCGGAGGCAGATAGTAGTCCTGCTTCACTGGTTCCCAGTGGCACGCCCCCTTAAAACAAGCTATTGATGGCTGCGCTAGCTTATGTCAGCTCTTGCTACCCCGATCAGACCCACCTGGCACCTATTGACAGCAAGTTACTGTTCAATGTTTGGCCAAGCACCGTGATTCATTTGACGTTCATTCACTTGTGCTCACACAGACTACTGCAACAGAGCATCGATTCAAAACGGACGGATCGGCCATGATTCGATGCAGACCGTACCGCATCAACTCGTCTGAGCTCAAGATAATTCAAAATGATGTTAACAATTTGCTCAAACGGAACATTATTAGCCCATCAAGGAGCTGGTCTTCTCTAGTTGTTCTGGTTGATAAAAGGGGCTCTGTACGGTTCCGCGGTGCTTACCGGGCACTGAGTAAGTCCACTCTAGAGGACGTCCATCCTATGCCCCGCATAGACGAGGCCTTCGACTGTTTGCAAGGGGCCGAATACTTCTCAAGAATGGACCTTCATGCCGGGTACTGGAAAATACATGTGAATGGAGCAGACAAGTACGGGACGGCATTTTGCATCCCAGACGGCTTTTATGAATTTAACGTAATGCTGTTTGGCCTGTGCAACGCTTCGGCTACCTTCGAACGACTCATGGACACTGTGCTTCGTGGCCTTAAATGGGGTACTTGTCTTTGGTATTTGGACGATTTTGTGATATTTGCGCTGCATCTGCAGCGCCTTGACGAAGTACTACTACGTATTGTCAGACTTTAATCGACCGCCTCAATGGATTGGCCCGATCACCGCATAGGTGGCTGCGATGAGAAATTAACTTCCGGCTGAATGATGCGTTACTTTGCCACACGAATCACCGTGCAGCAGTCTACAAATGCCTAACAGTAATTCCTCATGGGCTTCGTATTCGCCTACTCGAAGCATTTCATGATGACGCGACCGCCGCCCATCTTGGCTTTTAATAGACCTACTACCGCGTCCGGAGTCAGTTTTTCTGCCAAGGCGTATCCACACGTGTCGCATAGTATGCCACTTTGTGGACCCCCTGCCAACACCGCCAACGATCTACGCCACCTCCCTCCGGAATGTTGCACCTACCCGGTCCCCTGCCCCTCTGTTGCTTTTGAAGCTGTGGGCGTAAACCTGTACGGGCACTTTCCTACAACAGCTAATGGCTGCCTCTGGTTTGTAACTGCCGTCGACCACTTGACTAGATACCCAGAGAATGCTCCCCTCCCGTCTGGCTGTGCTCAAGACTTTATATTTCGCAATATAATCTTGTGGCATGCAGCACGTCGGTTCCTGCTGAGCGACCACGGCAAGACATTCCTTCTTCATATTTTTGCAGACGTTCCTCGTGTTGTCAAGACCGTTCATAAAAATAACCTTTAACACATACGAATTGGAAACAACACACTCAACATAAAATAATAAAAGCAGTCAGAGGAGCAAGAGTGCTTAACGGGACATTTCTGAAGTGATGGTGGTCTCCCGGCGTAAGGGCCCGATGACGGGCGGCAGCGTTTCCTGAATGAGTACCTGGTACAGGCCACACCTAGGGGCGGGCGGAGCGCCGGTATATTTTTTCAATCGGGACCTTGGGGAAAAAGCGCATTCTCAACCCACTTTCTACAGCGAATCGGGAAGACGTTTCTTCACATCAATCAGCCATGTTCCCGCCAATGAGAAACGGATCAAATCACACATCGACACAACGTTTGAATCTGAAGACGCGCATTTGGACGTAGATGCAGACGAAGTAGTTGAGAGAGAAAACGCTAAAGTAAAGAGTAAAGATGACAGGAGCGGCCGTCGGAAAAAGACCGACGGTCACTAGCCCGAAAGCGGCCGGCGCAGACCACACAGGGGGTGCGGCATGCCGCGGTCCCGCTGAAACCCAACCTGGGCGATGGCCCCCGTAAGAGCCATGTCTTCTGGTCGCTTGGTGCGCAAACACGCAAGCCACATGCGTTTCTTAGCGGAGCAGAAAAACGGAGCTTTTGTGACCGACGGAGTAGTCTACAACATGAAAAAACAAACTGCATCGGTGCTTCGCTGACACCTTGGTGGCTGATGGATTGGAAGGACTTGAATACCACTCAGCAAAGATTCGTTGGAAGAAAGGTCGTGGGGTGCCTCGAAGGTGTTGCAGATTATCGATCCTTTGGCGTAGGGAAGTGCAAGTTCCGAAAGCACGAGTGAAGAGCATCACCACCTTTCAATTCCGTCAACTAATTCCCGCTGAGACGCGGCCAGTGCTTCGAAGTCCACGACATTTGTACCAGAAGCGTTGACGCGAGACAAGGCGTCAGCTGCTTTGTTTTCGACCCCCTCGACGTGGCGGATGTCTGTCGACAACTCAGAGATGAAGGCGAGCTGACGAATTTCCCCCTCTTAGTAGGAGAAACTCTTGTTGTTGAATACGTAAGTAAGGGGCTTGTTTTAGTCAAGATGTTGAGGACACGACCTTGGAGGAAGTAGCCGAAATGCTTAATGACGCAAGAGCTCGCGAGCATCTCTCTTCCGAAAGTGCTGTACCATATTTATGAAGGCTTTAGGCGTTCCACAAAAGCCCAGTAGGTTCCACTCTGCTCCCTCCTGTTGCTGCAGCACCCCTCTGACCGACGTGTAGGAGGCGTCCACCATGAGGCATGTTGGATCGTCAGGAAGGGAGTGAATGAGAAGGGTAGCCGTGGCTAGCTCTTCCTTAACTTTTTGGAAAGCGTTGTGGTTTTCATAGACCAACGAAATTCTTGTGTTTTTTGGGGGGAGTCTAAGCACGGCAGTGCGGTCTGTGGCCGGAGCACTAGAGCGCAAGATGAAATGAACAGCCGGTGGAAGTTTACGAGCCAGAGGAACTCTCGCCGCTCTCGGAAGTGTTGGAGCAAGAAACTTCGTGGTGGATTCTGTCGTCGATTTCAGTGGCACAACGTACAATGGTCGCGTACACTCACATCCAGTTTGAAGTGGTTCAATAAGTTTGCTCCCATTATGACAAAATAACATCTGCCACCACCAAGACACAGCGAAACAGACGCCTCAGTCCGACGTATATTGTCAGCGAGCGGAAACCGTACGTAGCAATGGCAGTGCTGTTCACTGCCTGGAGCCGCGATATGTTCTTGCTTCGTCGGCGATCCTTGGGTGTTGCGAAGACAATACTCATTTCGGCTCCGGTTTCGACTTGCAGGCGCGTGTTTCTTACGTGATCGACTACAAATAACAAGCGGCTGGGTGGAGTGCCGATGTCGTAGACCACTATTAACGAGAGGCCAGAGCTTTTCCCGGAAATGAGCAAGATTCAGTGCAGCGGCTAACACCCGTAACGAAAGAACGGTGGTACCAGCAAACTCCCTCCTGTCTCTTTCTTGACTGGATTCGCTGAGAAGAGCTTGGCTGCCTTGAAGAAGATCAGATGCGTTGTTGTTGCAGGCGGGAAAGTTTTCTGCATGGTCTCGGTAAGTTGTTGCAGTTTCCCCTCAAGGGCGACAGTCGATATGGTTATCCTTCTGTTGTTCTTGCGGCAGCAATGGGCACGAATTTTGGAGTAGAGCAGACCGTGATTGCGATTGCCAACTTGCGCCACTCGAAGAAAGGACGTTTCACATGAACCCGCGAGAACCGCGTGCTGGGGCAGCCATTGCAGGAAACGTTCACGAAAGAGTGGTAGCTCACCCTCCTGACGTGTGTGTACACCGATAGGTTGCCGCACCCGGGGCAGCAGTTGGGACTATCGTTGGTCGCCGAACTCTTCCCTGGGTAATAGCTTGTGTAGTCTGCGTTGTTCAGGCGCCTCCAGATGATTTAACAGTTTTTAGGGGTGTCTAATTCATGTTGTGATGGGGTGATGCCAAGGTTTCGTCGATAGCATCGGCGATTTCTGAGGGCTGGGCTGCGACGACGTGGAGGTACTTCATCGATTGCAACATGATGTGCCGGAGCTGGAAGCGGGCCTCAACTTGGCTGGACCAAACCCTTGGGTTTCTAGTCCAAACATTTGGTAGCTTCAGTTCTGTGGGAAAGACTCCAGACGTGGAGGCGGCAGCGGTTTCGTCAGACCTCTTCTCGTCAGGTTCGTTGGAGCGTTGTGCGTGTCACCAGCTTTGTAGCAGGTCAAGATGTGGTCTGTTGAAGGAGGCGAGAAAACAGACGTTCTGCTAGCTCGTAGCTTCAAGGCAAGACAGAGGTACGTCGGGTGGATGCAGCATGACCTAGACTTTGTGGGTCCCCGGACAAGAAAAAGGAGGGGACCCCGACGTTCTCCTAAAAAAGCGAGTGAAAGGGCCTCTCACCGAACGGACGTCCGCGGCGCCAGGAGTCTGCCCGACGACAATTGAAACGCCCCCCTGCAATCCGAGCATTGAAAAGGAAGAGGAAACGACCCCGCAATGACGAGTTCGTGGCATTTCTAAGAAGCGTCCTATACAGAAGTAGCATTCTCCTCGACAATCCTAGCATATCCTCATCACTGCACTTATTAACTAACCACTGCCCTGATGTGCTCATGCACAGTTTTCCTGCGTGATTTGATGGATCACACTTCTCCTTTCACTCCTAGAGATGCACGAATGCGTCCTTTCCCTCCTATGTATTTTGAGTTGAATGTGAATCATCTGTACATGAGAAGACGCATTGTAAAACAATTCTAGAGAGGCCCTGTCAATGCATTCACCCATCACTATCATCAGCGTAAGATATCGTGCAGTATGACTCCAAGCTATCCGTACGTCGGCATGCTCACTTCTATTGTTGGTACGTATTTATGTTCAGGACGCCGCCACCGAAGCGTAATTACCAACATATTGCTTCTCAGAATGTCCGCAGAGTCGTTGTCATGATCTAGGTAACGTTTGACTAGAATCATTTTCTGAAGCGTTTGAGCGATTGAAGTATCCAGGTACGAGGTAAGTGGGGACTTTTCGGAGAGTTTGAACCACTACGTTTACAAACAATACAGCGGCGCCTTAGCGAAAAGAAGGAGAGCGATCCACTTGGCATTCTATTGTTGCTGTCGCGTTTTCCGTATTTCTGCTGTTGCAATGAGCCCTGTTCCACAGCCCCTGCTTTCCTAGGTCCTGCAAACTGCAGCATAGAAAGCTTTCACGTGTTTCAAATGCACCTCCCTCTCCTTTCACCTACTACACACGTGGGAAGTTGCACACTCTGAACGCTGCTGCAAAAGCATGCGCACGAACAGCCGCTGCCTGTCTTTCATGGCTCCGGCCGATGTCATTGCCTTCACCGTGAGGTGTTCATGGGTCCCAAAAAAATCCCGCCATCTCCACGAAACGAATGATGATGAGAGGGGCGAAGCTAAAATGCTTAGCGGTAAAACCGTGAAACATTCACCCACACATCGTATAAAGACTCGACACGTCAAGCTTTTTACCGCTCCGTTGACAAGTCCGTCGACGACGTCGATGTTTGTGGTGATTATGTAGGGCTTGTTTGGGACGATGAGAATCTCCATTGGTAAGTTGGCGAATTCGGTGTGTGACATTTTAGCCACCTTGGCCGTCGCCTTCTGCAGAGCGTCTTGTGTCGTGTACCTCCGGTACGTGTCTTGAGCTCGCAGGCGACGAACGACAACCTCTTCTTGCTCCTCTCCTCCTTGTTGGGTAGAAACGAACGCGTTGAATGTTTTGACCTCCTCGGCCAATCTTTGGTTGGCCAATCCCTCGGGGGATCTTGCCACAATCATCATCACTCCGCCGTGTATGGCTGCAACGAGGGACGGGACAGGGCCCGAGCAAGAGTCTTGAGCTCGCAGGCAAAGAAAGACAACCTCTTCTTCTTCCTCTCCTCCTTGTTGGGTAGCAACGAACGCGTTGAACGTTATGACCTCTTCGGCCAATGTTTGGTATGTCAATCCCTAGGGGGATCTTGCCACAATCATCATCAATGTGCCGTGTACAATGTGCCGTGTACGGCTGAAACAGGGCCTGAGCAAGAGGAGCTTCGCCCCTAAAAGTCTCGACCCCCTTCCAGTTCTTGGCCCCGCCGGCCAAACAGGATAATCTCCGGTTGGCTCTGCTCCTACATCGAGGCCTGTGCAGCGATTGTGACCATGACGACGTAACTCTCGTCCTACGACGTGCAGGCCGTCAGCAGTGGACTCTGGCTTTCTTACAGCACCCGAAACACCCTCAGCGAGCGCCATTCCCGGGTACTTCACGTTCGACTCGCGGAAAATTTGCACCAAAAAATGGTTGACAAAATGTGAACGAGTGGTATGCTGGGCGAGTTTGTACGTTGACATCTTTGCAGCTGATTGTTCGCTTTCTTCGTACCCGCGATTTTAGGAATTCCTAAATAGTCATGATCACGCGGAATAGGAACGGTTGGTAGTCTATAAGAGTGGTATTCGTAATATAGTGAACATAAAAATAATGATATTGATGACAAATGCGGGAAATTGTCGAGTGGGTGGTTAGGGAGCAATATTTTTCATGTTATTTGGCGAATTCACCGTAGATTCGCTCTTTTTGCTGTGTACGCTAGTAACTTTTTTTAAATATGAGTACCCACACACCAACTGCTTTGTCTTTATGGAAAACACTGACTTTATTGAAAATACGAGCCTATATGGAAAATACTGTCTCAAATACACGTATATTCATCGTGCATTGTGACGTTAAGGCAGGCATCATGTACTAACACCGAAAACAAGAAAAAAAAATACAACGCACCGTGAGCAAGTCGCGCAAGAAGTGCATAAGCGACATAAAACTTCCAGACGTTTAGGAAATTCTTTGACAAACGCGATTTGGTGGACGTTATAAGCAATAGAGTCCTAAATATTCACCGACAATGCTGATTGTGCACCGTTGTCTCATGGAGACAGTGGCCGCATTCGAAGCATTACTTCCCCGGTTGTTTGCCACTCTGTGACAAAATGGGGATTCAGTTTCTAAGAGCACATTGCAGTTTCTGGAAAGCACATTAACGCGGTCCATTTATGATGACGTAAGAGCACGCGCAACGAGAACCACCGAGGTATTGCGACATCCAACGAGACTAGCCTCAGCATGACGCGAGTTTTTATGCACGCACTATCAAAGCAAAGGTCAAACACAAACGAGACATCCGCCTAAGTCGGACGGCTTTGAGGACTGGTAAGGGCGGTTTGACACGGCGAATATTAGCGCGCGCTACCCAATACACACCGCGTCTTGAAATATTGCGAAGTTATGAAGCCGCATCCTTGTTATGTTCACTTTGCCGATGCACTCCGGTGAGAAAACATAGCGAGGTGGTATTGGGTTCTTATGAACGGGCGGATTCTGTGTTTTTTTTAAAGACGATAGTCTTTCTTGGGCTACTTAAACCCAGAACTTTTGGTCTGTCTGTATGTCTGCGTGTCTGTCTGTCTGTCTGTATTTCCGTCTGTCTGTCTGTGACTCGATTCAGCCACCCGGCCAAAGCAAAAGAATGCCTGCGCAATCGTCTTATATAGTCACAGCTAAATCTACCCGTCTATGTCCGGTGTAATGTTCATACTTATCAACATTGTTGAAGAAGAACAAGACATTACGCAAATATGAGACACCAAATCAATACAGAAGTGATATTTGCAGTGTTCCTTTATAAGAAAATCAAACATGCTTGACTTTTGCGAAATTAAATACTTCATCAACTGCAGAAAAAGAATTCACTCCGCCGTCACCTGCTGTCGACCGCGCCACTATAGCTTCTGGCGCCATTTTAAGAAATCAACCGGCAACAGTTACGCAAGGTTCCACTAGATAGGTTCCACGTTCTGCTTGCAACGCACGTGGAGTAGGGAAACGCGGTTCTATAAACGTTGAAGTAGGGCGTCTCTATTAAGGCGCGTCCTCGCGGTACGGCAGCGTTCGCATCGAGACACCCGGTTTGGAGCAGTGGAACGCGGGAAATTTAAAATGATTTAAGCAAACCTTCGGCGTCTTTACCTTAGGAGGAGCGCGACACAAGAGGAACAACATGAGAGGTGAGCGGGAAAGCGAAGGGAGGCATTTACTTCGCAAAAGCCGATAAAGACTATCGTCTTTTAACGGCATTTGCAACGAAAGGAGCAGATACGTGGCCACTTTTTTTACTTCCATTTAGCCTCGCGGGCCGTCGTATGTTGCATAAGTGTCTGCCGAGCAAGTTACAAAACCTGATTTCATTAACAATGTTTTATCCATGTCTCTCCTCGAAAAATAAAAAAGCCCAATAAATAATGGCTCTTGAAGCGTGAGCATGCCACATTCTTTGTTAGCTAAAATATTATCCCCAAATTAGACTTTTTCAACTGTAGTAGGTAAATAGATATTATAGTGCACTGTTGCCTTGCAACCTCCCATACCTGAAGCCCTCTGTCCTAAAAAGGAGATAAATGGGCTGATGAACGAATAACACCCAGGATTCAGCGTGAAATGCACTTTCGTACATCGGCAAGGCCGCTAACCTAATCATGTTTGATTAAATAGTAGCTCGATATAAAACTTCAGCTAGATTTTGTATTCAATGAACTGTATTTTTCAGGTGAAATCCTTAAGGAAACTGGAAATTCGGCTACACCTGTGAAGACATCCGGGATTTGGACCGGGACGACTTCACAGGAGAATGTCAGAATGAGACCTCTCCGCTGATGTCTGCGTCAAGACGCAGTTCTTTGAGCCACCTGGCCAAGCCGCAATGAAACAGCCGTGTTCAGTAGGGGCAATGATCGCCATGCGATACGATCCATCCACCTTCGGGAGTCTTTCCACCGCACCGATTACCAGGCAGACTATTTCACACTGGCGGCGATGTTTCAAAGAAAGTAGGGAAGGAAATATGTTGTGTGCCTGCGCCGAGCTGATGTATTTTGGTGTGTGGGTGTTTACATGTACAGAAGTACGGCGACTTACTGGATGTGATGATGTGATCAGTCTTTCAGGAAATATACACAATGTTTATACGTAAAGTTGGTACTCCTGTGCACACCTAAAGAATAGACCATCTGTTTTAAAGTGGCACTGAAGTGTAGAGAAACTTGGCCTATATCGGCATACATCAAAGTGTCTTGGTACAAATATAACAGTGACAGAACCAGGAGTTACTTATTATGTCACGTAGTGCCGAAAACGTCAAAATGAAGACCCTCCTTCAATTCACTTTCATTAATCACGATTTATGATATCCTGACTCTTCTACGCTGCTAGCAGAGCGCCTACAAGGAATGTGTTACGCTTAGAAAGAATGCATCAAGCTCTTGAAATATTGACCATGGCATAATTTACTACTCCATTTACGCTTGTCAGAAGACAGCAGCCGATGTAGTCCGTACCCCACCGTCGAGAAGTACGAAGCCCCGCGGTCCAGCTCGGATGCGGAGCACCAGCTATGGTTAGTGGGCTGGGCACGCAGGACACCAGCCGCCGCAGGAGCACTCGAGTGAGGGTCTCTGCCTCTTCCGAGCAAGAAGATTCTTTTAACTCAGATCTTATCAAAAACATATAAGCCAGCTTGTACAATGATACAAGCCTGATGTCAGCAGGGATGTGTTCGTCTTACTAAGCTAAACTTGCCGAGGGCAATATAAGTCACCGAAAACCATTCACTCGGTATTTATATATGGAACTCGTCAGCAGAAGTCCAAATAAAACGCAAAGTAAAGTATATAAGTGTGTTAGTTTTTTAGTATCCTGTTAAGGCCTTATATACTTTATCGCCCGCCCCCGTAGTATTTGTCAAGAGCTCCCTTGCCGCTGAAGATATCCCCTAGTTCTTTTTTGGGGGGATCAACTGGTGGTCGCACCAGTAGATGCTCCCAATTATGCATGATCATCATTGCCTCCTGCATATTACTAAGCTCGCCGCCGCGGGTTACATTCTCACCGCGCAGTGTGGGGCGCTTACTGTGATAAGCCTTCTCTTCTCACAGCGTCCGGATCTTCTTTGTTCGCCCAACCATCCCCCCCTCCCCGCCTTGCGGGCACAGCTTCGGGCGTATATGCGTTTCCTAGTCGGCACAGCAGCCGTCACCTAAGCTTGCTATTGGGGTATGTCACAGCACAAACCTAGACAAAGCACACAAAACCATCCCAACTGATATACACACCAGCAAAAACGGACCAAAAAAGGAGGAAACTACGCAATTGTAAAAATAACGTTTGTGAATGTTTACTACTGGTAGCTGACCAGCCCTTTGTTGACATATATGGAGAGCCGAAAGCAACCTAAAGCAGCCAGAATAACTCAACATAAAAAAAATGTGAACCAGGATCAAATCATTAGTGAAACAACCAGAGTGTTTAAATAATATTTAACGAAAAACGCGAAACCGACCTAAGAGAGGAGAAAAAAAATTACACAAAACAGTAACCTGAAACTGGCCTTATGGTAATGAAGCTACCCGACATCCTATTTACAGTTCATGAAAGTGTCATAAATATATTATATGCGTGATGAAATAATAGATTCGAACTAGGGTTGGCATGTCGGCTACACAGGAGCTACACTACACTACGAGACCAAATGATAATGAGCGATTAAATTCAGTGCCACAAGCACGTGGATATAGCTTCAAATATGCCCTAGATGGCGCCATAAGTGACTTGGCTGTGCTGATTACAAAACCTCAATATGCGAGTATCGGAGAGAGTTCTACAGCCGCAAAAGTTCACAAGAAGGACGTTTCGTTGTTGAATGAACCTGTTCGAAAATGAAGCTGCACGCAGAAGAACCAGAATGAAGAAGAAGCCTACACAGGTGAGCAGGTCGAGCCGCTCGTATTTTAAACAGAGATCGGCTTGGCAGCGGCACCAACTAGTGAAGGCTCGTCATTATTAGTTTTGCGTGTGAAGCAAGACAAGACGACAGGCTGTGCGGAAGTTTTTTATCTTGTGAATATAATCTCTTTCTTTATTCTAATTTACAGTTTTGTGCAGCGGGCATATTAGTCCTCAGTACGACCCTCTGCTGGCCAGTCCCGCTCGTGGGTGTTTGTCATGTTACAAGGAACGCCACTATAGAGGCACGCTCACGTATTCTTGGCAATTTCTTAGTATTTTTTCTGTTCATTGACAACGCAAGAAATGGTGTAAACAGCTCTGCTGTTAAAAGCTCATCAAATGACTTTATTGAACAGTGGTGACATTGCGTGTAGCTGATGTAATATTAGGGACGATTAGGCGGAGCCATTATCGGCAGTTGTGCAAAGCTAAGTCCGTGACATCGAACAACAACAACAACAACAACAACAACAACAACAACAACAACAACAACAACAACAACAACAACAACAACAACAACAACAACAACAACAACAACAACAACAACAACAACAACAACAACAACAACAACAACAACAACAACAACAACAACAACAACAACAACAACAACAACAACAACAACAACAACAACAACAACAACAACAACAACAACAACAACAACAACAACAACAACAACAACAACAACAACAACAACAACAACAACAACAACAACAACAACAACAACAACAACAACAACAACAACAACAACAACAACAACAACAACAACAACAACAACAACAACAACAACAACAACAACAACAACAACAACAACAACAACAACAACAACAACAACAACAACAACAACAACAACAACAACAACAACAACAACAACAACAACAACAACAACAACAACAACAACAACAACAACAACAACAACAACAACAACAACAACAACAACAACAACAACAACAACAACAACAACAACAACAACAACAACAACAACAACAACAACAACAACAACAACAACAACAACAACAACAACAACAACAACAACAACAACAACAACAACAACAACAACAACAACAACAACAACAACAACAACAACAACAACAACAACAACAACAACAACAACAACAACAACAACAACAACAACAACAACAACAACAACAACAACAACAACAACAACAACAACAACAACAACAACAACAACAACAACAACAACAACAACAACAACAACAACAACAACAACAACAACAACAACAACAACAACAACAACAACAACAACAACAACAACAACAACAACAACAACAACAACAACAACAACAACAACAACAACAACAACAACAACAACAACAACTACTACTACTACTACTACTACTACTACTACTACTACTACTACTACTACTACTACTACTACTACTACTACTACTACTACTACTACTACTACTACTACTACTACTACTACTACTACTACTACTACTACTACTACTACTACTACTACTACTACTACTACTACTACTACTACTACTACTACTACTACTACTACTACTACTACTACTACTACTACTACTACTACTACTACTACTACTACTACTACTACTACTACTACTACTACTACTACTACTACTACTACTACTACTACTACTACTACTACTACTACTACTACTACTACTACTACTACTACTACTACTACTACTACTACTACTACTACTACTACTACTACTACTACTACTACTACTACTACTACTACTACTACTACTACTACTACTACTACTACTACTACTACTACTACTACTACTACTACTACTACTACTACTACTACTACTACTACTACTACTACTACTACTACTACTACTACTACTACTACTACTACTACTACTACTACTACTACTACTACTACTACTACTACTACTACTAGTGAATATCATGCTATCCCACCGAAGTCTGGCGAGTAAACCTCCCAATATCAGGACTGGTATGACTTCCTGATTTACAGTATGGCGTAGTACTTAGAGAATCCACAGTGTAGCGGGCGCTTTAGTCCTCCGTATGCCCAATTCTTGGCCAATCAGCCAATCACCCCCGTGGATACGTGCGCTTGTCATTTTCTTTGTATTTTTTTGTGTTTATTGAAGCCGCAACCAAGAGTTTAAAGAGCTTTGCTTTTAAAAATTTATTGTTGCCACGGGTGGGACTTTTCTTATGCCGACTTCATTTCGTTCACTTCAGCGTCTTCGGCAACCTGGGCTAATGAGTCCCGGGTAAGATGGTGTAAGCTGAGCAGTGCTACCTTACACTGATACTTGTTTGAAATTAATTCATCCCTGACACAAACGGCTGAAAGCTTACAAAGCATTGCCCAATCCACCGGTGCGGGTATGCTGAATATTTTGGGAATCACTCCACCACGTTAACAGCAGCAGCTGTGGAATACGCACTGACTTGTGCCTAATGTTTCGCCCAGCTCTTAAAATGTCATTAATATTTTTTATGGGTATTGGCTGCCGGGATTAAGCATTAAAGATTGATGTTAGGTCTAACGTACAATATATGACCGTGATCAAGTTACTAGCTCTTATCAAAGAGGTGAAAAATTAGGTTTGAGATATGGTTTGAAGTCAGGCCACATCCATGTTGACATGAAACAGCTTAAACGGAAGGTCACATCTATTGAAGGTTGGAGGCATACTGAACAGAACTGTTACAAACGAAGAGGTCCGTTTTTTGAACATAAGGATTTCTTGGCTTAAATCTGTCGTTATCAAGTGCTCCTTTCAGCCACTTATTCCTTATTTACAAAGCTTTCAGAGCCTACTTTTTTCTACACTTCGATGTACTTCCGTGCTGCGGAATGTAAAAAGGGAAGATATTGTTATCATTTTATAGAGCGCTCATGATGACTGATATTCACGGGCGCATGACATGCACGAGAGAAACCAGAAGAAGACAAAGACAGGTACCCGGCTTGGACGCTGAGTGATCTGTCGGTCGGAACGTCTCGATCCGCCGTTTTCGCACAGACGGCACGCGGCCTCTCAGCCCTGAAACTTGCCCTGAGTCCTTCCACTGCCGCTTCGGAGTCATGGCCGAAAAAGAAGGGAAGAAGACCAAAAGCGGCGGGAAAGGTTTCTACCGGTTTTCGGGCCTCCACGATTTCCTCAAGCCTAACGCCGAGAGCAAGCCAAAGCCGAAAAAAGAACTCTACCGATATTCCCCTCGGCAATTATTGAGCCCCAAGACAGCGGCAACACCCTGTTCGCCGAGTAAATGCGCTGACCGAGAACCCAGGTACTTCATTTTTTAGTATTCTGCTGAAAATCTTACAGGAGCTAGCGCATAAAATTATTTGTCTTTAAGGCTATGTGTACTGAAAAATGGAACTATATTTTTTTTTCAGAAATAAGGAAGGTAGCATTTTATGTTGGAGCATGAGGTTTGCATTCTGATTTCCAATAATATGCTTAGTAGATAGAGTGGGGTTCTTGATTTATTGGGCGGCAATTAGGCGCGACGTAGGGGGGAGGGGGGGTGGCTGGGCTCCTTATTATTTTGACCATCTGGGAATATTCAATATGCGCCAAAATTTCGACACGGGTGTTTTAGATTTTTGCCTCTACCCGAGCAGCAGGAAGTGGGGTTTTTCTTTTAGACTTCTAATTATGTAGTGGTGTTTCAAGACCTACTTATTTCAATGACTCGAGGAACTAGTTTGTGCGCGAGATTCATGTTTCATTATGTTTGGTTATACCATCGGAGGAGTGCGTTTCGGGATTAGGATACTGGTCGTTCCTTCGTCGCACAGACACGCTGCACGGGTATTTAAGGCACTTACTGATAAAACGGGTATTTAATACAGCATTAAAAAGGTATAATTTTTTCACAACTATCTTTTGCTTCTCAGGAACCCGGAGGGCATGCTTTCGCCGAAAAAAACGAGGCGACATGTCGACCACCGCCATAGGCACACTGACTTGGAAGCGCGTTATGAGCGGCGTAGCTGCCAAAGTCCAGTGGGACAACTCCCGAAGCTGCCCAAGAAAACACGACGACGATCGGCAGGAACATCGCCCGAAAGAATTCAAAGCCCCATCAAAAGCCCTCTCCTCTCTCCACCGTCCCCTGGCAAGCCCTTGAAAAAAATAAGCAACTGCGACGAAAAAATACACCTGCAAGATCGGGCCAACCGTATCCTAAGTCCCAAAATGAAGGCGGCTGCCGCCTCAACTCCTATTCACCTTGGCAATGACCACAAAGCGGCTAGACCGAAGGCGGGCTGTACCCCAATGTCTCCTCGAAGCATTATCCAAAGCCCCGTGAGCATATCTCCCCCTCGCCAACCAGCGACGCACGCGGGTGAGGGCAATCCGGGCAAGATTAGTCCTGTGACAAAGAGAGGCCAAATTCGTCAAGATACAGAGCTGGAAGGGACAGGCCCAATGTCTGCATCTGGTATTGTGGAAGATTCGCTTCCCGAGCTCCAAAATAATCAAAAGCCTGAAGACAACCAAAAGGAGCTATGCGGCGGCATCTACAGTGATCTTCCATGCATTTTGTTCTCTCTGCTGCTCGCCGCCATCGCCACGTCACTGCTCGTTGGCCAAATGACAGCGGGATCATTCAAGGAGACCACATCAAACGACCGCGTTTCCGAGGATGACGATGATTCCAACCGACCAGTTGTCTTGGTCGGTGGTGGGAGAAGCCTCTCTTTCCCCACGAGAACAGCCGGAGCGCGCAATATTAGAACTCACGTTTGCGTCTACCACGGCAGCCAGGAGGGCCTCACGTACGAAGAGGACGGCATGGCGTACAGCGCCAGCACTATGCCGTTAGATTCGTGTAATCTCGTGCTCTACTGCTGCGCCCAGCTTAGTGATGGATATTCGCCGGTGCAGCAACCCGTTGGTAACTTCAAGAAACTACGAAATGTCACTGCGAGCATCCGCCCCTGGCAGCGGCCTATGTTAATCATAGGGGATAGTGCCGACGACGAGTTTGGTCGGTTCAGGGACATACTTCAGGACAGGCATGCGAAAGAGACCTTCGTTGCTGCCACGACAAAATGGTGTCGCTCTCAGGGCTACGCGGGTGTTTTCCTTCAGTGGCCCCACGGGCCGCGGTTTTCCTTGGACGACGTTGTGCCCGTGATGGTCGAATTGCAGCAGCTCTTTCTGGCCCGCTCGCTGACCTTGGGGACTGTGGTGCCACAGGACGAGACAGAGGCTAACTGGATGCATCTGCACAGGCTGGCCGGGGCCCTCGGAGAGGCATCCATCATTCTCAAGCCACCCGTCTACACCAGCAGACACTTCACCCACTGGACGTTCAGGTTAGCCCCATTCTCGCATGACACCAACAGCCACGCTGGCGCTGGTTTGAAAAAAAGTCAACCTAAGTGTAAACCACTACAGCTTACAAGGTTTATAAGCTGATACAATAGTGCGAGACATCGCTGCTAAGAAAAATCAAAATGGCCTGCCGGCATTTTTCGAGATATTGATCAATTGAATTTTGTTAATACTTGTGTCAGCCACTGGTGAGATACAGTCAGTGATCCCCTCATTAACTCGAAGTCGTAAAATCCGCAGAAAATTTCGAGATTAGCGGAGTTGCGAATTAAGCGGAATGCCCGGACTTTGTTGCCAAGTCACGCAAATAAAAGCTAATGCTAGTGATAAACGCTCCACTGAAAAGGGGTGCTTGCGTAATAAAGGCAAGAAAGTTCGCAGGAAACACAAATTTTATTGTCGCAAAGGAAAGAACTACTTGATGCTCGCCTATTTCGCGTTAGGATCTGGTCCCGGAAAAGCCTTCTTTAGCTCTTCAGTGCATCGCATCAATTGTCGGTCGAGACCGCTACATCCTACCTTTTTAGGCAAGCGCAGCATCTCTGTTGTTTCTGTCATTGTAGGCACTTGTCGAGGCTCTTTGCCCTCATGATCAGCTGCGTCGTCCACATCTCTCTCAACAATGCAGGCGTAGAAGATAGTTCCAGTAACACAAACATCGGCCTCGTAGAGCGTAGAGCGCAGTTAAAGCTTAGTGTTAGAACTGAGACCTCTACAGCAGTCTGTAGCGGAGTTTGCCCTGTGTCCTCTCTGTCAACATTTCCAGACTTCTGTGGCGCCCTAAAAAAACGTTTCGATATAAACGGGCAAAAGTACACGGCGCCCATGGGAGGTAAATGCACAGCGAAAAACAAAAGTTTCGACTAAAACGATATTTCGATACATTCGAGTTCGTGTTAAGAAGGGATTAGTGCATTTGCTTCGCGACCAATTCCTATTTCAAGGAAGAAAGGTGCCGGCCTTGTGTGAAAACGCATCCAGTGTGGAGCACATAAGAAGAAAATTTAGGAACATTTAGGTTGGAAGGTAATGTTCTCAAATGAGAAGTAAAAAAGCGGATATAGGCATTGGTCAAGAGACGAGTGCGGCAAGGTTCTCTGCTATGGTATGTCACGGAGATAGAAATGTCGTATTCAATTTAACTGTACGAAGATGTTCAAAGGAATGTAGTTAAAAAAACTTTTCGCAGTGCCTCAGAGGCAGAAGACCGCTACGATTCAACCCGATATTCTATTTTTGTTGATATGAGCTTTTACCCTTAGACCCCGAATGTAATGAAGCTTGCGTGACCATTTTTACACTAACCGCAAGGTCCCTGTACTGTGCACAAGTTGAAAACAGGTGTGCGCACTTTTTTAAAAGAAAATGGGTTTTAAATCCCCTGGAAGGTTTAAGTGCAGGTATTCGATTACTGTTCGATAACGTTTATGACGGTCGGACAGTTTTCAACCGTCACCGAGCCGATCATCACATCGCCGAGACTGACATACCACCGAATTTGGTTATCAAGTTTAAACTTCGTTTTTATGGGGTCTCGCCTGCCATTTTTTCCAAACTGCACGTTAATGGAATTTTCAGGGTGTCATGCGGCTTCACATTGCCTTAGCGGGGTGAAGTTTAAAATCACCGATAATTAACGAGGTTCTAAAGACGAAATTTCTTGCGTGCGAAGGAGGATGATCCTTTCTACCAATATATCAATATATGTCCTTCTTCGCCTGCAATCCAGTGCAGCGAACAGAAAAAAATACATTCTCCTCATGCTTGTCACTCTCCGAATACTGCATGAAATCTGTAAAAACTACACTCAACCTAACCTGACTGTCGCCGTATTCATAAGTGCCATAAAAAGTTTGCCAGAGACGTAGCCAGAGAGGGGAGGGTTTGGGGTTTGAACCCCTCACGAAACTTTTTCCAGGCAGCGCGCGAGCGATACTTAGTGTTTCTTTCAGCAAAACGCCTCCCTTCAAAGAACTCATAACCACCCCCACCCCTCCCCCCCAAAAAAATATCTGGCTACGGCCCTGGCAAACCTCTGAGCGTTTGTGGAAACTTTTTAAGCCTGTTTTTTAAGCCTGTTTAAGACATTTCCTGTAAGCCTCATTCGTGAAGCCTTCTCTATTAAGTTCAATTCTTCCTTGGGAAACGGTGATCGGCCGCAGTGAAGCACCGACACTAATCCTAACTTTGCGACTGATGGAGTTTAATGCAGTCAGCCGTTACCTGCAGTTAACCATACAATCCGTATGACGTTCCTTGGTGCTTCGTAATGGTCAAGTTGGGAATACCTATCCTTAGGCGTAAAAAATGTGTAACCTTTCAGTTAGGCCTAATTCCAGCCTCTCAGGTCGTCTCCCACAACCCAGTTCTAATTTACTCATTGTATGTAAAGCTTCGGGCGTCATGGTACGTGTAAAACATCAAAGGGTAAGTGTAAGCCTAAGATGGCGCCACGCAACAATTGCGGCTTTTAATCTAGGAATGTCATCAGCATACACAAAGTACCACATATCCCCAATGGTGCAGTGAACAACGCTTTGAACAATCTAGGTGGACATTTTCAATCAATCAATCAATCAATCAGTCAATCAATCAATCAATCAATCAATCAATCAATCAATCAATCAATCAATCAATCAATCAATCAATCAATCAATCAATCAATCAATCAGTCAATCAATCAATCAATCAATCAATCAATCACCGAGCGCAAGCCCAAAAAACCTCAGCCCATACTCTGGATTACGTTGGCGTACTCTGAACATTAAGAAATTGTTATAGACCACAAAGTAGCTCGTAGCCATTGTGGTATACTGGATAACGCTAGACGCGTGAAGCTAAAGGCGGATACTTTAAGAAACTGAGAAAAACATTACGAAAAAAGCCAATACCCAAGGACCCCTGTGTAGTGCTCGTGAGTTAAAGCGTAACACACAGGGACAGTGAGGCTTCGGGACGGAGTGGCAAATATTCTGAAGAAGGGAGTGTTCTTGCTAGTTCGGGCTGCCAGGACGAGGGTGAGGGAATACATGTGATAATGTTGTGTACGTGCTTGTCTTCGAGAAGATGGTCTATTGTACGTTCGAAGGGGCACAGTTTTCAGTGCATTGCTTTTATACGTGCTTATCTCTACGCATCCACCTTGTTATGGGCATTACTAGCATAGTTGTAATCATCGTGACAGCAAGGCCCATTTCCAGTAGCATATATTCTCGAAAGCTCCGTTTGTGTTTTTGTAGAGCGCGGGTTCAGACGAAGTGTTGCGACTAACCTGATTGTCAAACTCTGTGAATGTGTTCAAACATTTGCGCGTAATACCTCTTATTTAAGGGGCAAAGCTCCGTAAGAGATTGGGCTGTCGGCGTCTCCTGCAGTAATCGTCTTTTCTTGTAGCCACGCTCCTGAAACACCGGGACACTCGTTTTCCAACGCCTTCCGCTATAACGTTTCCTGCTTCAAAGACATGAGGCTTTTACAGCAAAGTTGTATACTTGTACCCCCGAACGGTTTCATTTGGGTTGGCAAGAACGCCAAGGCGTCAACAATACAATTAAAACTGCATGCTTCGCCCCTGGCCAGGTTTCCATTAGTGGAGATGGTGCGGGATTTTTTCTTTTCTCTGGCCCTCTGGTTTCTGACATTTACTCTTCAAACTTGCCTATGTGCACTTAAAAAATAAAATTGCAGTGAGGTGGTTCCATAAAAGCTGAAGGCCGGTTGTTTAGGCGCCCCACAACCATGCATATATCTGGGATGATGCCATCAACGATGAGCGAAACGCTATGCACTCAAGACATGAATGGCCTGCGGTTAGCCGTATTGGAATGGCGCAATACGATTGCGAAGGCCGCCAACCGGGGGACTTTCATGTGATAAGTGCATAGTCTCTTAACACAGATTTCAATAGTTTTTTCTCTAGTATGGCGTATCATGATAAGTACAATGGAAGGCTATCCTTTCCTTTACCCGTGAGAACTTTCTCTTTCTTTCTTTCTTTCTTTCTTTCTTTCTTTCTTTCTTTCTTTCTTTCTTTCTTTCTTTCTCTCTCTCTCTCTCTCTCTCTCTCTCTCTCTCTCTCTCTCTCTCTCTCTCTCTCTCTCTCTCTCTCGACTAGATCGATCTCCAAAGCTACGGGCTAGGTCGGGTCTTATTGGAAAGGCGGTGCAGATACATTCAAAAAGCAGCACAAAAGTAGTCGGAGGGAGGGGAGCGCGAATCTGCTTTGTATGGATGTTTCCCATTGCCGTGGGCTTAAACCCTAATTTAAAGAATTCCTTGGAAGGGCAGTAAAACCTAAATCTAATTTCTTGTCAAGTCATTTTCTCTCTCTCAGTTTTTAAAACCTGCCCACTCCCACAGAGACTGCTTGAATCGCATTTCCCACAGCAACATTAAACACTTTTACATGGTGCTCGTTGCAGCTACTACACGCGTGGTCTGCTGGAGAAGCTGAACGCCACTGCCCAAAAAATGGGGTCTGGCAGACGCAGCCTGTGTTTCATGGCGCCTGCCGAGGCGGTTGCCTTCACTGTGAGCAGTTCTGTAGTTCCGGAGAATTTAGAGCACGTTCCCGCCCTGGGCCCCGCCATTTCAACGGGGCACTCTCCGGCCGGCCACCGGTCCTATACGGAGGCATGTTCCGCGATGGCCAACATGACGATTCGGGCGTCGTCGCGCGCTGTTCTTGCCATCGGCAACGGCCTATGGCTATCTTTCACCACCCGAGACAGCCTCGGTGAGCGGTATAAGTAGTTACCCAATGTGCGAGTAAGCACAAAAATTGGGAATAAGTGGATATTACGCCACCAGAGAGAAACAGCTGGAAGTTTATATTGAAGGTGAACAATCACTTTACGTCAACAAGCGGGCGATGATGATAATGATGATAATAGTGATAAATCATTGGGAACGTGGAATAGTGCTTCAGTAGGCGAGTTTGGTTCTCCGTGAGAAGGCACTGGGGTATGAGGAAGGAGGAAGACCACCACTGGCCTTTTTACACTTCATCCCAGCAGGTATGCGGGCAGTATAAGTGCCCGCTGAATTCAGTGCCCGCTGGTTCCATTACTGAATGGAACCAGCTTACTAGCACCCAAGTACAACAGCCTTCACTTTCCTTGTTTACATCATCTTTAACTTAGTGCTGAAATTATGCCATTTATTCTTTCTTATGTACCTATGTATTGATTGTTTGCCTTTTTTTGTGATCTCCTCATCATTTGTACCCTCCTGCCAAAATCCCAATGTGGGATTGCAGTACCAATAAATAAAAATAAATCTTCTACTTTAAGCGAGATAATTAAAGGTGGTGTCAATAAGGGCAGCCAAACCGGGCAAGTATTTCCTGATATAATTATGTTCTGTTGTAGCAAAAGAATCCCAAATTTTTTTACAGGGAAATGTGTTTGCACAATCTCGGTCTGTCGTATCTGGGGTAACCTTTTGATGCAATTTCAATTTTTTTTCCATTGAATATTGGGGTGGCGTCTTGTGATTAATTGTTGGTGTTTACATCCCCTTTTCACGGGCTTATGGCGCCTGTCATTTGATAAAGCAAGCTGTTGCATCTACGTCATACAATTGTATATATTGTAATGCTATCAGTAGCTGCAGTAACCCCCCCCCCTCCAATTTTTGCTGCCTGTTTTAGCTGTCGTTAGTTCCATTTTCCATCTGGTATTTCCCACCTATCAACCATTTTTTCTTTTATTCAACCGTACAGCTTGTAGTCGACTTTCCCTGAGCTAAATAAAACTTGAGGTTTTCGGTATATTAGGTACTTCACTCTACGAGCTAGTTTTAACACAGCAGGCAAAAATTTTCAGTTACTGCTAACCACAATGTGCCCCATCACTTTGGGTAAACTTCCCTACAGTCATCCTCGTCTTGATTTAACCTGCTGTAACTTTAGAAAAGAAATCACTGCCATTCGAATTAGAATATAATTAGCCCCGCGGATTTTTAAGACGCGTTGAGTTTTATTTTCTCCGCGTTTATTTGTTTCTGTGTTCCGTGCTGCTTTTTCGTTTACCTTGGCTGTCTTTGATTCTCCACTATTCATCGCATATTTTAAGGTTCGCCTTGTGGACTCTCTGACCCGTGTGTGGGCATGCACGTGATGTGTCCGTACTTAAACAAATTAGCGCTCTGCCTTCGTGGATTCAATGCCTTTTATTTTTCCCGAAAACATAATTCCCGAAAACATAATTTACTCTCTCGTTAACGTACTTCAAACGACATCCAGGATTTCAAGTGGGCTTCACTGCAGTAGTTAGGGTTTCATAAGCCTCATTTAGTGCAGAGAAATACTGAATTTATGTTGTGCAGAATGTAGTGCCGAGAAATACCGCAGTTTGTGAGGGTAATGTGGGAAAGCCAATTTTATGAGGATAAAGTCACCGTAAGCTTGCTTTTACTGCTCCAAGTTGGTCGTCTTTAAGGTCGGTTTTATAAATAGCATGAATGCATCTCCGTGAACACATTTCAGCGGGGGCAGTATAAGGAATGGTACGCGAGGTTACCGCTTTAGGGATTTATAATTTTTATTCTATTAGAAACAGTGGCCCCATCAAGCCAATTAGATGTCACGAGAGCAATAAGAAGATTTTTGGAGGTAGTAGGTTAAGAATGCGACACATTAAATCCGGGAGATAAATGACGCAACGTGCCTTGTCACAGCATTCCTCCAACGCAAGTACACATTTTCAAACATCTAACCCTCACTAAATCTGAACAACCCAGCGCCAACAGCCATCATTCAACACTGCACAAGCTTTATTTGGTCTCGGTGAACATCGCTTTCCGGAGGACCACGTTCCAGTTAAAGGCCGCCATTTTCTAGCGTTTAAAACTTCCAGAAGAGGCTTGACGAGTTTTAAGAGACGCCTTCAAGTCTCGCAGTGGGAGAAACACAGCAAAGAGCTGCTTAAGGCGCAAGGTGAAATATTTTTAACTTACAGTGCGTAAATACAAGAAGTGAAGTACTTAAGAACACAGCAATTCTGTAACCTTTGAATACCGTATTGCAAGAATTGTACATGGCTGTCCGTATACGTAAACTCCAGGCGTTCAGAAAATCGTTATGTTCGATTGAATATATTCAGTCATTGTGAAGTTTGTTACAGGCCGAACAAGACTGCAAGTAATCGTCATTTCAAATCAAATTCAAATGAATGGCAGTAGTTACGTATTTTAGGTCAAACCATTAGGTTAACATCCCAAAAGTCGTGTATATTTTCCTTGTACTTCCTGTGAAATAAACTACGCAAATTTTGATGTCTCTCTCGGTAATGAACCAAATCAACCAAGCGGCCTAAAATTGATGCCAGCAAAATGACATCAACTCGGAACACTCAATTTTATGCATCCAATCATATCTAAGGCTCACTTCTGATCAACCATGGTGCATGTTAAAACACTTTAACAAAGGATGTTTTTACATTATTCTGAAGATTATGATATGCAAGCTCATACGTGGTGTATATCAAAACAACTCCACATTTGCAGGTCACTTTCTTGGCGAAGTCAGGACATTGGGCTACACTTGTGGAGGCATTTGGGACTCGGAAAGAGATGACTTCACGGGAGTGTGTGACAGTGAACCCTACCCGCTGATGGCGGCATCGAAGGCGGAGTTCTTTGAGTCACCTGCCCGAGTTGCAATGAAGCAGCCCTGATCATCAGTCGCTGTAGCCACCGTGCTCCAGCTGCACAACTGGGAGAGTTTGTCACTCGACATCAGATGTTGCAACTCGTTGTTACAACAGTAATAAATTCCGGCAGGTGGCGAGCTTTCTGCAGACATCGTCAACGACATGGGCTTTGTGTCTCCACAGAGCTAATATATTTTAGTCTATGATTTACTTCCAGAGAGGCACGACGCTCTAGTTGGGGTGCCTTGTGTCATTAGAGGAATAAGATTAAACCTTTCTCATCCGAGCCTTTCAGTACCTATTTTACTTTTCATGAAGTGTTGTGCAGAAAATTAGGGACAAGCGCATATTATGACGAAAAACTGCGCGTTGATGAGGACTACGAAAGTAATTAAGAAACACAAACAGCGCTAGTGTTTGTGAATTTTTTTCTTCTTACTCATATACAAGATTTTTTTATTCCAAAATACGCAACATAAACAACGATCGCGAGTTGAAACCTTATTTTCAAAGGACGACATTGCCCTGCACCCTTGAAGCGATCGTGTGTACGTCGACAGTGCTGAAGTTTACTCCGCTGAGCTCGATTGGTGGTAGGGGTGCTAGAAGAAGTGCCCCTTTCTTAACAATCAGTACCATTCCACGCAAGATCGCAATGCACGTTCACGTGTACGACTTGAGCCATGAGGGCTTCACGTAGGAACCATACGGAAAAGCTTACAGCACCGCAACGGCTGTGTTAGTATCGTGAAGCATCATAGTTTACCTCCGCGCCCTGATTAGTGATGGGATTTGCCGGGGCAGCAAACGGGCAGTATTGGAGACTTCAAGGAACTGGTGGAACAGGATGCCTGAATTAGGACAAGGGTCCACTAGAAGAATTGAGACGCTCTAATGAGTTGCTAGTGACTGAGAGAAAAGTTGATTGATTGATTGATTGATTGATTGATTGATTGATTGATTGATTGATTGATTGATTGATTGATTGATTGATTGATTGATTGATTGATTGATTGATTGATTGATTGAATGTAGGGTTTAACGCGCCAACGCAATGCTGGGATGAGGGGCGCCGTAGTGGAGGGCTCCGGATTAATTTTGACCACCTTAGGATCTTTACCGTGCGCCGAAATCTCGAACACACGGGTGTTTTTGCTTTTCGCCTTCATCAGAAAAGCGACCGCCTCGGCCGTCAATCGAACCCGCGCCCTCGTGCTTAGGAGCGCAACGCCTTAGCCACTGAGCCACCGCGGCTGGTGACTGAGAGTGAAGTATCTTAAGGTAATATAAGGTGGGTTAAGTTTGGGTTTAAGATAGAATAATGTTAGTTACGGTGGATTAACAAGGGTTAAGGTGGGTTAAGGTTAAAATGGAATAAAGTCGTTGAAATGAGGGGATGCTGTCTTATGGGGTTTCGTGCTATAAAAGTAACCCGGGAATATCTTGTTGTACAAGGGCAGTGGTCGGGTTGTTCCTTTTTTCTGTAGTTCCCTCCGATGGAGAACGTGTGGTTATTTTCCTCTACTTTATTCTAGTGGTTTATGCCAGCCGCTGGCCGAATTTTTTTATGTCAGTGTGTGTGACTTTCCGAAGGCACCAACCAAAAACGCCAAGAACGTATTTAAGAATTCGCTCCCTGACTGTGCTTGGAGAGTGCTAATGAAATAAATGTAATCGCTTACTCTTGCGGAAGGCTATTTTTTGTTGGCTGCACGTCGTCATAACTGGTGTCATTAGAGAGACCTAGATCAGTCGAACCTCTCGTCTATTCTTGCATCTCTGCTAAGCGCCACGCAATAAAATCACGTTGTCTCTCTCTCACTTCTCTGGTATTGAGAACGATTTCTGCTTCGAAACCAAGACACGAATTTATCAAAATTCAAGCAAGCCCAAGCATTTTTGAAGTTTTCCTGGGCACTCAACTGGGGAAAGTCTTGGTTCAACGGAAAGATTGTAGATGGAGATAGAGAAGCGCGTAATAAAACTGCAGGAGGGGGCCCCTGTCGTCTTTGTCTCTATCCATCTTTCGTACATTTTATGCCTGTAGCGGCATTTTACTGGTTATTTCATACTTCAAATGACGTAATTTTGATAGTATTAACAGCAAAGCTGTTTAGGAAATGGTAATGTTTTGTGCCCGCAGTTTTTTTTTATTGCGTCGTTTTGCCACAGGGCATAAGTAACAAGGAAACAATGGACAAAACAGGACAGAAGTACGACACATAAGAAAACAAAAAAAAAAAACGGTGAGCGGGCGCTACAGGAAACTATACAGTCCAGTTTCCGAAATGTATTCCAAGAGTTTCTTCTAAAGGGGGCCGTGCGCAAAAAAAAAAAAAAAAAAAACTGCGCAGCGCGTGCGCGTGAACGCGGGCCTCCCAGTAATGGGCTGGCCGTTAACAAACCCGAGGAAATCCCAGCGCTCGTGTGTGCGTTCCTCCCGATGAACACCCAGCTTCCCCTGCACACGTTCGTCAAACGAAGCTTACCCACATAGGAAGATTGGCCAAGACAGCCCCTCAAAAAACCCAGGGTTCGCCGTAACCCTGGCAACAATTTCTCGAAACGAGAAAGACTCCAGCGTCCGCAGCAATTGTGACAACACTTGCTCAGAACGAGTAAGATACGTCCTAGCGCCCGCCACTCCAAGGTGATGTCCAATTATTACCACGTCAAAAAAATGAAGGAAGGTCACAGTTATAGCAGCAATGATGGAGTAATGGTTGTTTTTGGCAGCGGAGAAGAAGCGTATCGGCTTCAATCTGGGCTTAAACCTTCATGATGGTCATGATGGCGGCCTACAGCTTCGCTGCCTTATAGTCTTACGCGTTGGTGTGAGCTTCCTTCTTTTTGTCTTGGGGACGGGGTACGGACTGGCGAGGCTCCGAGCGAGGCAAGCAATAAGAAGGGCGCACGTTACGCGGCCGCTAAAAATGACTGGCGACGATATGAATGAGCTTAAAATATCAATAAAGTAGAGCTTGTGCTCTAATAGAGCATGCTGCTTACTCTCTTTTCGCAATAAGGTCTTACCACTGTTCTGCTCATTCTTTTTTTTTTCTTTTTTTTTCCCTGTCATGCCCTGTATTCCCCCCTGTGTACCCCCCCAAAAATGTACCTGAAGACCACAGAACCTGTCGTCTCTGTTGCACAGCTAGTGCTTTCTTATCCTTTTCTTTTCTCTTTTCAGTGTCGCATTTTGTGCCCGATTATGATTGTTGCATACTGGAAATGTTTTCGGCGTATGGGCATAGGTTATGCCTTTTTTCTGGTGATTTTTCTTTTGTGTGTTCTGCAAATTATAAACTCTAATTGGTGCCCTTTGGGTCGGTAAAGCCAGCTAGCTATCTTTGGTTGATGTCGCCTTCATATACCATAATGATTGTATCGGTTCACTTTGTCGCGTGTGCACTATGAAAACGTCTTTTCTTCTTCTTGTTGTTATCGCCTGCTAACTTCAACTTATTGCAAACCTCGTCGCAATTCTTTGTGCTGCTATGCTTTGTAACGCATTAATCAACTTTGTATGATCTGTAACACTTCACCAATTACCCCCCTTACTCAATGCCCTGTAAAGGGGCCTGTAAGGAATTTTAAATAAATAAATAAATAAATAATATTTTGTATGGCGCAGGCGAACCGGATGCCAATTCGTAGGATTGATTTTACTGTCCACGCGTGAATACAAAATTTGATTTCCGCCTGGTTCAAGGCGTGCTGTCTGTGTTTGGCGCTAGTTTTCTTCACTAAATTTGCGGTTAATACCTCAGTTAGTAAAAGGTGTTCCAATAAGCTCCCTCATACTAACGGGTTGTATATGCTAACAGCTTACGAAATTTACAAATCCGCCGAATGGTACGTAGGTGTTGCCACTACGTAGGAACCGTAATTACTATGATCACTAGGAGAAGGAGGAGGAAAAAAAACGAGACCAAATGCTAAGAGGTTATTCCGCCTTGGATTCTGCACTGTGCCGTTATTAACCGCTGCTTCTTTGATACTCATGTTCATTCATAGTAACCAAACTCTTTGACTGAGTGAACATAATAACTATACCAAGTTTTCCAATCTACCTCACGATTGCAGAGTTTTTGCAAATCCATATGCTGACTGGTCCATATGCCCACAATAAAACGCATAATTACGAAATCATCCCTAAAGTATTTGGTGTTTCTGACAATCCCGCCGACTCTATCACCAGAGTCTCCGCTACTGGCTGCAAAAGGAAGATGAGATGGATGCCTAAGGTAACGAAGTTTTTCTCGATCACCCCGTGTATCCCGTTGGTTTTCCTGCTCAATTTATTTATCGTATAAATTTGGCATGTGCGTGTAGAATGTATGTAAATGCCGTTCTGCGCACTCATCCGATCCGCACTGCCAGACGTAGCTTCTTACTAGGTTATGCATGACCAGTTAGTAAAAGCATGTAGATACTACATCGAGTTACGAAGTATCAAGTGGATACTGCAACAAGTAACTGTTTAGCGTTCTGTTAGTATATGCCACCAACTTTTTAAAGAGTGAACGTGTTTAGTTTACTTTAGAAGCTTAGAGAACAAGCACGTTTATCATAAATGGACTAGTTTATTATCCTGTAGGGACAAAGTGCATTAACGTAAACACGCACCGAATAAAAAATATTCGCTCTACGACAATTTTCTCGTTAATTGTTGAAAGCTCAGAGCGACTCAAAATAGTGTTATAACAGCGGGTAGCAATATCAAAGCATGGTCCGAAAAACACACAACTGAAGATAGTCTTCGTACCACTGGGCGGAGGGCGACAGCCATATGACTCATGATCCAGGCTGCTCCACTGTGCTTCGGTAAGGTGGGTTGAAGAACTGTGTTTGCACGCATCCGTCAGCGGGTAGGGGTCGCTCTCCCAGTGCCCGGTGAAATCATACCTGTCCGTGTCCCAGCCACATCCACAAGTGTGGCCGAATGTCCCGACTTGCTTCAGAAAGTCGAATGCACTTACACAGTTTATTACATTCAACATTCCCGCCGTCTTATTATATCTAGCTATCGTTCTGTTCGCAGTTCCAAGTTCGCGACGCAGTCTGGCAAGACGAGTCAAAACAAACAAAATGGTGTCGAAAAACAAACCCGCCGTCGAAGTTTCAATGCTGACCCGCCGCGATGGCTCAGTGGCTAAGGCGTTGCGCTGCTGAGCACGAGGTCGCGCGTTCGATTGCTGGCCGAGGCGGCCGCTTTTATGATGGAGGCGAAAAGCAAAAACGCCCGTGTGTACGAGATTTCGGTTCACGTTAAAGATTCCACGGTGGTCAAAATTAATGCGGAGCCCTCCACTACAGCGCGCGTCATCGCCTGTGTTGCGTCGGCGCGTTAAACCCCACAATCAATCAGTTTCTCTTTGTAAGCGGCGGCTATTTAGTTAAGTACTGAAACAGTGAACATTGGAGTAAAAAAATAAATAAATATAACCAAAGCTATTTCATAGGAACGAGGGAGACGAAATGAATTCATTGTTTCACATCACTGTTTCATTTCGTTCGCTTCTTCCGTTCACTTTGTCGTTAACATCTGGAAACCGATCTTTCGGCGATCTCCCATTGTCCGTCCGAATTCATGAAAGTCCAGCCCCGAAACGCCAAAAAAAGAAATTTCAGAAAACACCTACGAAACAGTCTGAAAACTCAAGCTAAAAGCAAACTGTCATTGGGCAAATGCATTTGGCTCATCAGCTAGATCTGGCTCATTTTCGATATGAACTATGATCTGCATACACTGTTTCAGGGCGTCATGTCAACTATTTTCTAACAACCACTTTTTTAGGGGAGAGGCGCCGAGATTTTCTTGTCACTGCAGCTTTATCAGACTCAGTTTCGGTTTCTGGATCTGGCACTCTTCGAAAAAATAGGCATCATTTGTTTAGCATTTGCAGGGAACAAGAGAAACTAATATTGTGTGTGTATTCTGTGGTCAAGCATAGTAGATAACCCCTTGAGAGATTTCGCACCGTGGTAGTAAAATTACGCAGTGTCAGCAGCCGATCAAATCGAAATATCACATCAGGAAGCTAAGTCCACAAATGTAGTGTTAGAGCGGAATAAGTCTTAAATGTTTGCGCGTACAAACAAAAAACGAGCATGTTCACCCAGATCATAGAAACCTCCCCTAGCACCGACGAATATTTTAAATCCCTGAAATCCAGTGCCAAAATTGGCATTTAACGTTTTATTTTCGTATTCGCTTGCTTCGATTGGGGATCACAGCACAGTATGCCAAGTGTGTGGGGCGGAACCGTGTAGTGGAAACAGGATATAAGTCAAGCGACCAAGAGCCGCGGCTTGCCACTCGGGTCTCTAGTACGTGCCCACACAAACGACTCCCCAGTGCATCGTTCGATATCGACCGGGAAACGGGATTCGCGGGATTCATATTGCATTCGTGCGACATTGAACGCAAACGCAGGGGCCATGTACTGAAGCGCTGCCGGGTTCGGTGCCATCCAAGAACCACTCCCGGGCGCCTTGCTGCCTTGATTAAACGCAGATAGAATTCACAATATGAAGCGGAGATGGAATGAAGATTAGAGAACGCAGCCTACGGAAAACTGTCGCAAGTCCTCTATCAGACCAAATGGCCATTTGAACGTCAAATAAATAACTATGGCAGTATGTGAAAGACCACAAAAGCCACGTTGTGCCTGCTTGGCAATCTCTACTAAAATATTGTTGTTTTCATCACTCGAGGACATTTCGCCTACGACGGCTGAAAAGGAGATTTCGCTGTGGACGTCTGGTCAGCCATCCTATCGGATTGTTTCTGCAGACTCTCTGCGTTCTTATTTGTGCATTCGCATACTGCGTTTCTAACTCAAGTCCAAACATGACTGAGTAATTTTCCGTATGTTTTTGTCGTTACTTTTCTTCAAGTTTGGTGCCATTGCTTTGTTGCCATATCTCTGGGATTCAGTCATGGAGAGGTGGTTACAGCCGTCCACGCATACATTTCTGAGACCAGGCGCCTAAACTTTTCCAGACTTCCCGGTGCCTAAACTCTACCAGGCTGCTCTTCCAGACTTTTATTTGTCATGTACGAAAACTTGGGCCGTTGTTTTTGTTCGATCTTCTTGCATCGTGGCACCTTTTGTCGTCCCAATTTTCATATTTGATTAAGAGTTAGTTTTGCGAAGCGGAAACATTAGCCGCTGAAAGCTCCGTTCCTACTCAATCGCCCAAGTGGGCTGGAGCCCCCACCCTCCTCCCCCCCAACAAAATACAACAACAGCAGCAAGAAGAGAGGTAGGACAACCCTAGTCTCGTCTAAATATTTTTTGCTGGAGCACAGACACTTTAGAGCAGGAGAGAAGAGCGCCATTCTATTCGTAGATCTGGGTATGCACGTGACTCGGTTTAAAGCTTAACTCGTCATTTCAATCGGTTTTGCACGCAAGGGTTTCCTGAAGTCATCTTTATATTCTTCCTATGTAACTCTGTGCCTGTTTGGTGATCAAAATAAAGAGAATTCACTGTGTCGGAGTGCACTTGTGTGGCGACGACAATCAGCAGCAATGACATTACGGTTGAAAACACTTTTTGATAACGGTACCCACTGAACATCGCGGAGAAAACGGAAACTGAAAGATGAAATAATTTGTACTTTTTATATCTAACAAGCATTTCAGAATGAGTGCGGGCTCCTCCAGATTCCGCCTGAATACCTTTCACTGGTGAAAATACAAGAATGTTGAAATTTTTTTCATTTAGCAATAAGGTACAGGCGGCCAGTTTTTTAGTCTCTTTTATACGACACATACCCAGCTTTCTCGCTCAAAATTCCAACACCTCAGGAACCTGTCAAACCCCCTTCAGTAAAGTGGTATTTGGCATCCAGCAAGAACTCGACATAGAGATAAACACACTACAAGAACTTTCCAGGACTCTGAACAACTTTTGTGTAATTCGCTCTCAAAACTTCCTCACCATCTACATCGATGGGATAGTTTCCTTGGCTAAGGAACTTAGTCGCGCAACGTGCGCGACTTGAAACTGTGCACAAAGCAAGTTGCGGAAAAACTTTTCTATTTTGTTCGAAAACTACAGAGTAATCACTGTGGAAAGGACTACCATGAGCAGGAAAGCTGCACATGTATTTGCAACGTATAGTCTTTATCGAAATTTTTTACGCCAAAACCTAAGCATTCTGCACCAAAAACAATTCAAAGAGCAAGCTGAACCTTTAACTGTGGCAAACATATTTCATTAAAGCAAGAAAAAGATATTTTTGTATAGTTTTTTTCGAATATCACATTTAAGCCTCACGAGAGACGAAACCTTTTAGATTAAATTGTTTGCGGCCTGTGGACTTTCGGCATGGCCTAGAAAAATTTGACAAAGACTGTACTTGCCTAGTCAAGAATATATATGGCATACCTTCAAAAACCACGCCTTTAGTTTTGTTTGATTTTTTGCTTCCGCCATCGTTTAGCAGCGCCCAGCATCCTTAACGAAGTTAGAAGTTACGTACACAATTTCGTCTCTTTATTTTGTACGCCGTGTAGGCTGTCTTATTTTTCAGGAACTTTGTATCACCCTGTGGCCACTCGAACAGAATGTTCATCTTTTATCACTGATGTTCTCCACCTGATTCGATGGTTCTTGGACCACTAATGCCGAAAGATACATTATCGCAAGGGAAACATTACGGTATTCATTTCGCCTACGCTAACGGTGCTGACGTTTTCGTTGACGTTTTTGTTTTATTTAGTTACTTGAGGTGTCCCAGTTAGCTGCAATAAACTTTGTTTCCCCAAGAGCCTGCGTCGTCCTTGACTGGATGCGATAGTTTGGGACTGCCCCAATTTTCTTTGAAACTTAATCTTCGCAAGAATTTCATAATACAAACATGGAATATTTTCTGTAACTTCAGCGTCACACACTGTAAACATAGCAAACAAAATATCTACGTTAAATAAAAACACAAATTTCACTGTTGCCACTTATGGTACTAATTAATTGCTTAACTTTTAGGGCAACGTGTTCATAAATAAAAGGCTGTGAAAGTGCAATAAATACGACGCAGTGCACTGAGTTTGGAAAGTTGCAATGACTCATCAATTCTACATTGCCAACGCAGCGCTGTGGGCCCTGCGTGTTCAGAGACTCACAGGACAACAAGGAAAGAAGGCGGACAGGGATATTTGCGCTGCGGTAGATCGATGTTGTTGTAGAGCAAAATTGCTTTGACTGAAAGTTAAAAAAATTACACTATCTTCCCGTAGGGGAACCCTGAGTAGTATACAAAGCAGCCATGGGGTCGATTCAAGTGCCCATTAGTTTTCAGTTAGTCGTTGAGCCCATGGCTGTTTCGCATACTACTCAGGGTTCCCCTACGGGAAGACGGTGTAATTTTATTAGATGCGACGGGGCAATGTCCTTCCCTTGTCGTTGTTGCGCCGTCCACACCCCCAGTGCGTATGCTCGGCTTGCTGAACGCCCGGTGGCGTCTTACCCTTCAATGGCTCCTGGAGCGACAGTGTTACCGGTGTCTTCCTGGGCCGGCCCGAGATGATTCGAGCATGCGCAGTGGTGGTGTGGATGGCGCAACAACAGGGGAGGGACATAGCCCCGACCATGAGATGCCGGAGCGGCAGTGTTGCCGGCGTCTCCCTGGGCCGGCGGATGGATGGATGATGGACGATGAACGACGGACGACGGAGCGAGAGCAAGAGATGCTTTGCATCTAAAATCTGAGGGACCCGCCGTGGTGGCTCAGTGGCTAAGGCTTTGCGCTGCTGAGCACAAGGTCGCGGGTTCGATTTCCGGCCGCGGCGGCTGCTTTTCTGATGGAGGCGAAAAGCAAAAACGCCCGTGTGTACGAGATTTCGGCGCACGTTAAAGATCCCCAGGTGGTCAAAATTAATCCGGAACGGTCCACTACGGCGCACCTCATCGCCTGCATTGCGTCGGCGCGTTTAACCCTACAATCAATCAATCTAAAATCTGAGGGGCAAGCTGCCGACAACCGCCGGAACAGCATCGAGCTACGTGCCGCGAAGACCAGTGTTTCGGCGGTAGTCAAGCTGGTCACACAGGACGACTTTGCCCATCGAATCCGTGAAAGGCGGCGGGCCGTTAGTTAAAGCACCGGTGGCTAATCAGGTAACCCGGAGGTCATAACAGCAGCGACACCTTTCCGAGTGAGAGTCGCGACTGATTCGTCTTTGCCGTTCACTGGACTCGCAATCGCGAGGCAATTCTTCAAAGCGCTATCGGCCGCGCAAAACGCGGCGTGGGTCGTACTCGGGCAATCGTCCTCGGGCAGCTGCCGTGACTAAGGCGCCGATGTGGGTGGGAGGTGAGACACAAAGCAACCAATGCAAACCTTCAAAGGTGTATATTCCCAAAGTTACCCTAGCGCACGCATCTTGTACATCCTCGACCGTCCTGCGCTGGTTGAGCTGGCGGAGTCATTTTAACTGGGGCGCTACCGGTGGACGATGGACGGTTCCGGATGGAGGGGAAGGGCCAGGTCGCTCGGATGCTGCTCTCGGTAATGTTCAGAGCTAATCTCTAAATCTTACGTCCGCGCATTTCGCGAGATCTCCGCTCGGCAAGCCTTGTCGCCGATGACGATCTGTTCGTCGCGTCGGAAAATCGTACACCATGCACCAAGTCGGATCGCAAGTTTCCAAACTTCCATAATTCTATGAATTACGGTGGATGGCCAGCCAAAGTTTGGGGCACTCCTACACAAAAAGAGTGGGTGCACAGTAGCAAAAAATTACGCCCACCTCCCCTCGCGGGAACCCTGGTGTGATGCGACGCTGAGGGGGGGTACAAAACAAGCGGAGAACAACCGACGACCGAAAGGCCACCGGATAGCGGCACACCGGTTATATGCGCAGCGCGCCCGAAGGAGAGGAGACCGCGGAGAGAAAGAGTACTGCACATGCGCAGCACCGCGCGCAGCGCCGCCCACCGGCGGAGTGAGAGTGCGCTGGGCCGCACACCCACAGATGTTGAGAGAGAGTGTTCACTCTCACCTGGGCACGCGCCGGTGCCAGTGCGTCTGCCGTGGCTATGGCGCAACACAATCCAACACAATCCACTTTAATCCAATCAAATCCAAATCCAATCCAATTCAAGCCAAGCCAATCGAATCCAATCCAATGCCCCTCGCTATCGGAGAGGAGAGGCGGTGAGCGGAGGAGAGTGCGGACGCCGACGACGACGACGGACGCACGCAGGAAGGACAGGGCCGCCGAAAAGAGATGCTCTCAGCGTCGCATCTAAAAAAGCAAAAAAGCTCAAAACACTATCCGGTCAATCAAAATAAACATCCTCCTCCCGAGGGGCACGATCAAATACAGAGCATTTCCGGGGGCGCACGACGTTAAGTAGTTTGCGTTACGTTAATGTTGTTGCACTTGTGGCAACTGCTGACGAAAGAGCGCTCGTCAGCAGTAATTAGAAAGAGTCAACGATATAAGGCGGGTTCGTAGCGTCCCATTCTGTGTCGGCTTTGTGGCGCAGTGGGTAGAGCACCATGTACATTGCGTTCCGCCCGCAGGGTTGAGGAATCGAAACCGGGCGCCGGAAAGTATTTTCTTTTATATAGTATAGGGGGAGGGGTGCGGACAACGACGGTGCGGACTACGACGGGACAACGCGGGTGACATCGTGAGTTACTGAAATGCTCTGCATTTAAAAAAAGGGTGAGGAATAAAGAGGGCATAAAGTAAGAAACGAACAAGTGCACAAAAAAAGGATTGCACAACCTAGGATAAGCTCGCGTGGGAAAAATGCTATATCGCACAAAAACATGAGCAATAACTCTATGGTGGCATTCCAGCGCCATGCTTCAACGGCTGCCGAAAACGGCCACGTTTTCAGAGCGATGGTACTGGCTCAGAGCCCCTTTCGGTAAGTGCTGGTGATATACGCCGCCTGGGCGTCAACAGCCCCGAGCTTGGAATAAAGGCGTGCCCAATTTTGGGCGCACAGTGCGTGGCGTTCACAGACGTTGCGCCCCAAGTGTCCTTGCCGGTGGGAACAGCTGAAATGACAATGCTTAATTTTTTTAGGAGATTTACTGAGAAGGAAGCATTTTGTTTTAAAGCGTACCAAAAACACAAGAGGGGTGGATTATGGGTGGTTATTATAGTTCATCGTGCACGCCTGTTTTCGGGCACCAATTAGAACGGGTGATTTTTTTTCTATACCCAAGACCGAGACGAACCCGAGGATACCTTTTTGCCAAATGTAATCATCCCAGGACAATTCCTTCCTTCTTAACAACGCCTATCCACACAGCTTTACACCTTAATGTTGACCGTTGTCATCAGGAGCTGTTTGAGGAAAAAGCCCGCGAAATATTTCGCCTCGTAAGTACCCTTGGTCTGCGAGTCAGACATGAAATAACCCGACGAAAGAAGATTATCTCCGAGAAGCACTAATCATTGGGATACAGCACATTTAAAAAGCGCCCTTTGCTATCATCATTAGCCTACTTATGCTCCTCCATAATGAACGCGTCTGCCATTGAATTTCAACTTTCAAACCTGCATACGCTGTCGGAATCTATTCTTTCCTACGAAATTTTCTTATCTAGCCCGTTCATCGGTTTATTGGTCTCCAGCTTTACTTCCAGTCTCAATTGTGGGTAGCCACTCCTTTGTGCAGGAGGTTAATGCGCTGCCTGTTTTCGCAATACAAGGCCAGCCTACGTTCGCTTGTTTCTCAATATTTAGTGAAGGATCTCCTCAACCATTGTTTGCTCCCTAACAGGAGACTCGCTTCCAGGCTTCCTCTTTCTGAGAGTAACTGCGTCGAAACTAGGGCCATGGAATCATGCGACAAAAATCTTGTCTAATGAGTTTTTTTCTGAACAGTTGGCTCATATAATTTTGTTTGTAAATTTCACGGGAAAATCAGTTTCTTCAGTTTTAAGGATATTCTACATCCAAGCATCGAATCTTAGGAACAAACGTTTGATTGTCCTACTATTTTATTCTTTAGAAACACAGACATACTGCTTACATAAAATACACGGCGTCAGAAAGAACGCACTCATCCTGAGATAAAATGGTTAAAATAACCGATAGCAGCCAATGCGTACTTCTCTTCACGAGGTATGTGCGTCTTCACACAACCCTGCAAGAGAAGAAAACAATATGATGAACAGCTGGACGTCTTAATAGCATAATTACCACTAGAATGTTTCTACAGCTTTCATTTCCCCTTCTACTACAGCCAAACCCACCACTTAGGATTACACCGTAAGGGGGCTATATTGAGATTAGCTTCCTAACACTGCCCGCGAATATAAATCGTCTTCTACTGCGCGTATACAAATCTGAATGACGTATTCTCACATGCCAACGAACTTACATGCGATTAGAACTTCTCTCTCAGGTGTCCATTCTTTAGTTTGTGACGACTTAATGTTAAGACGTCGTTGCTTCCCGGCCATTTGAGAGGTAAGTTTTGTTGCGCATAATGTATTTGTACAAGGAATCTTTTATACAGATTGCACTGTCAGGAAAACTGTTATTGTTGTTTGTTGAGAAGTCATTATATTGAAAAAAAAATGACGCTCTGAGATTCTTACATGGAACAAGTTCATGATCTTCGGAACTGTTACTCCGTACTTGGAAAGAAGGTTCTGCAAAAGAACGTTCTGTTGGGGTTTCATCACAGCATTTTCTCAACCAAGTATTAAATTTCACCACAAAATATTTAATGTGTACGTACGGGAGATATGGCGCTGACGGTTGTAAACGCTTTCTCAACGCAGTGCAGAATCAAATTCCGCTGCTCAGCAACTGTCTGCAAGGACATTTTATATCATAACATCAATGCCACCACGAACATAGCATTAGAATACGTACTTTGGTCTTCCCAGCGTAAGCGTAGCATATTCGAGCCAGGATGCAGAACCTCCTCACTTCCTGGAGTGCGTAATGGGATATTATGTTCATCGCACGATAGAAGAAAATTAGTTAAGAAACGTTAGGAGACATTGTTTGTGGGTTCAATTATGTGAAACTCTTACACTAATATAAGTTGCGTTTTACCTGCACATATATATTCTTTCATACCACATGCCCTTTACGAAGAAGTTCCGCACCCTTGGATTTACCAAAACAACTTACCCGAATTATGCGGGGACTTGCGTTAAGCTTGATAATTTCCTCCTTGCAAGCAAACATAATATCAGTTGCTGCCTTGGTTGCCATTCCGAAATCTCGTGGATCTGTACAGACAGTTAAGGCCAATGAGTAAGGCCTGTGACCTCATATCAAATTGGGTATATTTATACATGACTATCAAGAAGAAAACTGTGCAAAGAGAATCTCATCGCAATGTTCTTAGCACAAAGTAGTCTTTTCGTCGTAGTTCACGCAAGAAGTCTTACCACGTGCTTTATTTATTTCTATTGTGTATTGCGGAAAAAGTTCGGCATGTGCGCCTACTTTAACACAGAAGATAACCACAACACACAGACATCACGCGATATATATATATATATATATATATATATATATATATATATATATATATAGTGAACAAGGGAGTAATCGTTGCTTCATAACTGTTACAGGAATGGTCAATCCCACCTAGCAACTCATCGGCAGTGTGTCACATGCGAGAGCACCACGCCACCTTCTTCATCTCCCAACATCGCGACTTCTTCTTATTATCGTTTTTTGTAACAGGTTCCCGGCGTGGCTGCGTCGTCATTAAAGGCGTCGTTTAAGTCTCCCGCGTCCGAGTCTTGCACGTAATGGAGCTGCACTTCGATACCCGTACGCTCGCCCCGGCTTCTCCTTGGAGCTTCGCTGAGGTAGGCGTGTCCATCTTCCCACGCTCAGCATTCCACAAGGCGGTCTGACCTACCCCGCCGAAGACCCAGCACCTCGACCACCAGCAACGCTAGTACACGGGTCACTTGAAAGACGCGTTAATTGATGACACAGCCTCGCCGGGAAGCCGTTACAAAAAACGATGATGGTGAAGGCACGACGATGGTACATGGAGAAGGTGGTGTAGTGCTCGCATGTGACACACGGATGATGACTTGCTAGGTGGAATTAACCATTCTTGTAGCAGTTATGACGCAACGATGACGGCTTCATCACCAGTGTGTCACATGAGAGCACCACACCATCTTCTTCATATCCCATCGTCCCGCCTTCATCATCACCGTTTTTTGTAACGTCTTCCCAGCGAGGCTGAGTTGCCTTCAGCGTCTTTCAAGTCTCCCGTGTCAGTCTTCAAATATATATATATATATATATATATATATACATAAGACCGGCATCAGGTCGAAACGTTAGAATAAATATCGATATGTTTTTCAATGTGACTTCTCTATCGTACAGTTAACCTTATAGCCAGGAACCTATTCTCTTAACTATATATATTTATATATATATATATATATATATATATATATATATATATATATATATATATATATATATATATATATATATATATATATATATATATATATATATATATATATATATATATATATATATATATATATATATATATATATATATATATCGTAAAAAAACAAGCAACGAAGATCTCACTGAGGCGACCGCCACACCAAGTCATACGCTGCTCATCGTTGCTGGCACGAGCCACCGATATAGCACTACTGATCAAGAGAAAAATGATTGCGGAGATGCGACAAGCGCTCCCACGGCTGCAATATTCCTTCGATGTCACCAAGAAACACTCCGCCATCTTCCGCACACCCTTGTCTAGTGGAGAGCCGCGATGTAGTGAACGGGATATTCGAAACGTAAGTAAAATCTAGACCAGATTAGCCAACGTAGCGAAGTCTGACATGAGCACACCATACGCATATGCTCAAACATTTGCTAAGGCAATTATTCTTTATGCCTTTTTGTCTGTTGCAATTTATCAAAGCGAAATTGAAAGGAACAGTTCATAAAATAGCAGTTTTTTTCCGCGAAAATTACCTCCCAGTTGTTCTTTTGTGTAGCTTAGAATATTTTTGACTAGGCTAAAAAAAGTGGCCGTGAATCGGCTCACTTTACTGGAATGTGGAAAGACGAACGTCTTCGGCCGCCTCTTCCCCGTAAATGCCTCTTTTCACTACAGTATTCTCAAAACAACTACCATTATTGTGAACGCTTCAACCAAAAAGTGAAATAGTCAAGCTACTTTAAACGAAAGAAAATACATGAGCACAAAAATTATGCGTGATCTGCTTTTGAGACTAATTCATCAGATGTCGCTACTTGCGCCGCGGCGGCGGGAATACGCAAACCACAAACGGTGTGCTTAGGGCCACTATATCAAGCGTAGCTTATTTAGTGGCTCTAAGTGTGCTAAAACACGTGTCCTACCGTTTTCAGCGGCAAACGGAAACTCCGGCTCACGGTAACACGGTGAACGGTGACGCAAACTCGGTAACGATGTGCTACAACTATCGGTAGTACAGACGGATAACTGCCTAAATGTTTGCTTTTGCTTTTCCACGTACTGCGTGCCCGCCTGTGTATTATCCTAGAAAATACACGCAAGAGAATACAGATTCGAGTTGTCTTAACGCCGGGGTGAAAAATGTGGGCTAACTATTTACTTCAAGCAAAAATGTCAGCTTTTGATTTCAATGGCCATTCTTTTAGAGACATTCCCATATAAAGTGACCGTTAGCCACACATTAAAATGGATCGTACGACTGGCTTGGCCCATAATAGTTACCACTTTCACATAATACGTTTTTATCTGTAGTTAACTAGATTTGGTAATTATATTTTGCTAGATCTTTTTCCTGCGTAGAAATAAAACACTAGCACTTAATGATTAGTTGCATCTGCTGAAACACCGAACTTCATTCTCGGAAAGAGCTACGGACGCTACGATCTGGCACGCACTGCGGCCGCCGAAAGGTTCTATTTTGTGAATTCTCGTCCTTTCTTTTTTTGTGCGTTGTATATAAGTGCTTGTGCATTCGTATATGCAACCGTAAGGACCAGAACAATCCCAGCTGCCGCAGAGTACGCATGCGAGCAACACGTTCCAGACAGCTCGACAAACACAGATGCAGACGGAAGGGTGTGGTGTCAGCTGTAATTCACCAACGCTGTACCGGGTCGGACGTAACGCAGCAACCCACGTGTTGTTTTTTAAATTGGCGCCGCCTATCGTAAAATAGACCATTGCAAAAAGCTTGCAGGTTAATAGGACGCGTCTGCGTACTTTGGCTCCGCCAGCAGTAACGTTTTATACGGCGAAATACGTTTGACGTAACTCCAATTTATTTTCAGGCTGTGGCGAACGCAAGTAATTTTTTAATTTCGGTTGCGTCGGACGTAACTCAAAACATGAGGTTAAAATACAGTCGGGCGCAACTTTAACTTCAAAAATCGCACGCCTCAGTCCGAGTCATCCGAGTCGAAACTCTGTTCGTTATTCCGGCAAGAGGCTATATGGGAAAATACGAAACGGGAAGGCCGTCTTGTACCGGGTTGAAGCCGCAGGGAACAAACGAGAAGGTTCAAATGGGAACGGGTGCAAATGGGAACAGGCGAAATGGGAAAGGGTTAAAAGGAAAGGTCGTTTTGCGCCGGCTTAAAACGGGAAGGAACAAGCGGAAAGGTTGAAATGAGAATGGGTTCAAACGGGACCCTCCCGCGAGTTCCAGTATTTCATTCACGTGGTGCCCCAAATTTTGCATTTTTTTTCTTTAAACAATGTTGACAAGTATGATGTGTAATTCCAGACTTTGTGTTTCGGAAAATTTTTGGCTATACCAAGTTCTCGTCCAAGAATTCCTCCCGTTTTGGGCACGCAGCATATTTTCTAATGGAGGCAAAGAACGAAAACGCTGGGTGTTTGAGATTTCGGCCGCGTTACGGATGCCCAGGTTGTCAGAATTATTCCGGAGCTATCCACTACGGCGCACCTTATCGTCTGTGTAACGTAGGCGCGTTAAATCCGATAACCAATTACTTTTAGCCGGGTTACTCAATTTCTGGACGGACGGACATAGTTATGAACAGACAAATCAAAACTTGTGGGCTTAAGTAGCTCAAGAAAGGCTACCATCCTTAATATTCCGAGGACACTGAAGGGCTTCTTACAGTTTGTTAGCGTGAAAGCATAAATGTCCAACTAAGCGTCTAAGACGCCTTGCTTCGCCCCACGTGTACAACGGCTTTGAAGTATTTCCTCCAGATACGCTCTGCTCAGCAAGCCGCTTAACCCTTTCGGATTGCTTCGATCTGCCTACAAGTGTTGCGCCGCGTTTCGTTGATGCCGCCGTACGGCGCGTTACCGACGATATGAAATTTGTGTCTTGTCCATCACATCTGTTGATATGCCATATACAGTGTCAATGGACATCAAATTTTTCGCTTGATATCAAGCTCCGGAACATGTGGGTGTATACCGGGTATTCAAAATTTTGTGGCATAATTGCAGAAGGCCCCAGTTATGGCTACTGGCGAGTTTGCAGCTGCTGGTGTTTTGAAAGTGATAATGGATCATCCCATACACCCCGAGCGAAACGGGCACAGTTGCGCGCAGCACGCCAGGCATATTCATACTGGGGCCGTTGACGTTGCTACAGTAGGGATTGTGGTATCATTCGTATGCAGTGCTATCTGAAATTAATATGAAATAGTCGTTCCCAAGCATAAACTAGATAGCTGCACAAATATTTATTGGATATTCCGAGCCCAGCTATTAGCCATGCCACGTGGAGGGAGGTCCATTTTTTCTCGGTGTTCTGTTCTTGCACTGAATTGCGTTTGCTACGTCACTTGATGGTAGACCCAGTGCAGCTCTCGCAAGCACAAACGAAGTGTGTAAAGGTGTTCACTGTAGCGAATGGAACACGCCCTGCTCCCGACCATCAAATATGGCTTTTGATTAGGGCTTGGCTGAGTGTGAACGGCGGACGCTTATTGCAGATCGTTCCATTTGATCGTTTGAAGAGCGTCTTTGAGCATTGGTGGGTGCGTTTTAGACGTTGAAGTTGTGTCATTTATCATCTAGTGGGTTTTGACGATTTACGAAAAAGTCTCTTGTTGGAAAACTGTGTCATCATGGCCGCTCCTATGAGCCGGGACAAGAGTGAACACTTCGGATCGAACACTCTCTGCACTGTGGCACCATTAGCTCACGGTGGTCTGGGGACTCCATTTTCGTTTAGTGCTAAGTACTTGTCGCTGTTAGCGGGCATCAAATGACGTCTTCGAATGTACGACGCTACGCTATCGACAAAGTGGAGTCCATGGGTGGCTGTGGTTTCGGTCGCTACGCAGCGCCCAAAAGTGGGATGGGGGTGTTTGATTAAATCGGAACTCAGAGAAAGTTCGCGAATGGTTTTCCACGGCCGATTTGAATTCTTGACGCTCGTGGCAGCCGCTGCTTCGGCGTCGTTTATTGTTCATAGTCGTCGTAGCAGCCAAATTTCTACTCTGATCGATCTTTCACGCTCAGAACTCGTTGCTGAAGGTAAGGCTGAACCAGGAGGCGGTCTCTTGGCCTTCAACCCAGCGTCCAGGCTAATTCCGCTAAAAGCGCCATATTCTCCCCTGGTGAGCCTGGGGAAACATTGTTGCGTTGTCATTGGAAGAGCAACGCCACCGCCATGTTGGCCTCGTAGGCGTAACAACTGTCATGGAAACATTGCGAGGAGGCGCAGCTTGCACAGGGGAGAGGTTATGCTCTCGCCCTCTCATGCCAATTTGGTTCTAACACGCCTCCTTTCACCCCCGACGGCCCCCGATTCTTGCCCGCCAAAGGGCAACCGCCACTCCGCTGCCTCCACCGGGGCAGCTCAGCCATTCTCTATGGTTTCGCTGCGACCGGCGCACAGCCAGGGCACCTACGCTGCCTGGCGTACGCCGGTTGCCCGTAACGACGCCAGCTCGAATATCACTTGAGCACTTTATTCCCGTTAGGCACGTGAACGTGACGTACAGCGAGAAACACTGATACGCAGTACAACACAGACAAGGTTGTCTGTCATCAACTATAGCACAGACACAAGTCCTATCCTTCAGCTCAGCTCCACGGCATACGAACGAGGTTCTCACCTTTCGCGAATAGCACTCAAAAAGAGTTCTTGCGGTTCGTTCTGGTTTTCTAGCGTCCCTTTTTCAGCACCATAACGTCCAAAAGGGTACACGCGAGAAATCTCCCGCTACATGAGACTCGCGTCGACCTCACCGTGCGGCAGCGGGAGCAGCGGTGACCGTTTTCTCGCATGCGCACTGGAAGTCGCGTCGGGGAGAAACGGACAGCAGAAAAAATGAGAGCAGCACTATTTCCCCGGGCCCGCTACATTTACGAGCGCAATAATAAAACCGAAACTACAGAAAGTACCACAGGCCTGGCTGTTCTCTGGCCACATTCATGGCCTTAACTCGGTACAGTAGGTAACGTGTATAACCTTGCCACTTTTATGGCAATTACTCGATGCCGTAGGAAAGTCTTACACCTTTTCCACATTCACTACCATAATCACGTACCGTAAGTAAAGCTCTAACCTGGCCTTTCCCACGGCCATTACTCGGTGCCGCAGGTAACTACGTCACTAATCCCACTCTTCTTTGCTGCGGCTCCGTCTTCCTTCGCCTCCCTCTGTACGCGGCGCCGCGTGGTGTACAGAGGGAGGCGAAGGCACGAAAGGGGACGCCTCAAATGGGCTCCCCTATTAGCTTTTGTAGGACCCCCCAAAGCTACGGAAGCTGCCTGGGCTCCAAATACAGTAGAGGGCCCCGCTTGCATTCTTGACCTTGCCGCTGAAGATGGTCGGGAGTCAATCCTTGTTACCGGCGGCGCGCATGTACACTCACTGCTCCTGGCGGCACACCTTTGTAGTTTTCCCCACTTGGAGACATTGGATGTTTTTCGGGCTTTCGTCACCCATGAACTTGTCGCATTTCCTATCATTCCCACCACTCTCGTTTATGCAGTATGTTCTGTATAATTGTGTATAATTCGGTATAATTACTCCTCGCCCCGCTTGTTTTTTTTTTTTTTTTGGGGGGGGGGGGGCGGTCTTTTTCGCTTGCCCATAGCAGAATAGGCTCTATATGGCGTGTGTGGTCGTTTGTGTGTTTCCCATGTGGGTTGTATTTCGGAGCGCCGCCCCCACCCTGAGCCCGTACGATTTTTTGCCAAAGCTTTCATTCCTAAAGAAGACCTGTCTCAGGTCGAAACGTTGAAATAAAGTGTCAGAAGAGTGTACTTTTACTTTGTGCGTATCGTATTCCGGCAGCAACTAAGGACAAGACTTCACAACTATATATATATATATATATATATATATATATATATATATATATATATATATATATATATATATATATATATATATATATATAAGGTTAGTAGAGACAGAGACAAACGAGAAAGACGTAGAAAAAAATAAAAATCAGTTTACTGACTTTTCAGGGAGAGGACTCCCTTTCAGAAAGGGAGTCCTCTCCCTGAAACGTCAGTAAACTTATTTCTATTTTCTACGTCTTTCTCGTTTGCCTCTGCCTCTACTAACCTTATTTTTTTCGCGCTCTGTGTGAGTTTTTATCTTTTCAGACTATATATATATATATATATATATATATATATATATATATATATACATTGCAATGCCGACGATTCGTAATGTTCCCCGGAAACAACAAGACGATCGCCAATCCCCTGCGGGTGATGTACGACGCCATATCATCATCGGTAGCAGGGGCGCTTAATGTCGAAGCCGCACCGCTATCACCTAGAGCGACAGGGTTCCCTCGCACTGCCTGCTTCTCCCCGCATCGACTGTGCCCGGACCCCTCCTTATCTTTTGGCCTGCACAGCAGCTTAGTCAATAAACCTCATTGCAATATACAGACACACACACCCACATATATATATATATATATATGAACGGACTATTTCAAACTTAAGGGACCTTGAGATGAAATCAGTCAACCGTGCGAAGTCCGGACTCAACAATTCGTACGTGTATCCCGGACCATTCGCTCTGTCATTATTTGTCATTCCTTTTTGCTTGTCCCAATTCATCAAAGTGAAATCGAAAGCTGTAGTTCGTGGCAGCTGTATAGTTATTTCAGTGGCACCGAGCTGCTTTTCTTTTGTTCTGACAGCTAAATACACATGTGCTCGCCTTTCAAAAAGAGGACGTGTCATAGAACTACAGTATGTCCAGTCACGGCGGTACACACATAGCGTGCTTTTTATTTTATTATTTTTAGGTGTGCTTCAAATTCAAATTTCTTGATTTGTGAAGGCGCCTGACGTGTGCAACAATGGAAGTTTATCAAAAGCTGTGAAGTGTGTCAAAAATTGTAGCACATTTGTTACAGTGGTTCAATTGTTCTTTTAGAAGACGTAGTAATGAGGGCTGTGAGAAACGGCCACTATTATAGTATCCAAACAGCAAAAGCGATGAAATGACAATGTGCACAAGGAGGGCAACAGCTTAGATGCCAAGACACGAGACGAGGCCGAAGGGAAAACCGTTAGATTGATGCACAGATGAAATAAAAAAAATTGGTTGCACAGAAGGGGCTCTGGCAGCTCAAGACAAAAGGAATTAAACTTCAGTATAAAGGGACCTCATTCTGAAGTGTACATAAGTACACTGATGATGATGACGACAATGGTAACAATGAATATGATAATGATAATGATGAAGCTAATGATTTACTACAATTGAGCACACAGAGAGCGTTTCGCACCAGTTGCATAGAATTGATGTCGCGTTTCCAGTTGGCGCTATCTACAGAGTTCGTGATCGCCTTAAAGTTGATCCAGCAGCTGCGTTAAAGGCATGAATCCTCAGCTATGGCCCATGCCCTTTCGAGCGTACATGCACAAACTCGAGCCCCTTTACATCATTATCATCACAACTGCCAAGCTTGTAACTGTCATAAATATCGGAACTCTTCGGCAGATGTGCTGTTTTTTCGATGGCTGTCTGTCAGCGAAATAGGAATAAGTAATGGCTTCTCTTGAATTCCCGCGATTTATGACTACCGTCGGCTGTGTGTTCTTAATTATATGGAAGCAGCCACGGCGACAGCGCTTTTCAGGGTTATCCGTCTGGTCGTGTAGTGTTGTGGCTGCTTCCACGACTCTCGGACTCAGCGGTACATATTTACCGTACCAAACTGAAGCGCATTGGTGTCCGTCGCACACGAGGGAAGCAAAAAAAAAAAACGATGGCAAAATATGGCTTCGAAACGCTATATCTTTTGTGGAAATTGGTTTGACCCCGACCTACCATGGTACTGGCGTAGCTTTTTATACCTGTTTAAGGCGTCGAAACTACACGGATTAGTAACGGCAATTTCGCGGCTGAGTAGGCATGTTTTTTGTTACTTCCCCTGTTTATACCTGATGTGCCAGACCTTCAAACAGAAGTCGCCAGCAACTCTATATTATATGATAAAGTGCATTGGATAGGAATATTCTTCCAAGGAGTTAGCGCGTTGGTATGTAAAGTACTTGACGTTGAGTTGAAGTTGGTGTTTATTTCACCACAACGATACACAAAATAGAAACAATTACAAAATACACGAAATAGAAACAATTGTGGCATGGAAAGTGGGAAAAAGCTACGCTATAGCAGCTTGCCCAGCCCACATCTCATTTGTACAAGGCAACCGAAACAATGGCACACCAATCCCCATATTGTCCTCACGTACGATTGAAAGAAAAGAAAACATACTAGTGGTTATTTTTCAAGTACAGTTTACATGCACACATAGGTCTTTACAAGCATATACAATTATTGGTAAAAAAGGCAACTTATACCATAATACGACACTATAACAGAAAGGGGTACATTGTTGGAATGGGCATGCATTTACAAGTACCGGATGCAATTTTTCTGGGTGTAAGGCTCATTGCCTAAACCGGTTTAATATATCACTACCTTTAAGGAGATACAAGTGCTGTTCCATAGGCTTGAACGTGTCTAGTATATGTGGAACAGAGTGTTTTAACATTTGGAGTCCGTAATTTGTTCGTGGTCGAGGGATGTGCCAGTGGTCAGAATTTCTTGTCGGGCGCAAACAAGTGACTTTTTTTCTTTATTGCATGAAAATTTTAGAAAACTTTGGAAGATAAGACATAAACACACAATAGAAACACTAACAGACAGCAAAGGAAAAGAACATCAGTCGAACAAAGATCAAAACTCAGGCAAGCGAACGCACGCATCCAAAAGAGGCAGCCACTCTGGCGGATCACTCTTCGCAGCATAAACGCTCCGCACCAACACCGCCTGTTCCCGAAAAATTCACTTGGTCGGCCTAGGGGGTTCTGCATGCCGATCAGTCATGCGGCACTTCCACAAGCTAAACAATCCTAGGTTAACAAAAACGTCATATGTCACCCAATTACATCTTCAAATGGCAGGAAGCGAATGGTGTACGGGGTGATGTCACTGTCCTTTTTTAGTGTCCGCTGCAAAACATCCCAGAAGAACACAGCGTCCCGGCACAACACAAAACAATGAGTAATGGCCGCTGGTTGATTACTGAGGCGACAATTGTCCGACCAAGGATTAGACATTCCCTTTTCGCGCAGCCATGTCTTAACTGGGAGAGTGGAAGAATGCAACTTGAAGAAAAACGTTTTTGCATTTGGCGGTATACACATACTGATTAACATTGCTTTTGTGCTGGCCTAAGTAAGACTGGCGATAATAGGCACCGGGAATAGACTTTCAATAAGAGTGCTCGTCATAGTTTTCCGTGACATGCTAAACAGATATTCTAAGGAAAACCGCATGGAAAGAAAGTTAAAAGAGTCCACGGCCCCCTTGAGAAATCCCCATAAAGGCTTCGTATTAACTTCGCCCGTACATATAAGCAAAAAAGGCAAATGGAAACTTATGCACTGCTGAAGTACCGTTAGTAAAAATGGGTTATCAACCAATTTGCAGAAGAAAAAACGAGACACGAGTTGGTGCAAGAACAAATGCATGAGCCCAGCACCCCCTGCCTTTAAAGGAAGAAACAAGTCCCTGCGCATAAGTTCCCATTGAGAACCCCATACAAATGTTGCAAAAACTCTATGTAGGGCCTGAACTTTTGCTCGCGCACAGTGAAGCACTTGAAGCACATAAAGGAGCTTTGTGGCAAGGAAGATATTACACACTCTTGCACGTGCAAACACAGAGAGGTCTCGCCCATTCCATGTCTGCGATGCGCGCTTAACTTGGGTGAGCGCTGATGACCAATGAGGCCCTGTGTTCCGTATTTGATGTAAATGCACACCGAGGTACTGAAGGGGGGGCCTATCCCAAATAATACCTGCGAATCTGGATGCTTTGATTCCCCATTGTGCATTCCAAAATTCCTTAGTTTTTTCCATATTAACATCCACTCCAGACACATCGCAGAACTGCGTAGTCACTGTAAGGGCTTCCTGGACACTCCTTTTGTCAGCGCAAAAATACGCTATATCATCTGCATAAGCACGCACCTTAACTTTGCACGATTGTAAGCAAAAACCTTTCACTCTTTGACTCTGCTGAATGATGAGACAAAGAGGCTCGAAGTACAATGCAAACTGCAACGGTGACAGGGGGCAGCCTTGTCTTACAGACGACTTGATCGCAATCGGCTTAGATAGAATACGATTGACGATAAGCTGTGTAGTGCACCGATTATAGCACAGCTTGACGCCCTTATATAACACATCACCTAAGTTGACTGCTGCCAGAAGTGCGAATAAGAAATGGTGAGAAACCCGATCAAACGCTTTTTCCATGTCAATTTGTATTAGGTCCACCTGATCTACCGAATCGGACAGGCACTCCAAGACAGAAAAAAAAAAAGAAGTGATTGGCTGTAAATGCGGTAAGGCTCTCAGGTTTCTACAACTTCTTCGAATTTCAGACCTCAAAGACAAAAGCAGGAGATGTTCATATGCAACACGTAATTTTAAAACCTTAAATTTGAAAAATTACTGGGATGTGTGATCTCGGTAGCCTAAATTTGCAAGAGCCCGTAAAGCGAATTTTTGAAGTGTATACAACTTTTATTTTGATGCTTGACCGAGTTCCAGATACCCTTACCAACTGATAGTAGCGTAGATGAGAACAAAAAAGCGTATAAAATCTAAGAAGTTTCCGGGGGACCAGAAGAAGTGACTGACACCTTCCTTGCATGGCAAGGACATTTCTTAGCTTAATGCACAATTGTTCAGTGCGGGAATCCAAGAACATAGGTTGATGAAAGATTAAGCCTAAAATTTTGGCAGTCTCTGGAAGTTGGATAATAAAATTATTTAGAAACATTTGTTGTCTGTACCTACATGCCATTCCCTTTGCACGGAAAAGGACGGCCTTGGTTTTAGATCTGTTGATATGTAACGAATTATGACAAGGCCATTCCGAAAAATTGACTAAGGTTTTATTAGCTGCTTTTATCAAATCGTCTACCTTTGCTCCCGCGAGGAAGAAGCGTATGGCTTCTGCATAGATAATGTACGTTATTGATTTATATACGTTTACAAAAACCTTAATATAAAGGGTAAATAGAAGATGTTCCAATGTGCATACTTGTGGTACACTGCGTTTGCTTTTTAGGGCGTAGATGTTGGCGCATTTATAAACACACACTGATAGTGATACTATGATAGTTTTGAACCACGATATCTCTAATGCTGTAATTAAGCAATTTTTCTACCAAGGTTTCCTGATCAATCCTGTCGAGCGCCTTCGAAAAATCTATGAATACGCCTAGTGTTAGCTTTCTTACTTTAATGTTGCGGAGTATGAACTCTTTTTTAAAGTAGTATTGCTGCCTCCGCCCGTACACCAGACCTGAACCACCATTGTGCTATTGTAGCTTCAGAATGCGAGTCCAAAAATTTGTGCAATCTAGTGAAAAATATGTTATCTAGAGTCTTTGGAAATACATATATGCAATAGCGATAATGGCCGGTAAATACTCATTTCATTTTTGTCAATACCTTTGTAGAGTACTACGACTTTGGCATTTTTCATCTGCTTAGGGAACATACCTATGCTTAAAACAATATTACAAATATGCGTCAGACAGGGTTATAATAAATGAATAACGAAGATAACCGGTTCCATTTTTATGCTGTCATGTCTTCACTATTGCTTTTTTAAGTTTCATAAAAACGTTTTAGCTCAGATTGTTCCGTAGGGTTAATAAATATTGAGGGGGCTATAGGCATAGCAAGTAACGTAAGCATTTCCGCCATAAGTACTTTCTCAAAAAGAAGTAACTATTGAATTTATTGGCCAATGCTTTTTTTAATATATGATTTTCATTTGTAATTTCGCCTACACCGGGGTTCCCATTACTTGAAGATATATTTGTGTTCAATTTTTTCCACATTTGCTTGCCATCTACATCTTTAAAATAGTATGATAATAGCCGCGTATGCATCCCTTAAAGTTTTCGCAAGAATGTTTCCGCATGCCCTAAACGCTTTCAGGGCATTTAAATCACGATTTTTCAAGAACACCTGGTAAGGCCTGTTTTTTGTACGTATCATTTTTAATGAACTTAATGTTACCCAGGGTTTACGTGCCCGTTTTGGATAAGTTATTTCTTTGTACGGACAATATCTTTTGTAACAGATGAAAAAAAGTCAAGAAAACCGTCATATGCGGTATCAGCCGTAGAGCATGCAAAAACCACGTTTCAGCTTTCCTGGTGAGTTCGTCTCAGAACTGCGACAGTGTAACTGCATTGATGTCTTGAAATGTTATATTTGCAGTGGATTGTTTTGCCGCATTGTACGTAGCAGTGAATAAATAGATAGGCAAGTGGTCGCTAAGTGTCACAATATTGGTACCAGAAAATAGGTCACTAAGCGCTAGATTAGTAATAAAAATGTAAATAAGAGTTTCACCAGTCGCAGTGCTATGTGTGGGGGCCGATATTACGAAAAATAACAAAATGAAAGTGATATTTGCGGATAAATCACCCTGTTTAGGAGTGTTTGTCAACATATCAATATTTAGATCACCCCCTAAAATTGAGTTGTATTTATTTGTGTTTACAAACGAAAATATAGCCTCTAGACAAGCTCACGCAGGTGGCGTATACACTGAAGCAAATGCGAATTTGTCGTACTTCGCACAAATTACCTCAATGTCCATTGTGGACCGAGAAAGGTATTCGAGGAAGTCGCAGATAAATCTAGTTTTATAAGCACGTATACGCCGCCACCCCTTCTCAATTTCCTTTTCAAAGAAGCGGCACTTTATCCATCCAAATGTACGGTGTCAAGATGAATGTACCACGCCGCAGTCAGCATTAAAACCGAGAAGAAAAACCCGAACTCGTTTAATAAAATCCAAAGCCATCATATTTTCAGCGTGCTGTCTGCATATTCATAAGTAACATGTTACTGATGATTTACACCGTCCAACAATATCTGCCCTTAGTGTGGTTGGACTAATACAAGATAAAGTCATTGCTGATTAGTATGGGGCAGCATTGAAGTGCTTTCAGTATGCAAAAAATGCAACATACTGCCAAAACTTAACAGACAATACAAAAAATATCACGATGCCAGAAGGTTTCATCAACAAGGGCAGAAAAACACGGCACGGTTGATTCCGAACCCGTGTCGCCATAGAGGCATAAACGCAAACAATCCAGAAAATAGCAAGAGAGTTATCTACAAGCCAGTAGTTCAAAAATTAAAGCGTAATAGACAAAAACAATAAAAAAGCAGCCATCAACTATTGGAAAGACAAAAAATTCGTGGCGAACAGCGCATGCGCGTATGGCGTTTGCTCCGGGTAGACTATCGCATCACATACAACTACGTGTGCCCTTAAGACACATGACGGCAAGATAACATGCGCATAGCACCACAAACAGCTCTATCGAAGCTTGGAACATTGGTCTTATTTTCCAGCTTTTTAATGGGATGACCATTTTAACAACGTCTCCCATTGCATGAAATCTTCATTTCTAGATCGTTGTTCATGTGCCGTGAGAAAATCTTGCCACTTTGCAGCCAACTGTATTTCCAACCTGTTTCTCCGTTTCGCGTTCAGTAGCCTGAACTAGCAGACGTTTCAGCTCTAGGCATAGGTGTTTGTCATCAAAGAACGGTTCCTGCGAGTCATAGCCTATGTCAGAGCACTGAAACCGGACAGCACAAGTTTTCTCGAGAAAGCAGTGCCTTTTCTGCCTCCGTGCGAACTGAACTACTGCGTTCTTCTTTGTTAAATTGGCGGTTGGTACACTGTCACATAATCAAAATTGGCTTCAACGAGTGGTACACCTACTTTCTCTCCAATTTTGATCACTGTATCTCTAAATTTTTCAGTGTTGTTGCACGGGATGCCTTTGTAGAAGCGGTATGGTGCAAGCTTTTCTTAAACAAGCATCATCTCATGGTTGGAGTCTGCTACCACCCACCTTGCACCTCCGTCAATCATATACGCTATCTTAATAGTTGTATCCATAACCACGTTATCGATTCATCTAATATATGTATGGGAGATTTCAATGCAACCGAAATTTCTTGGCCTTCTTTGACACCTTCCGGTCGGGAACCTGACCTCAGCCGAGAGCTAATCAATTTTTCGGAGTCGCATGATTTGGTGCAGTTGGTTAGTGATGCCAACCGACTAGACGCACTTCTCGACCTAATGTTTGGAAGCTCTAGCATTGCGGAAGCAGGATTTATATGTGAAACTACCGAATGTATATCGGATCATAAGGCGGTCACCGTGACGCTGTCCAATCCTGTGCTCACAACCTTGTACTGGTCCATAACATTCCCGGATTTTAATCGTGCTAACGATAGTTCGATTTTTGATGCCCTTGCTGATGCCTTTTCTGTATTCGAATCCATGAGCAGCACCTGTGGCGTTGATACTCTTGTGACGTACTTTGAAAAGGTTGTAAAATCTTGCAACATCACTTTGTTCCAATACAAATTAAAACAAAACTAATAAGAGACTTCCTTGGATGAACAGAGATATTCTTAACTTATCTCGTCGTGTACAGAGGTCAAAACTGTTGACAACAACGCGCGAACGCGTGGCCTTCGATACCTGCAGCGCAGCCTGCTGGTAGCCACCGGCGTGACCAGCGAGATTAGGTGACGGTGCTGCGGCGGTTTGGCATGCTAAAGCTATTGCTGATTCTTCCCTGCTTAGGGGGAGAGGTTCTACGTCGAAAGTCCCCCACCACGACCTCGCCACGCTTTATGTGCCTGCGCATGCGTACTAAAATTTCACCGCGCCAATATAAACGTGTTCAGGCAATTTTGGAGTGAATGCTCCTCTCCTGCACGACCTACATTAGAATGACTGTGCCTGACCAACATTCCACTTTTTAAATGCAGAGCATTTCTTTAACTCACGATGTCACCCGGCGTTGTCGGCGTTGGCGTGCCTCGGCGTCCGCAACAGCCGTTCCAGGTGCGCCCTCTCCCCCACTCCTCCTATCCCGCATCACGCTACCCTCCTCGCTCTCAACAACAGGTCCGCACCCCTCCCCCTACACTATATAAAAAAATAATATTTACCGGCGCCTGGTTTTGATCATGACACTGCGGGCGGAACGCAAGGTACATGGTGCTCTACCCACTGCGCCACAAAGCCGACACAGAATGGAAGGCTATGAACGCGCCTTATATCCTTCACTTATTCAAACTACGTCAAGAAGCTGCTGATACAACGCATTCACTACCTGTGGGCGGAACGCGAGGTACGTGGTGCTCTTCCCACTGCGCCACAGAACCGACACAGAATGAAATGCTACGAACGCGCCTTATATCCTTGACTCATCCAAACTACGTCAAGAAGCTGCTGATACAACGCATTCACTACCACCAACTCCCCAAACACTAAACGTTAACGCGATACACCCACCCCCTATGCGACGCATTTACTCGAGTCCCCCTCGCGGGGAGATGGGCCCTTTTTTCTATCGGAACCCTACCGAAGGCGATAACAAGACTGCACTGGTTATCAGCGTAAGATAACGTTTAATATCGGCTTTATCGGCGGTCGTGGTGAGGGACTTTGGGCGTCGAACCTTCCCCCCAAAACAGGGAACCATCGGCCACAGTTTTCACATGCCAAGCCGCCGCAGCGACGTCACCTAATCTCGCTGGTCACGTCGGTGGCTATCAGCAGGCTTCGCTGCACGTATCGAAGGCCACACGTTCGCGCGTTGTTGTCAACAGTTTTGACCTCTGTAGACAGGCTGAGGCACACAAAGATCGTTGATAAACCAGATCGTGTGAACGAGTTCCAGAAAGCTAAAAAACAACTTGCCGAAATAATGGCTTCTGCAAAGAATTTTTTCTTTGGCACACTTATTCTCTGTACAGAAACGTAGTCCCTGTAAATTCTGGACTTCAGTTTTGCCTATTAGCTGCTCTTCCTCCACATTCTTGATTAACGGTGAAACCAATAATGATGACCAGAAAATCGCCCATGCGTTTAAAACTTACTTTCACTCTACTTTTCATTGATAATAATGTTACCCCTGCCTTTAACTGTCCTTGCGATATCGACCCAATTTCTGACGTAACTATCAGTCATGCGGGTGTTTTGAATCTTATTCTGAGAAAAGACGCAAAAAAGGGAGACGGTTCCGATGGTATTCCAAACTCCTTTTCAATTTTGTATGCGTTATGGATATCTCGTTACCTTACCATTATATTTCAGAAGTCTGTTCCTGGGTTATTTCCCGGTGCCTGGAAATTGGCCAAGGTTCAGCCGATTTATAAGTCTGGTGATAAGAAGCTTATGCCAAATTATCCTCAAATCTCGCTGACATCCCATACCGGCAAGTTGTTAGAGCACATCATTTATGAACATGCAATCGACTTTCTTGAGTCCAAAAATGTTTTATCCAATCTGCAGCATGGCTTCCGAAGGGGATTCAGCACTTTAACTCAGCTAACGGAATTTACCCATGACCATTTCTTCACGTCTTGATTGCGGTTACCAGGTCCACATATATTCATTCACTTCGCAAAAGCTTTCGACACTGTTCCCCACTCTAAGTTGCTTAATAAACTCGGTGCCATCCTAAAAAATTCCAGTCCAGTAGATCTAATTGCCAACTTACTATTTAATGTATCTCAGTACGTTGGCTTTCACTCTGGCAAAACACCTTTAATTGAATTCACATCAGGGGTATCAAAAGAGTCAGTTCTTGGTCGTTTGTTATTTTTTTTTGTTTTTAATCATGACTTGCCACCATCAATTACCTGTATATTACGCCTCTACGCCGATGACTGTGTTTTATACAACACCATTACCTCCGTTCAAGATCATCCCCTTCTGAAAGGCTCGTTTAGCGCCTTGTGCTCTTAAGGTAATACATGGCAAATGAATATCAACTTCCGTAAGACAGTCTCAACACCCTTCAGCACCAGAACGCAGGCTTCCATTTTCAACTACTCTTTCAATGACGATGATGGTTTCTGTTTAATGGCGCAAGGCCGACGAGGGCAAAGAGCGCCAGAGAAGTCATTTAATGAAAAACTCTTTCAATGACCTAAACCTCCAAAGGGTTTCAGATTATAAATACCTTGGCGTGATTTTGACTACTAAACTCTCGTGGTCCAAACACATCGGTTCAGTCAGCAGCAAATCTCTTAAAAAATTTGGTTACTTAAGACGCAAATTCAATCCGTGCAAAAAAGCAATTCCTTTCATTTGTCGCCGCTATGACCGTAATATATTGATTCGCTAAAATTCTTGCATGGTATCGTTCACTCAGTTAACCGCCTTTTTGATAACAGCTATCTTAAGTATGCTATGCCAACCGCAACTCGAAATAATCATGCCTAAACCTAACCCCATTTCATAAACACACCAATAAATTCAAATTCAGTGTTAGATGCGAAGCATCTCGTGCTCGGGGCTGTGTCCCTCCCTCCCTTGTCATTGTTGTCCGCCGTCCGTACACCCACTGCGCATGCCTGGCTATGCACCGCTGATGATTGTGGCAGGGTGCCCCTAGGGATTGGCCAACCAAAGAGTGCATCACCACAAGATAGCTTCGCGTTCAACCACCGTCGTCATCTTCCCGTAAAGGAACCCTGAGTACCACACCCCCACTGCGCATACCTGGCCAGGCATCGCTGATTATGATTGTGGCAGGATGCCCCTAGGGATTAGCCAACCAAAGAATCCATCACGAGATAGCTACGCGTTCAACCACCATCGTCATCCTCCCGTAGGGGAACCCTGAGTAGCATGTGAGGCATTCCTCCTCTCCTCTCCGACACTCCTCCAATCTCCGATATTCCTCCTCTCTTTTCCGAAGCTCCTCTTCTCTCCGGCATTGCGCAATGAATGGCAACACATGTGGCTCCGCGCGCGATAATGCGAAGCAGCTTAAAGGCGCAACCACATGCGACGTTTTGGTCGCGTTTGGAGACCGTCCGCGGCGACGCGCGTTCAGCGCGCGCCACCAAATACACAGCAGCGCGCTCGGGGCGCCGGTGTCTGCGCATCCCAGATTTTCGGTCCGTTTTCGGCGTCTGCGCCGGATGTTGCTATCCTCAATTTCCGGTCCCCCTCCGCACGCAACATGGCGGCTCTTTATTTGGCGGCTCTTTAGCACTTTATTTAATAGAACAGCAATTTAACGTGTTTTGTTTGTTGAAGTTTTGATTATTCTTCAGTTTATTAGGAATGACTTAAACAGAACGATGCTGCCTTTACCAAAATAAGTCTGGCAACTTGGATCGGAGAAGCGCTCTTCGCGTGTCTCTTGTGGTTGCTCTCCCTCTCCAACGCCCGTTCCGCGTCGGCGCCAGGCGCCGCAGACGGCCGCAAGACGCGACCAAAACGTTGCATGTGGTTTCGCCTTGAGGTTAGAGACACGACAGTAGCCACTGCATACTCCGCTGGGGGCGCCACTGTAGCTTCGCGTTATAAATGACGCGCGCGTGCGCTCAGCTCCCCTCATTCTCCTCGCGCATCGCCGCGATCGAACTGAAAACTAATGGGAACTTCAGTCGACCCCATGGCTGCTTCGCATACTACTCAGGGTTCCCCTACGGGAAGATGGTGAAATTTTTTTTCCAAGAACGACAGTACAGTGGAAGTTAATGCCGCATGAGATTAGGAGCTCATCTATAAATCAATTTCAACTTTCTCTTGAAAGTCGTGTTTAATAAATTGTTCCTTTCTTTTTTAAGTTGGTATGTCCGCTCGGTCCTGCAGTGCCAACTCATTGAATGTATAACGATGATTCTGTGTACAATGGCGTCTACAGGATCGGGATTTTTGTTCTGAATGGAATTGCCATGTGTGTACGTGTGCATATTGTATTTCTTATTCCCTCAAGTGATGCATTTCAATCGCTGCTTTGTATTTGAACTACCCCTGCTATAGCCCTTAAAGGCCTGCATTGTGTGAAAATCAATAAAATAAATAAATTTCTTCTATTCAAATGCAGTTTTGCATGTCGACCTCGAATATCAGGAATCATTTTTTTTTTATTTACGGTATATGGTTGTACAAAGAGCATTGGCAATGTAGTGGGCGCTTTAGTCCTCCTTATGCCCGATTCCTGGCCAATCCCCCCCTGGGTATGTGCTTGACACTTTTTTGTTGTTTTTAGTTCATTGACGGCGGAACCGACCGCTTAAACATGTCTCCTGTTAAAAGCTTTATTTTTGCCATAGTGCGACCTTTCTCAGGTCGTCTTCAGTGCCCCCACGGCAATGGCGGAATTCATATAGGTGTCTGCAGCATCTTCGGCCACCCGGACCAGTGAGGCTTGGGTCAAAGGGTGTATGCTGAGAAGGGCTACCTCAAACTGCTCCTTGTTTTAAATTGATTTATCCCCGCCACAAACTGCTGATAGCTTACAAAGCATTGGCCAATCTATTAGTGCGGGTATGTAGAATATTTCGGTTATCACTCTACTAGACTAACGGCAGCAACTGTGGAATATGCACTAACTTGTACACATTGTTTCGCCGTGTATTAAAATGCCATTAATATCTCTTTTGTATAGCATTGGCCACCCAGGGTAGACATAAAATGTTGATGTTTGGCCTGACATGCGATAAACGATCTAATGAAGCTACTATCTCTAATCTAAGAGATACAAAATTGGGCTACCGATATCGTTCGGCATCAGCACACAACAACCAATGAATGAAACAGCCGAAAGCGGAAGGCCAAATGTATTAAGCGTTGGAAACACACCGAGAGGAACTGTTACAAACGGAGCCGTCCGTTTTTCAAACATGAGTATTTGTTGGTTTAAATCTGTCGGGATCAAATGCTCCTTTCAGCCAGGTATTCCTTACTTTTTAAGCTTTTATAGCCTTCTTTTTTCTGCACTCTGATGTATTTCAATGTTGCAGAATGTAAAGAGGGAATACATTGTCAGCCTTTTATAGATCTCATGATGACTGATATTCACGGGCGCATGACATGCACGAGAGAGACCAGAAGAAGACAAAGACAGCTACCTGGTTTGGACGATCAGTCATCGGTCCGATCGCCTCGACCCACCGTTTTTCACAGACGACACGCCGCCTGTCTGCCCTGAAAGCTGCCCTGAGTCCTTCCACCGACGCTTCGAAGTCATGGCTGAACAAGAAGGAAAGAAGACCGAAAGTGGTGGAAAAGGTTTTTACCGGTTTTCTGGCCTGCTGGATTTCTTCAAGCCTAATGCGGAGACCAAGCCAAAGGCGAAAAAAGACCTCTACCGATATTCCCCTCCGGAATTTGGCAGCCCCAAGACAGGGGAAACACCCGGGTCGCCAAGTAAACGCGCCGACCGCGAACCCAGGTACTTCATCGTTGAATTTGCTGCGGAAAAGATTATCAAAGGCGCTAACGCATAAAAATATTCGTCGTTATGAATATATCTACAGAAAAATTGGCCTATATTTTTTTCAGAAATTAGGAAGGTAGCATTTCATGTTGGAGCATGAGGTTCGCATTTTGATTTCCTATAGTGTGCGTAGTAGATAGAGTGGAGTTCTAGAATTATTGGGTGGCAATGAGACGTGCCGTAGCGTTGGTGCCTAATTATTTTGAGCAGCTGGGAATATTTAACGTGCGCCAAAATCTCGACTAGCGTGTTTTCGATTTTTGCCTCTACCCGCACAGCAGGAAGTGGGTTTTTTGTTTTGGAGCTCTAATGGCATAGTGATGTTTCACGCCCTACTTATTTCACTGACTCGAGGAACTACTTTGTGCCCAAGATTCATGTTCCAATATATTTTTATACCACCGGGAAAAGATTGCGTTTCGGTATTAGGATAGTGGTACTTCATTCGTCGCTCAGACACGCGGCACGGGTAAATTTAAAACACTTCAAATAAGCCAGCCAATCACTACACCATTAAAACGTCTATAATTTGTATCGCAACCATCTTTTGCCTCTCAGGAATTCGGAGGGCATTCTTTCACCGAAAAAAAAGAGGCAACCTGTCCACCACCACCATAGGCACTCTGACTTGAAAGCGGGTTTTGAGCGGTGCACCTGTCAAGTTGTAAGGGGACAACTCCCGAAGCTGCGGAAGGAGACGCGAAAGAGATCGGCAGTAACATCTCCAGAAAGAAAAATTCCAAGCCCCATCACAAGCCCTGCCCGTTCTCCACCCTCCGCTGGCAACCGCAGGGAGAAAAAGAGCAAGTGCGCTGTAACGCCTCGAAAAAGAATTCAAAGCCCCATCACAACCCTTTCCCTCTCTCCACCCTCCCCTGACAAGCGCAGGGACAAAAAGAGCAAGTGGGCTGTAACATCTCCAGAACGAAGATTTCAAAGCCCCATCAGAACTCCTGCCCTCTCTCCACCGTTCGCTAGCAAACACGGGGACAAAATGAGCAGGAGCGCTGTAACATCTCCAGAGAGAAGATTTCGAAGCCCGATCAAAAGCCCTCCCCTCTCTCCACCGTCCGCTGCTAAGCTCAGGGACAAAATGAGCAACTGCAACGAAAAATTACATCTGCTCAATCGGGACTCCGGTATGCTAAATCCCAAAATCAAGGCGACTGCCGCCTCATCTCCTCTTTATTTGAGAAATGACCACATGGCGGCTACACCGAAGGTGGGCTCCACACCACTGTCTCCGCAAAGGATGATCCCAAGCCCCGCAAGCGTACCTCCCCAACGAGCGTCACACGCGGGTGAGCGCATGCCGGACGACATCAGTCCTTTACTACAAAGAGGCAAAATTTTTAGAGACCCAGAGGTGGAAGGGATAGCCCCCATGCCTGCACCTGGTCTTGTGGAAGAGCGCCTTCCCGAGGTGCAAAATGTTAACCAGCTTGAAGACAACCAATCAGAGCGATGCGGCGGCTTCTGCAATGATCTTCCGTGGATTTTGTTATCTCTGCTGCTCGCCGCCATCGTCACGGCAATGCTCGTCGGCCACATGACAGCGGAAGCGGACTCCTTCAAGGAGAGCACAGCGAACGACCATGATGTCGATGATTATGACGATCTCAACCGACCGTTTGTCTTGGTCGGTGGTGGGCGAAGTCTCCCTTTCCCCACGGGAACGGCCGAAGAGCGCAATATTAGAACTCACGTTTGCGTCTACAACGGCAGGCAGGAGGGCCTCACGTACGAAGAGGACGGCATGGCGTACAGCGCCGGCACTATGCCGTTAGGTTCGTGTAATCTGGTGCTCTACTGCTGCGCCCAGCTAAATTATGGGTATTCGCCGTTGCAGGAAGCTGGTGACGTTGGTAACTTTGAGAGACTGTGGAACGTCACCGCCAGCATCCGCCCCTGGCAGCGGCCTATGCTAATCATAGGAGATAGCGGTGACGATGAGCTTGGTCGGTTCAGGGACATACTTCGGTACAGGCATGCGAAAGAGACCTTCGTGGCTGCCACGGCAAACTGGTGCCTCCGTCAGGGCTACGCGGGTGTTTTTCTGCAGTGGCCCCAGGAGGTGGGGTTTGCCTTGGACGACGTTTTGCCCGTGATGGTCGAATTGCAGCAGCTCTTTCTGGCCCGCTCGCTGACCTTGGGCACTGTGGTGCCACAGGACGAGATCGAGGCTAACTGGACGCATCTGCACGAGCTGGCCACGGCGCTCGGAGAGGCATCCATCATTCTCAAGCCACCCGTCTACACCAGCAGACACTTCACCCACTGGACGTGCAGGTTAGCCACATTATCGCATGACACCAACAACCACGTGGGCGCTGGTTTTGTAAATAGCCTAAGTGGAACGCACTACTGCTTAAAAGGTTGCAAGCGTGTACAGTCGTGCCAGGCATCTCCGCTAAGAAACATCAAGACGGCATGAGTTTACGAGCTACTGCAACCTCGTTCGTGCGTTTTTCAGAGGACCGGGAAAACAAAACGTAACAAGCAAGAAGACGCAGCAGTGAGGAATCCTTTGAAACGGAACGAAAAGCGCGTAGCTTTGACTTTTAAACACGTATTTCTGCCACTTTGGCTTTCGAATCTTAAACAAAACTCGAGAATGTAGGATTACCGCTTTTTGCGATCGCTGGAAAACACCACGAGTGGCAATGCGAGGTGCATAGCCACGTTGGCTATTTTCCGAGCTGGCTGCTTGTCTACTGCCTTTGGTACGTCAAGCTTTTCCTCACGAAAAAACGCCTCCCGTTTTCGCGACGCCATCAAGGCACGACAAAGTTCGCGGGTGCAACTTCAACGCTGTTCTCAAAGCTGGCAGCGCGCGATGGCGCCGAGAGCTCGTGCTTTTCTTTAGGTGTTGCTTTATGGCAAACACGCACTCCCGGCACTCCGAAAGGAAACTTTCGTTGTAAGCGCAGTGATGATGGGGATAGCATAGAGTAACATAGGCCATTTTGCGGTGACGAATCGCACCCTCGTGCGGCTTCATGCAGACAGTTCTTTAGCCAAGCCTAGTCAAGGCTCACCAAACGTAAAAATGACTGTCTGTGCATCTTGCCCGGGCGGCTTCCGAATGTGAGATTGCGATGAATGATCCGGGTACGTACTCTGAGCCACAATGTAGTCAGGATTTTACAACATAGAGCTCCCTGTGAGTTGCTCCGCGATTAAGCGAAAACATTGTAGCAGCCGGGAAAATGCAGCACTGAGGAACGTAAGAGTGGGGTTGTACTGTGCAGTAGCCACGCGATTGTTTGGGCCTGGAGGGGAACAAAAAATAGTCCGATTAACAGAGCTGTCGAAAACATCTGGGAGTCATTACGCGTAGGGACATTTGGTGGTTCCTCGGGCAAGTCTGAAATATCGAAAAGGCCGAATTTTTAGAGTCCGGAAAAACGGTCGGCTGCTGTTATTACATTTCGGGCAGGGCTTATGCGAGCGATTGGTGAAATACAGTTATCCGTCGTTAAGTCCAAGTCGTAAACTTTGCTGAAAATTTTTGAGATAAGCGTAGTTTCGAATTAAGCGGAATGCCGAGAATTCGTGGCCAGTTCACAAAAATAAAGCTAATGCTGTTAAGAAAAGCTCCACTGAAAAGTGAGGTTTCCAAATAGAGGCAGCAAAAATCGCAGGAGAAGCGAATTTTATTTTTGCGGGAGAAAAGCTGCTTGATGCTCGCCTATATCCGCTCGCATCTGGTCCACGAAAATCCTTGTTTAGCTGCTCAATGCATCGCATCAATTGTCAGTCGCCACCGCTACATTCTAGTTTGTTGCGAAAGAAGCGCGGTATCTTTGTCGTTTGTGTCATCGTAGTCACTTCTCCAGGCTCCCTTTCCCCCTCATGATCAGCTGCATTAAAATGCATTGAAGGTCACTCTACGAAGAAGTTTAATAGATTGCAGTTGACAATAACTTCTGGCAATGATTAAGAGACAGAAAACCGTTATGGTTCAGCCCGATATTTTATTTTTCTTGATTTCAGATTTA